>NC_058418.1:3319150-3361245 GCF_002201575.2 Neomonachus schauinslandi
AAGTGGAACATTCCATCATAGACTGAGGGGGAGTCAGAAGTGGAACAATCCTTGGGATGCCTGGGTGGCTCAGATGGTTAAGCGTCTGCCTTCCACTCAGGTCATGATTCCAGGGTCCTGGGATCGAGCCCCGCATTGGACTCCTTGCTCAGCTGGGAGCCTGCTTCTCCCTCTCCCTCTGCCTCCCCCCCATGCTCTCTCTCTCTTTCTTTCTCTGTATCTCTGTGTCTCAAATGAATAAATAAAATCTTTAAAAAAAAAAGTGGAACAATCCATCATAGATCCAGGGGAAGTCAGAAGTGGAACATTCCACCATAGGCCAAGGGGGCGTCAGAAGTGGAATAATCCACAACAGACCAAGGGGGAGTCAGAAATAGAACAATCCGCCATAGACCGAGGGGGGAGTCAAGAAGTGAAACAATCCATCAAAGACCCAGGGGGAGTCACAAGTGGAACAATCCACCATAGGTTAAGAGGGGAGTCAGAAGTGAAACAATCCATCACAGCCCAGGGGGAGTCAGAAGTGGAACAATCCATCACAGACCCAGGGGGAGTCGGAAGTGGAACAATCCACCATAGACCAAGGGGGGAGTCGGAAGTGGAACAATCCACCATAGGTTAAGAGGGGAGCCAGAAGTGAAACAATCCATTATAGATCAAGGGGGGAGTCGGAAGTGGAACATTCCATCATAGATCCAGGGGGGAACCCTGACACTTGGGTAGAGAAAAATCTGCAGTGTCCAGAGCACAGGCACAACAATGCACAGCTCAGAGATGGATCCAGATAGACGAGGGAAATACCCTTCTGCCTGCAGAGGCAGAGGACCCTGGACAGAGTTCAGGACCCTGGGAGCAGACGATGATGTGTGATGGGTGAACGGAACTCACAGAGACAGGGCTGGGCTGGGCTCTCTGCCTCACATCCATTGCCCAACATCCCATTCGACATCTCTGTCTGTTGGGGTCCCACTCAGACTGTCCCTCAGAACTTGCTGAGGTCTGGC
Organism: Neomonachus schauinslandi; assembly: GCF_002201575.2. Lineage (NCBI taxonomy): Eukaryota > Metazoa > Chordata > Mammalia > Carnivora > Phocidae > Neomonachus > Neomonachus schauinslandi. The sequence goes on from NC_058418.1 coordinate 3,320,155, forward strand.
TCTGATGCCCAGGCTAGCCTCCTGGATCTCTCTCCAGACCCAGTGGTTCTCAACTTGGGGTGATCCTTCTCCCACCCCCTCAATGTCCAGAGACATTTTTGGTTGTCACCACTGGGGGAGGGGAGCTGCTGGCGTCCAGCGAGTAGAGACAAGATGCTGTTACACATCCTGCAGTGCACAGGAGAGCATCCCCTGCTCCAATCACAAACAATTATCTGGCCCTAAATGTCAGTAGTGCTGAGGTTGAGAAATGCTGTCTTAGATGATTCTCTGCCAGAAAATAAGAACCACCTTCGACCACTCAATTTGGAGTAGATGCAGGGTTACAATTCTAGGGCAATTCTCCTGACTCAGCTTAGAGTAAGACATCTCTGTTTCTCAGAAAACTGGCATTAGGTTTCGTGTCTATCTGACCTTCTGACCTTGTCACTCAACTTCCCGGAGCTCACTCGCTCTAGCCATGCTGGGTGCCCACTATTTTCACAAGCACGCCCCCTTCAGCCTCCCCTCCTGTTCCCTCTGCCTGGGGGTGGGGGCTCACGTGGTCACCAGCTGGCCTCAGGCCAGACCTCATGCCACTGCCCTGTTTATGTCCTTCTAGGCCTGAGGTTCTTAACCAGGGGTGATTTTGTCTCCAAAGGGGCATTTGGCAATATCCAGAGTCAAGGTTAAGGGGGTGCATCTAGCATCTAGTGGATAGAGACTGAATTGTGCCCCCTCTCCCCGCAGTTGCATAGGTTGAAGCCCTAATCCCTACTGGGGCTTTTAGGGGATCATGAGGCTTAAATGAGGTCATACTGGTGGGCTCCTGCTCTGACAGGATTGGTGGTCTTATCAGAACCTGTGCTGGCACTGAGGAAGGGCCATCTCCCTGGCAGGAAGAAGTCATTACCAAGGGGCCAAATTGGCCAGCACCTCTGTCTTGGACTTCCCAGTCTCAGGACTACGAGAAAATAAATTTCTGTTGCTTAAGCCACCCAGTCTTTTGGTATTTTGTTACGGCAGCTGAGCTGACGGAGGCAATCCCCCCACAGTACAGGATCAGCTGGCCCCAGATGAGAGGAGTGCCGAGGCTCCCCTAACATGCTGCATTTGAGGGTCTCAGATGTACATGTACAAGCAGAGATGCCCCAGTGGGTGTCTGGTTTGCAGGCAGGTGACTGTCCTGGTGCTTCACACTAACCATGATGTACATAACAGTTACATTAAGTTGACTGTAAAGTTAACTATTACAATGTGGACGTATGATGTATGCATGTACGTAAGGAAATAGCTAATCTAAAGACAAAGGCATTTGGCGGAAAGATTGAGGACCTTTGTGTTGGGGTTTTTGAGGCCTTTTAAATGGAATAGAGGAATACAGAGGTCAAAGGCATTTACCAAATAATGACGCATAAATTAAAGTGTGAGTTGCAGTTGATACCATATATCAGAAAAACACTGTGACATGAATGGAACTGAGGAAATTATACATGTAATATATAATATATACTTATACATATAATATATAATATATTAAACACTTAAAATTTATAAGACAATCTTTTAAAAATATTTGTTTGTTTGTTTGTTTATTTATTTATTTATGTAGGTTCCACGCCCAGCATGGAGCCCAATGTGGGGCTTGAACTCACGGCCCCCAGATCAAGACCTGAGCTGATATGGTGATGGGCATTAAGGAGGGTACATGTTGGGATGAGTACTTGGGGTTATATGTAACTGATGAGTCACTAAATTCTACTCCTGAAATCAGTACTGCACTATATGTTAACTAACTTGAATTAAAAAAAAAAAAAAAAGTCAGATGCTTAACTGACTGAGCCACCCAGGTGCTCCCAAAAGTATTTATATATAAGATCTTTACCTGATTCGACTTCCAAAAGGCAAATTGACAAAAGGACAGTTGTTAGGAGAAATAATAAAAATATCAATCTCTACCCACAAACACATAAATGACAAATGTAAATGCTAATTTGTGCGGCACTTCCTCCCGGCAGTGATCAGAGCACAAGCATAGGAATAGAAAAGAGAGCAAAGCAACTGTGAACAGAGCAGGGAGTTTTCCAAACAGGAAGAACAACTTTGGTGGTAGGAAGATGATGAGTCCAGGCTGGCTGGAAGAACCTGATAGAATAACCCAAAGTTCCAGAAAAATACCCAAAAACCTAGGGTTCAGAGAGACAGATTTGATTTGGGCATCTGTCTTAGAGAAATTGAAACCATGGCAGTAAATGAGATCCACCCAGACTTGTGTCCAGAGAAAGGCGGGTCTACCATGGAACCCACAAGCTCTGGTGGTGGAGAGCCTGCAAACTGAAGATACAGGATAGTCAGAAAACGAGTGGAGGAGGCCAGTGAAGCTAACTGTTTCAAGGAGGAAGTGGTCATACAACCAACAGAGGAACAAAGGTGAGACACAGGCTGAGAAGCATCCACTGCGAGTTCCAGGAAGCCATTAATGTTTATCACAAAAACAGCTTCAGCGGAAGTGGGGGGGGGGGGGGGAAGAAACCAGCTCCCAGTGGGTTGATGCCTGAGTGTGAGGGGCCAAGCAGAAAACTGGTCTTCAGAGCCGTGGACCAGTAAGAGTAGAGGGATGGAGCTTTCCCCACATAATTGTCTGTGTTCTGAAGCTTGAGCTCCCATTGATAACTCAAAGTTGGAAAAGTTGGGTCCCGGTGGTGGTGGTCGTGGAACATTGACTTATCCCTAGGGTGACATCACATCCTCATAACATTGCTGAGAAGGAGCTACTGTTCCTCCTTTTGGCAAATGGAAGGTGGAGATAGAGGGGACCTGTCTTGCCTCAGGATCACAGGTTTTTAACAGAGACTGAATTTGGTCATTTCCCCGCTACCTCCTGATTCTGCACTAGATTTGTTGTATGAAACGAGATGAAGAAAACAGGGCACACAGCCTGGAGAGCCAGTCTTATTGTAATTAGGAATATGGAAGAATCTGGGGTAAATGCAGAAAGAAGGGAGGTTGGACTGAGTAGGGAAAGGAGGTGTCACTCAGCCCTCAAACATCACCTTACCTAATGTCTGTGAGACCAGGCTACTGTAACACCAACCTGTCCAGCACCAGAGACGGTCCAGCACCAGAGCCCCAGTGCTATGCTGTAGAGTGATGGGTGTGCCTGCTTCTCGAAAATGCTTTCATGTATTATTCAGCGTGAGAAAGAAGGAAATCCTGCCATTTGTGACAACATGGGTGGACCTTGAGGGCATTATTAGAGGTGAGATAAATCAGACAGAGAAGGGCAAGTACCGTATGTTGTCACTTATAGGTGGAATCTGAAAAAGCTGAGTTCACAGAAACAGAGAGGAGAGTGGTGGTGGCCAGGGGATGGGGGTGGGGGAAATGGGGAGACATTGTTTGAGGGTATGAACTAGCAACTAGTAGATAAGAGGGTCCTGGAGGTCTAATATAGAGTACAGTGATTCCAGACAATGATATTGCATCATTGTTAAGAGACTACATCTTACTCATTCCCACCAGAACAAAGAAGTGATTATGTGATACAACAGAGGTGTTCACAAACACTACAGTGACAATCGTATTGCAATATATAAGTGTATATTGTGTATCAAACCAGCTTGTGGTCCATCTTAGATTGACACAGTGTTATATGTCAACTACATTTCAATAAAAAAAATAAAACCAGCTTTTATCAAAGTGTATCAAACCAGCTTGTGGTCCATCTTAGATGGACACAATGTTATATGTCAATTATATTTCAATAAAAAATGAAACCTTTTCAGTTTGGGAAGATGGGCCATTAATTTGTATCTCTGACTTTGCCCCAAATGTATCCCCTTCTTACCGTGCAGCTCATGGTTCACCTATGGGTAAGAGTGAGAGGGAAATGTCCCTTCTTCATCCACCCAAGTTGTCCAGAGTTCTTGCTGATCCTGCTACCTGCTTCATCATCGTTTCTTTTTTTAAGTTTTTATTTAAATCCCAGTTAGCTAACATACAGTGAAATATTAGTTTCAGGCGCATAGTTCAGTGATTCAACACTTCCATACATCACCTAGTGTTCATCATGACAAGTGCACTCCTTAATCACCATCCCCTCACCCACTTCCCCTCTGGTGACCATCAGTGTGTTCTCTATAGTTAAGAATCTGTTTCTTGGTTTGTCCCCTCTCTTTTTTTCCCCTTGCTCATTTGTTTTGTTTTTTAAATTCCACATATGAGTAAAATCATATAGTGTTTGTCTTTCTCTGACTGACTTATTTCACTTAGCATAATACACTTTAGCACCATCCACATCATTGCAAATGTCAAGATTTCATTCTCTTTGATGGCTGAGTAATATTCCATTGTACATATACATCTTCTTTATCCATTCATCAGTTGATGGACATTTGGGCTGCTTCCATAATTTTCAGCCATTATTTCTAAACAATAAAATGAAGTATGACTTATGTGCCTAAAATATGTGAAAGGTCTCCAATTTCTCTGAGCCATTATCAACTGTCATCTAGAATAATGTAGGAGCCTCCTAACTGGTCTCACTGGATATGTTCTTTCTCATTTGCAAATGGAAACAAACTTAGCAGAACAAGAATGCAAAGGAATTTTCTAACTGGGACAATGAATATCTACAAAAAAACGATAGCAATTTGCTTACTCAGTGGTAAGATATTAAAACTATTCCCCATAAGATTGGTACTAAGAAAAGGATCCTTGCTATCCATTAATGTGTTGGAGGTTCTAGCCAGGTAGTTAAGACAGTAAAAAAGAAATCAATTTTACAAAAAACTCTAAAAATTTTTAAACCTAGAAATAATCTAGAACTGTTAAAATTAAGATGTGAAATTTGCAAGACCACTGAGTACATATTTGATATACAAGAGCCAATTTTATTTTTATAATACCAGCAACAAACAATGGTGATAAAATTATTTAAAGAATGATACCACTTACAAAATAAAAGTCACATACCTAGGGATCTGTCTGGGGATGATATAACTAGAGGATATATCTTGTGGAAATCTAACAGAAGATGTGCACATTCTGTACATAGAGGACTACACGATATTATTTAGAGAAATCAAGGAACATATAAATACGTGACAAAATATAACACATTTAGGGTGCAAGCTTGCATGGATTGAAAGATTGAAGAGATGATAATTCCCCCTAAATTGATCTGTAGCTTTAGTACAATTTCATGCACAACCCAGGCTGGTCTTTTGTGACAACCAACATCCTAAAGTTAATATTGAAATCTAAAGGGCTCAGAATAATCTAGGTAATCCTCAGAAGTAACAAACCCGGCAAATATTACCAATCTCAGGACCAGGACCCATCATCCATTGCTGGACCTCCCTCCGGGTTATGAGTTTCAGTCTTCTCTCTGATCATCAACCCCAGAAATAGATGACATTCTCAACTGTGCTGTTTCTCCATGGTTTTGTTTTCTTCTGCTTATTCTTTTCTCTGTCAATTGGAAGGGTCTTTCTGCAGTGCACACGTCATCCTATCCCAGCCATGATAAAAATGCTCAATGAGCTCCCTTTGCCTTAAAGATGAGATGTGCATTTAAGATGTGGCTTCCATGGCTGTGCTTGGCATGATGCACCCAGTGTCACCCAGAATCAAAGCTCTACTAATACTGCATGGTTTTCACCCTCTGTCCCGCATGTGAGCCTCTGCATGAATTAGTGCAGACCCCTGCCACCGTCATCCCCATTCCTCATTTGTATGCCCTCCTCAATGTCTCTCTAGAATGGAATTTTGCATAGAAAGAAGCTCCAGTAGCATCCTGTATTTCTTCTGTCCCAACTTGTCCCCTTTCCCTGCATTTACTCACTTTCTTGAAGATCTGCTCTCCTGGACAATCATCCCTGTTCTGGCAGGGATGTGGTCCTTTTACCAGTGCCTGGCACATGGTAGGCTCTGGTTGCAGAGACTGCAGCTGCCTATCACAACTTTGTCACATTCCTCCTCACTCCATTGGTCACAGAAATGCCAATATTTATCTTGTTGCAGAGATGCCTGGAATAAAGGCTATCTTTCTCAACCTCCCTTGCATCCAAGTAGGGCAAGCTATTAGGTTCTAACCACTGAGAAATAAATGGAAGTGGTTTTTTGTTTTGTTTTGTTTTTTATCATGTTAGCACTTTAATGGTTAAAGAAAATTTTTTTAAATTTTATTTTATTATGTTATGTTAGTCACCATAAAATACATCATTAGTTTTTGATGTGGTGATCCACGACTCATTGTTTTCGTATAACACCCAGTGCTCCATGCAATACGTGCCCTCCTTAATACCCATCACCGGGCTAACCAATCCCTCCTCCCCCCTCCCCTCTAAAACCCTCAGTTTGTTTCTCAGAGTCCATAGTCTCTTATGGTTCATCTCTCCCTCCGATTACCACCCCCTTCATTTTTCCCTTCCTTCTAATGTCCTCCCTGCTATAATGGAAGTGTTTTTAAGCGTTTCCAATAAACCTCCATAACAAACAACTGGCCGGTACTTTCTCTCCCTTTCCCTCCCTTCCTCCTCCCCATGCTTCATTTCACTGTCTGGAATACAAACTGGGTTCAACATTTCAAAAAGAGTAATGCTCCACTTAACCATCTGGTCTAGTCTTGTTGACCAATTTTGGAAGATTTTGACTTGGAGCAGTGAGCGGAACAGCCTTGTGTGGAAAAGACCCCTCCATCCCTCTGAGGAGGCTCTCAAGCCCCTGCACTTATATCTGGAGATCCAAAATTCTTCTACCTTACACATTTTCCCCCCCTTGAGACTGTAGGTTTCCTGCCGTAGCTTAGGATATGGAAAACTTGGGATGCCATAAACACACTCTGAAGAAGTCCATCACGTCTTGGGATAAAGAACATTATGAGTCAGTATCAACAGAAGTTCTTGGTCTGTGAAGACCTAGCAGATGAAGAACAGAAAGAAGGACATTCAGTATGGGTCCACTGGTACTGAGGTAACAATTCGTGTGAGTTTCAGTTCCCCGTAGTACTGGGAATAATAACAGCTACCATGCACTGAGTTAACTTACACGTGTCAGAGCCTAAGCTGGTTTCTGGATATTCTTTATCATTAAAAATGCATGTCCAACCCCTTTGAGGTTGGAATTAACGTTCTCTGATACATAACAGGAACTCAGATTTAGAGAATGGACTTGACACCGTGTGAGGTGTGAGAATCTTGAGGGGGGCAGGGACCCATATAATGGTTATATTAATGGGTTGATCAAGAAGAAGTTCTCAAGGAACAAAGGGTCCAGATAGCATTTCAAGGACAATAATCAGGAGTCTCAAGAGCTAAGCTGCGCTACAGCCTCATTTATACATCCATCGACCTGACATATATTTCCGGAGAACTCTCTTAGTGGCAGGAGCTGTGAGCACAGCCATCAGACCCAACACAGACTTAATTCACACAAGTTCACTGTAGAGACAGGAAAATGGATGTGTATGTGGTGTTAGAGCCCCAGTGATGTTATAGACGAACAACAGGTGCTTTGGGAGCATGGAAGTGATATCTGGAGTCAAGCTGGAGGGTTTGGGGAACTTTTTTGGGGGGGAAACCCAAGGAAGAAGGCCAATTCTGGATAAAGAAGCGAGGCAGACAGAAGCTTGAGGTGGCCTAGGACAGAGGAATTGGGGCAAGGCTGAGACCCAGCCAGGACACACTGAGCTGTACGTGGGCTCACAGCCTGCACCTCCGTTAACCCGGTGGTGCCTCTCTGTGCTGTTCCTTTTGACAAATGCCTATTGTGTACTGGTTATTATTATTTTTTTCTGTACTGGCTATTAAATATCGTGAATGACATATTGCATCAAAGGAAAGAAGAACTAGGGATAAAGACCAAAGTAGGAAGGAAATATTCTGTGGCCATGCTGTTTACAAAGGAGATATATTCGGTGAAATCCAGGGTGGTTAAAACTTTGGTTTGCATCAGGCAGGCACAAAAATGCTTACACCCCACAAGAGACGAGAGGGTCTGTCTGCAGGAGAAATTTAGCTCTTTCATCCCCCCTGCCCAGCTCCTCCTGGAAGCTTTGCCAGACTCCACGCAGCTGTCCTTCAGTTTCCTGCAGGGAACCCCCCTCCATGGGTACAACACAGAGCTCACTCAGCTCGGGGTCAAGGCCAGCGTTCAGCTCTACCTGTGGCCAGCACATCTCTCGGTCATTTGTCCAGGTGTCTCTGTGTTCTGAACCTTCTCCTGCGTTCCTGACTTGAAGCCCCGTTGGCTTTCTCTTGTGCCCTCTTCCTCCAAAGCCAGTCTTCAGCCAGGAGGCACATGAGGGCCACCAGGACCAGGAAAGCCAGACCGATCCGAAGGAGATTCTGGGCAGTGTGATCCCAGAGGGCAAGGTCTGGGGTCAGAAGAACAGACTGATGGCTGACAGGAATGGATGGACACGCCTCGCCCCGCCTCTCCCCGTTCCAGATCACACTCCTTCACAGACTGCAGCACCCGCTGCTTGCCTACCTTGCTGGAATTCTGCTTCTGTGGTTAACAAGTCGAGGTCCCAAAGGTCTGCGGATGATAGGGAAGTGAAGCAGTGAGAAAAAGAGTGTCGGCCTCTGCCCAGGCTGCCTCTCCTCCCCTCAGTTGGACCCCATGGCCTTGTGCAGCTTTTCCAGGTCCCCACCCCACCCTCCAGGTCCTGCTGGCTTCATCTGGCAGGTAGAGAGGAAGAGCCAAAGGACAGGCAAACCCGAGGGGGAATTCAGCTCCAGGACGCCCCACCGGGCATGTCTTCCCTCTGGCCCTCAGCTTCCTCATTACGTGGGTCAACATGGCTTCTTCCTCACATGTTGGATGACTCACAGTCTCCCCATTTTCTTCCAGGCTCTGAGCCCACACCCCGTCCCCACCGGCACCGTGCAATGTCACTCCCAGTGGAGGGAGTTACTCCCGGCGCTGGCCCTCCCCCATGCCATACTCAATGGCCACTCCCTCTCTCTGGAACCTTCTTTCCCATGTAGCCACAGAAGGAACGCCCTTAGTTCTTTAGGTATTTGCTCCACTGTGAGGCCGATTCAGACAGCTCTAATACTGCCACCTGCCCTCCCGGTCACCCTCACCCTGTTCGTTCTACTCTTTCTTCCACACCACTGTTTGCTCTCCCTGTGCTATATGCTTGGCTTATTTCTCTGACTTTGACTCTCGGTCTGCCTCCCGCTGGGTTACAGGTGCCATGAAAGCAAGGATATTTGCTCCACTGAGGGAACTGCAGGTCCTGGCAATTGCTATACAGTCAATGGATATTTCGAATGAACGACATGTTTTTAGTGTCACTGGGAGGCTCTGATCACCCCCCCACCCAAGTTTAGAAGTAACTGTTACTCACCGGAAAAAGAGGTGTGTTCTGTGGGTGCAAGGCTGGTGTCCCCAACACCTTCTGGCAGTGGAAACAAAGAAAACCATAAAGGTTTTGGGTTTCCTCTGGTCTTCCCGCCTAGTCTCTGTGTCCTCCCTCTCCCTGTCCCTCTGGCCTTCTTCCTCGGGAAAAATCAACTGGGCTTCTGCAAAAATGCATGTGGATGAGGGCACTGCAGGGAGGTGCCCTCTGCATCTTCCCACCTGTCCCTTTGCTGCCTTCCTCATCACTGGTTGGGGTTCACTTGGGGTTCCGGAGAGGACATGGGGGAAATCTGAGGGTTATCCTCACCTGTGACCAGGAGCTTCACAGGCTCACTGGGGAAAGACCATGCATGGTTGTTATAAGAGCCAAAACATCTGTACGTCCCTCTGTGGGCCGTGGTCACAGGACCCATGGGGAACTCCACCTGGGTGTTCCCATATCTGTGCTGAGGGCGGCCAGATCTTCCCTCCTTGAGCAGAAAGAACTTGTTGGTTGCAGTGCCTAGTCGGCAGTAGAAGGTCACGTTCTTTCCTGAGGTCACCTCAGGCCCAGGATGAACGGAGAGGGTGGGCGTGTCATACATTTCTGTGGGAGAAGGAGACAGGTAGGTTAAGAGAGTCTTTATCCTGCCTCCTATGTCTCCCTTCCTCCTTGGCCTTAAGACTGGGATGTCACACCCAAGAATCTCTGTCTCCTCTGCTTTGGTCATGGACATGCCCTCCCTGATCTCTCCCTTCAAGACTGAGACACTCACTCCTCTAACTTTCAGGGGCATTAGCATGACTCTCTCTCTGGGGATTGCCCAACATCAGCGGTTCTCAGAGTTAGAGATCCTTGGGACCAGCGACATCAGCATCAGCAGGAAGCTTATCAGAAATGCAGATTTCCAGGCTCCACCCCAGACCCACTGCATCAGAAACTCAGAGGTAAGGCAGCCATCTGTGTTTTAAAAATTATTATTGTTTTACATTGTTATGAAATACATGACACATAAAATTTACCATCTTAACCAATTTTATGGGTACAATTCAGTGGCGTTGAGTACCTTCACATTGTCATGCAACCATCACCACCATCCATCTCCAGAACCCTTTTCATCTTGCAGAACTGAAACTGTCCCCATTATTAAGCACCCTCACCCCATCCCTGCTCCCCAGCCCCTGGCACCCACCATTCTGCTTTCTGTCTCTATGAATTTGACCATCCTAGCTCCCACACAGAAGTGACTCCTACAGTATTTGTGCTTCCGTGACTGGTTTATCTCACTCAGAATAACGCCCTCAAGGTCCGTCCATGACGTAGCAGGTGTCCGAATCTCCTTCCTTTTCAAGGCCGAATAATATTCCATCATGTGTATAGACCACATTTTGTTCATCCATTCCTTTGTCAGTAGACACTGAGCCTGTTGGTACCTTTTGGCTATTGTGAATAGCGCTTCCGTGAACATGGGTGTACTGTGTTTTCACGAGCCCTCCAGGTGATTCTGATACCTGCTTAAGTTTGAGAACCACAACCCTCAGCTGAAGGAGCCTGGGACTGCCTTCCTGAGACTGCCTTCCCTCCCAACCCCATTCTACTCTGTCTTTTTCCATATCATCATTTACTCCTTAGGTGCTCATGACTGATTGATTTGTCCTGACTTAGACTCGTGGTCTGTCTTCCCCTGATAGAATACGAGTGCCATAAAGTTCGGATGTTTGAATGGAACCTCCTCCCTAGGAGGGGTTGACACTGGTGGGTACAGAACCCCTAGCCTCATCTCAAGACCACTCAGAAGGGCCATCCCAGGTCCAGAGTTCCACATTTGCTTGGCTGAGGTGTCTGTTGAAACTGCACCATGGTCCAGCTTCTGCCTTTTGCCTGGCCTGTTTCCCTCACTCCTCATCGCTGGGGTCACTTTTGAAGATGCTCCCCAGTGTTTCCCCCTGCACACATGCGTCCATCTCAGAGCATTTCACCTGGAGAACCTGACCTAAGACCAATCTGCCTCTAGGTCATAGGTAACCGCTGAGTGAGGTTGAATGACACCAAAGGAGATTAATAAATAAATGATGACCTTCCCAGGATTCAGGCGGAGGATGGGACAGTTACCTGTTACCACCAGATCCAGAGGGTCACTAGGGTTTGACCAGAGCTCCTTGCTTCGGTAAAAGCACTTGTATTGCCCTGCAGTGAGCGGGGTCATGGCTGGGATGCGGAACATGGCTATGTTCCTCCTCCCAAGTTGTTTTGGGCTCTGCTGGGCAGAGAGGTGTCCCTCAAAATACAGCTGGTATTCAACGGCCTCAGGAGTCCCCTGGCATAAGATCAACACTCGCATTCCCTTCGGAATCATGAAATCTGGCTTGGCCCAGATGATGGGTTTCGAAAGAATCTCTGGAAGGGAATCAGAGCTGGAGTTCCAGATAAAGCCCCTTCCCACCCATATTTCCACCCGGTTGCTGGTCCCAAGCACTCCTAGCAAACCAGAGCCCCTGCTCTCTCCTCTGGTGGCTCCTAGGTGGATACTTTGTCTGAGCCCAGTAGAGAGACTCTGGGGCTCTGAAGGAGGGACTCACGCTTCTGGGTGCTGATGGTCCGGCTCAGGTATAGCCCTGGAAGACAAGAACAGTGAGACATGCTGCCCCCCCACACCCAGACCCCTGGATTCTGTCTCCCTCATGTGCAAGAACTCACCGAGGTAGAGCAGGGCAGTGAGTGTAGAGGTCATAGTACTGATTGTACCAGGAGAATGTCGAGCAGCTGGGTGGAGACTGAGTCCAGCAGGCCAGGAAGATGCACAGGATGTGGTGGGTGAAGCCCAGCACTAATCGCCATGGGGCTTTCACACTGACTTTTTACAAGAAGGTTCACAGTCTTCCTTCTACCTCTGACCATGAGGCATAAGGACAGGTCATTGTCCCCATGACACATCTGGTCATCTCTGTGGTCTAACCAGATCCTCTGACAATTGTCTGCCCCACCTGAAACTCATTTCAGGGTCTTCTTCTAAATTTTGAAATGTGGACATTATGCCCAGGAAAGGCATAGGGTAATGTGCAGAGCAGAAACCTTAGAATCATTAAAAAAAATATGTGTTTAATCTTGGCTCCCCTTTGTTTGGTATGCATATGCTTGGGTCAGTTAATTGGTTTCATCAGAATGAAATGATAATGCTATCTTCTCCAAAGGTTTGTTACAACATTTCAACAAAATGCAATTTTTGAAACAAAATGTTCTGTTTCTTACATAAGTATATTCCTTTAGTCTGTTAAAAGCAGAAATTAAATATTAAAATCTTAAATATTTTAATATATTTTAAAACTCAAAATGTGTTTTTTTCCTCAAAGGGTCTAAATAATTTTGGAAAATGAAATGTAATGCTGATTTATATTCTGCCTTATATTCTATGAGGAAATCTCCCCCAATCTATTACCATTGTTCTTATTTCTTGATTTTGTGGTTGAATATATTCCATTCACTTCCTTATTTACATATAGTAAAACCCACTCATTTCTTGTTCAGTTCTATATGAGTTTTGATAAATGTATATAGTCATGTAACCAACACTTAAGTCAAAATATAGGACAATTTTGTCCTAGTATAAGTGGTATTGGTAGTGCTTGTCCTTGTGTGTCTGACTTATCTCACTTAGCATAATGCCCTGTGGGTTCATTCCTGTGGTTGCAAATGATAGGATTTCTATTCCATTCTTTTCTGTTGCCTCCAATCCTTGGTTCCAAATTCCAGCACCCGTCTTCTCCAGCCAGCCAACACCCACCCATGCCACCTGTCTAGATGGTCTCCACCAAAATGTCCTTACAACATTTTGAGGGAGGGCATCATTCTCATGTACCTGTAAAGTCTTTCTCAGAAGCCATCCTGGAGAAGAAAAGCTCAAGTGAGATGGTCACTCTTGATTGAGATGATAGCTTGTGCATCTACTCCCGGGCAGATTTAGACCTAAAATCAGAAGCTCTGCTCTCCCTGTAAAAAGGGTCATACCCTGGATTGCTACTGTCTTGTCCTCCCCATTAGGACTCGCTAAGGATATAGCAGGGGGGGTTCTTCCAGCTGACTTCCTGTGTGCATCATTTAGGAAACTTAAACTTACCGGAAAGATGGGTGCAGAAGAAGTAGTGGGTGAGGACCCAGGGCCACCCACTGGAGTTTTTTACGTTGACCACATAGAGAGTGGGCACAGCCAATGCCTGTGAGAAACCTGGCTATGTGCTATGGGGTTTTGTTTTTTGTTTTTAAAACCACACTTGACCTATGGAAACATTTAAATACCAAACCATGGGGGAGAGAGGCAGTGGTTGCTAGTTCAAAGGAGACAATGAGGCAGGCTTGCCTGTAGATGACAAAGATGTCTCTGGGCCAAGAAGGGATCTTGTCTCACTTCTCTCCCATAAAACATCTTAATTTACTCATCATTGTCAGCCTAAAGTCCATTCATAGCATGAAGGTAAGGTTCGTAATGAGTGGGTCCCTGTATCAGGAAAGAGCTAGTTGTCCTTTGGGGATAAAGTGACCAGGGGCAGAGAAGTAGTTCTCTTGGTATAGTGAGAAAGTTCTGCTACCTCTCACTTAGAGAGTTTGAGAGTCTATTCAAGAGGCTGGTTGCCTGATAACATGTTCCTGTGAAATTGTTTTAAAAGTTGGGGGGAGCTCCCTGGAATTTAAGTCAGCTTCCTGGCACCACAGAGGATCAGGTTAGTATCTCCATGGCCTGGCCCTAATTGGGGTTGGGTCTGGACTTTAGAGAATGGGTCTAGCCTCGGTTTCCTTGTGGCTTTCTTCTCTGCTAACTACTTTAATAATTTACATAGGCATATGACAGTTCTGTATCTCAAGTCCCTTGGTATTGCTAATTCTTCCATAATATTTGGGGTTTCTTTGTTTCTTTATGAAGTTTGCAATTTTTTATTGCTGGTTATTCACAGTGAGTTTTCCTACCTATGGGATTCCAACGTATATTGTTGTGTGTACTTGTAGCGAAAGTGTTGCCTTCCATTTGATTCTTCTGGAGGGCCCAGGTGTCTCAGCAGGCTGTAAGCAATCTTACATTCATTAGTGGTTTTGGTCCTACATGGCTCAGAAGTGGAATTCAACTTCACACTCTTGTGGAAGATGTCAGTGTTTCTGATTTTTCATAAGTCTGCGTCCAGACTTGCAGACAGGCAGGTTTGCTTGTCGTTTTCTGAGATGGTGATTGGAGCAGTTCTAGAGCCACTTTTTCTAAGAGGGAAATCCTTCCAAGGACTTGACTTTATCAAAGTGTTTTTACTTGAGCCCATTTGTCGTCTTAAGCTCACTCCCATACTCCTGGGACTATCTCTGTTTAGAGTTTGTAAGCCATGTTGGAAATGATGGATTTCAAGCCATCACTCAATCACTTAAAGAGTGAGCAACCCCGAGGATGTCATTAACAATATATTCATTTTTTTTGGTACTTGAAAAAAAAAAACTTTATTGAACTATACCATACAATTTACCTATTTAAAGTATATAATTCAATGGTTTTTAGTACATTCACAGAATTGCTCAACCATTACCACAATGTAATTTTAGAATTTTTCCACCATCACAAAAAGAAACCCAGCGCTCCCTGGCCATTAATGTCAATTACCGCCACGCCCCCCCCCGCCCCCCCCGCCCCCCCCCAACTCTACCAGCTCCAGGCAACAAGCAAGTAATCTACTTTCAGTCTCTACAGGCCACAACGAACTTTTCACAGATTGTGGTAAAAAATATGTAACATAAATTTTTTTTTACCATTTTAACTATTTAAAAAGCTTTTTATTGTAGCAAAAAACGCATAACATGAAATTTACCATCTTCACCCATTATACAGTAGTGTGCAGTACGTTCACATTGTTGCTCCAGAACTTTTTCATCTTTCAAAACTAAACCTCTATATCCCCAAAGGGAATTGTTCTTTGACAAACATAGGGTTTCATTTTAACCATTTTTGAGTGTATGGTTCAGTGACATTAAGCGTATTTACATTGTTGTGGGACCATCACCACCATGTCTCCAGAATTTTCTCATCATCCCAAACTGAAACTCTGTATCCATATATTTGTATCATTATTCAACTCATAATATTTTTTAAAGTTTTTTTTTTTTTTAAGTAATCTCTACACTCAGTGTGGGGCTTAAACTCACAACGCTGAGATCAAGAGTTGCACGCTCTATGGACTGAGCCAGCGGGTGCCCATCAAATCATATCATTTGTGAGCATCTCTTTGCCCACGTGATAGATGGACTGAATAGAATAAAATTCACAGGGTTGCAGCATGCTCCTGCAAATGAAGTGACTAGAATAAAGCCTAACATAAAAGTGAAGGTCATGGAATATAAGTCCCCATACTCTGCCCCTAAGCCGAGCCTTACACTTAACCTAAGTCAACCCAATATATGAACTGTCGAGGCCAATGCACTCACCATTCAGTGCCTGAAATAAAAAAGGCAGAGTGGAATTTATTTTTACTATATTAAGGGAGAGTTATGCTGGTGTGCTGGCCAGATGTGATATCTCTGAGTCTCCGAGCAAAGCCTACAGATGATCCTAGACAGGATTTTTGGGATTCTCAGGGCCTCTTGTGGTTTGGCATTATTTGTAAAAGATGTTTATTTGAGGAGGACTTTTGATTGGCTATCACTCACAGATGTGCTTACTGGAGTAAACCTGTTTCTGATTGGCTGACATTTAGAAACAAGGAGCTGGTTGGTTGAATCGCCAAAGCATTTTCACTAAGGTGAGTGGTCACTGATGATGGGTGAAAAAGCGGTTCTGGTGGCACCTTGTCATCATGGCTACAGGACAATATAGTCTTTTCCTAGGAGGGGAAGATCTTTTTATTCCCAGGGTTACAGTCTGCTTTTCCAAACAAGACCCTGGTGTGGACAAAACCAAGTGTGTGAAACTAATCTTATCCCTCTGTCAGGATCAAACCCCATTGCATTCTTGGGTCCAAATCCTGGCTTTGATGTAAAGTCTCTGATTAGCCCTCGTCCGAAACTATGGCACTTCCTTGTAGTTTTATCTGGTCCAATCACTAACATTTCCTTCATCAACTTATTTATTCATAATCTCAATAAATATTTATAATATTTTATGCCAAATACTACAAAGAGATGGATCAATAGACTAAGCAATCTATTGAAAATTCCCAGAGGAAATGCTTGTTGGGGTTGTTTTCACAAATCTATTGAATTTGCATTGGAGGCATGAGATATTTTGAAATGTTACAAATATACAATGGAATATTACTCAGTCATTAAAAAGAATGAAATCTTGCCATTTGAAATGATGTGGATGGAACTAGAGGGTATTATACTAAACAAAATAAGTTAGTCAGAGAAAGACAAATATCATATGATTTCACTCATATGTGGAATTTAAGAAACAAAACAGATGAACATAGGGGAAGGGAAGGAAAAATAAAATAAGACAAAATCAGAGAGGGAGACAAACCATAGAGACTTTTAACTATAGGAAACAAACTGAAGGTTGCTGGAGGGGAGATAGGGGATGGGGTAACTGGGTGATGGGCATTAAAGAGGGCACTTGATATAATCAGCACTGGGTGTTATATGCAACTGATGAATCACTAAACTCTACCTCTGAAACTAATAATACACTATATGTTAATTAATTGATTTTAAACAAATAAATAAAAAGAAAAAAAGAAATGTTAGTTTCATAAGAACAGGAGAGTCTTCTTAGCAGTGGGGAAAGCCTGTGTTAATACACAAATGTCAGTGTAGGGAAAACTAGAAGGATACATGTCATGGAGTATATGGTATGTTGAATGGACAACATTAATAATTAGTAGTATTAATAATTTATGGAATTCTAAGTGTTAAGAGCTTACCTAGAAGGATGTGAGCGTATCTGGTTTTGCTGATAAATTCAAGACAGATTGAAATTTTGAGCCAGACCTTCTGTAGAGGCTGGGAGAAAAACAGTCAGCAATGAGAACTGAGAATGCTTTATCACAGGAATGAGCTAAACCAAGACTATACCAAGAATTTTGTCACCAACATATAGAAAGGTGGTATACAACTGTATCAGATATGTATAAGAAAATACCATTGGTTTGAAAATGTATCCAAAATTGTTAGTGCCTCTTTCTCTCTTTTGTTCTCCCAGTAGCTCTGCAGAACTCCGCAAGTGCTGACTCATTACTACTTCAGCAACAGGTGTCTACCTTCTGGCTGTTAGGAGTTTGTCCAAAGGTCCATTATGTCTGACATTTCTGTTTACTCCAGCTCAGCTCAGGAAAATCTGGACAGTCTTCCTTGTTTGGAGCCTGATGGTTGTGCCAATTTTTAACCAGTAGGGCCAAGAGAGCCACAAGGACCAGCCCTGCCACACCCATTCGGATCAAATTCCCCATTGTGTAATCTTGTTTCATTATATCTGCAGACATAATTAAAAGGAGATGAGCAATCATTGGTCATGTTCCATTTCATCCCAACCCCAGAGCCCTGAAAAGGAGCTCATTTCCCTATTTGTGTCAGAACCCCTCCTCAATGAACTCATGCACTCACAAGCACCATACTTAATCCTTGAGCCTGGGTCAAAGGGGAGTCTTGTGAACAGGAAAGGAGGTGACTATGGGGATGTTGTGTTTGCTTTTCATTCCCTCTTCATTTCCCTCAAAGTCTAGTCATATCCTTCCTTGTAACACCTTCATATGTTTGGAATCCTAAATTTTCTCCTCTACACTTTCTTCACCCCACGTAACAACTTGTGTTCCTTTTTCATACATGACAAAGGATACAGCAGTGTTGGTATATGGGAAGTAGCCAGAGAAAATTTTCAGATAATCTTAGGTAAATTGTATCTCCACTATTGTGTTACTGTTCACTGGACATTGCTGTTCTCTGAATCTTTAAAAAAAAAAATTCTTCATTTGTTATATGGACTTCCTGGGCCCATGTTCATTTCAAGGATGTAATAAAATACTGTGAAATGACAATGCTCAGAAATCATAGTAACTCTCTTGTTAAAATACAGAAATAATTTCAAATGGATTTGGAATTTCAAATTAGTTCCTAATTACAAAACGCACAATATTTTGAGTTTGAGAGGATAATACAGGATAGTATTATCCCAACACTGGGATAGATGATTTCTAAGACAAGATACTGTGGCTATCTGCTTTAAAGAAAAAGACTAATAAATTCACTCCTCCTCCATCAGTGTCCAATTATCTATGCACTGTTAAATGAAAAAGCACTCTAGCCTCTATGATCTTACAGTGCCATGACTACTATATATGCTCAGCTTGTAGAGTGATTGGACAAGGTGGGCACGAGAGATGAATGTGGTTGCCCTGTGCAGCAGAGTCAGCAGTTGCTTTCCTTTGCTGTAACTTGTCTTCTTCTGCCGAGTAGAGAGATGCAAACACTGTGATAATGGGGCTCATGTTAGAGTTTTTAGAGTTCTTTCCACGAGCCATAAATTTCCAGCCAATCACTCAGAGCGGACTATAGTACTGAAGGTTAGTTTAAGGGTTTCCAGATGCAACCAAGGATGTGAAGAAGAGAGGTGGGTTAGTCTGAGGTGGTGTCTGGGATCTATTGTCTCAACACTGCCCCTTAACGTGACTCTGAACTTTGGCTGCTCCATTCTCAACAGACCACATGTTTTTAAAGGGCACTGTCTGGAGAACTCTAGGAGAGGATGTGAAAATCAAATGGGCTGTGGATGAAAGTCTTTCTTCACAGCCTCTACTGCCCCACTGTTCTTTCTCAGTGCCCCTCTTTGCATTCCTGCTGGAGGCCAAGGCCCCAAGGGGAGGACACAGGGCTGGGCTGGGGTGCACCTACCTGTGACCACAAGCCCCAGGGCATCACTGGGGGCTGACCACACATAAGGGCTGCTGCTGTACCAACCATAGCACCTGTAGTTCCCTGAGAAGCTTTGGTTCACAGGACCTAGAATGAAGTTGCCTTGGTGTCTGCCATTTTGGTTCTGTGACAGGGTGGCTCCTCCTTCCTTGATCAGTGAAAATCTATCAAATGGGATGTGTGCTGAACTGCACTGCAGGGAGACATTCTTCCCTAGCATCACCACAATGCCCTGGTCAGCAGAGAAGAAGGGTTTGTTGTAGAAGCCTAAAAGAGAAGAGAGTAAGCTAATAGCAAGATTTTTCTTCCTTTCCCTGTTATCCCCACCACTCCTATTGGGTCCATGGTAAGACCCTGATCCAAAGGAATGGGAGCTGGGAACTTCTCATTTCACTACTCCAAGACCCATACTCTGTCCCAAACTATTCAGACAGGTCTGAGCAAGCAAGCAGCCTGTGGGGCTTGGATGAGATGCCATCTTCAAGAGCTAGAGATCTTGTTTCTAGAGCCATAAGACCCAAATGATTCTGTTCCCAGTTACAACATGTGGGGTTCCCCCCCACACCACCAAGCAGTCCTGAGACACCCACTGGGCATCCCACAATTCAACTTAATTCTGACACTATCTACCTGGAGATAACATCAGATCCCAAAGATTAAGGGCTCAGTCCTGAGAACGCTCCCACTTCAGATGCCAATCACAAGCCTCTCATGTCACCGGTGCTTCTGACAGAATGGCTGTAAATCAGAAGTTCCCACAACCCCTTCCTTGGTTCATTTAATTTGCCAGAGCAATTTACAGGCTCAGGAGATCAGTTTACTTACTAGATCACTGGTTTATTATAAAGGATACAATCAGGGACAGCCAGATGGTAGGGATGTGTAAGGCCAGGTACCCTCTCCAGGTGCGCCTCTCTACCAGTACCTCCACATGTTCACCAACCTGGAAGCTCTCTGAACCCTGTCCTTTTGGGTTCTTATGGAGGCTTCATTACCTAGGCATGGTTGATTAAATCTTTGGCCATTAGCCATTGATTCAACCTCCAGCCCCTCACCCATCCCTGGAGGTGGGGATGGGGAGCGACTGAAAGTTCAAACATTTTAGTCACATGGTCGGTTCTCCTGGCAACCAGCCCGGGTCCTTAAGTGGGGTCCAAAAGCCACCTCATTAACATAACCTCAGGCAAGGTAAGAAGAAGGGGTTTGTTAGAATATCAAAACACTTTACCATTCTTAGTCATTCAGGAAATTCCAAGGGATTTAAGAGCTCTGTGCCAGGAACAGGAACAAAAACCAAATATATAGTTCTTATTATAAATCACAATATCACAAGCCATATTTGGGGAAAAGGGGGAATAGTATCCAGAGTTTGAGGAGCTAAGTCAGAGGTTGAGAGAGGCGACATTATGTAAAAAGAATGTTAGCAAGTGAAAAGACTTGGAAATTCAGGATGGACCCTTCCAGAAACAAACCCTTCTAGAAACACAGGGTCAAGCCACCCTGAGGACAGAGGGCTTAAAATCTAGGGCCAGACTTGTGCAGGGAGCATAACTTCCCCCCTCCTTAGGTACAGGCTGCATTTACTGATTTCTATCCATACAGAAAGGGTCAGGAGGAGAAACCTGCACATGCTATCTCAGCCGGGTGCTCAAGCTCAGCATCAACAGCCATATTCATTTGTATGGTGTGTACCCTTAATGTGATGTGGTGAAAATGGCACTGTGCTTCTGTGGTCTTCCTCACAGTTACCCCAGGAACCCTGTCTTATCATGAGAGAAACATCAGACAACTTCCAATAGTGGGGCATCCTACAAAGTACCTGACCAGCCCTCCTCAAAACTGCCACAGCCAAGAGCAGCCTAAGGAGATGTGACAACTGCATGCAGTGTGGGATGGGATCCTAGAGCAGATGAACGACTGCTGCGTAAAAGCTAAGGAAATCTTTTTAAAATTTTTATTTAAATTCAATTAGCCAACATATAGTACATCATTAGTTTCAGATGTAGTGATCAATAATTCATCAGTTGCCTATAACACCCAGTGCTCATCACATCAGGTGCCCTCCTGCATGCCCATCAACAGTTGTAAAAGCTAAGGAGACCTAAATAAACTATGCACTTTGGCACATGCTAAGTTATCCATATTGGTTCATTAATGGTAAGAAAAGTGCCATACCAACAGAATATGCTAACAACAAGGGAGAGTGGGTGATAGGTATATGGGGATGTTCTGTCCTGTCTTCTCAATTTTTCTGGAAACATGAAACTGTTCTAGAAGTAAAGTCTACATCAAAAACTAATGATGCTATGGTAAATGGATCCCATTTACAATAATCCCAAAACCATAAGATACCTCGGAATAAACCTAACCAAAGAGGTAAAGGATCTATACTCTAGGAACTATAGAACACTCATGAAAGAAATTGAAGAAGACACAAAAAGAAGGAAAAATATTCCATGCTCATGGATTGGAAGAATAAACACTGTTAAAATGTCTATGCTACTCAGAGCAATCTATACCTCAATGCCATCCTGATCAAAATTCCAATGACATTTTTCAAAGTGCTGGAACAAACAATCCTAAAATTTGTATGGAATCAGAAAAGATCCCGAATCACCAAGGAAATGTTGAAAAAGAAAAACAAAGCTGGGGGCATCACATTGCCCGATTTCAAGCTATATTACAAAGCCGTGAACACCAAGACAGCATGGTACTGGCACAAAAACAGACATATAGACCAATGGAACAGAATAGAGAGCCCACATATGGACCCTCAACTCTATGGTCAAATAATCTTTGACAAAGCAGGAGAAAATATGCAATGGAAAAAAGACAGTCTCTTCAATAAATGGTGCTGGGAAAATTGGACAGCCACATGCAGAAGAATGAAACTCGACCATTCTCTAACACCATACACAAAGATAAACTCAAAATGGATGAAAGACCTCAATGTGAGACAGGAATCCATCAAAATCCTAGAGGAAAACACAGGCAGTAACCTCTTTGACATTGGCCGCAGCAACTTCTTTCAAGATTCATCTCCAAAAGGTAGTGAAACAAAAGCAAAAATGAACTTTTGGGACTTCATCAAGATAAAAAGCTTCTGCACAGCAAAGGAAAGAGTCAACAAAACAAAGAGGCAACCCACAGATGGGAGACGATATTTGCAAATGGCACTACAGACAAAGGGCTGGTATCCAAGATCTATAAAGAATTTCTCAAACTCAACACCCAAAAAACAAATAAGTCAAGAAATGGGCAGAAGACATGAACAGACACTTATCCAAAGAAGACATACAAATGGCTAACAGACACATGAAAAAATGTTCATCATCATTAGCCATCAGGGAAATTCAAATCAAAACCACATTGAGATACCAACTTACACCAGTTAGAATGGCAAAAATGGACAGGGCAAGAAATAATAAATGTTGGAGAGGTTGTGGAGAAAGGGGAACCCTCTTACATTGTTGGTGGGAATGCAAGTTGGTACAGCCACTTTGGAAAACAGTGTGGAGGTGCCTCAGAAAATGAAAAATAGAGCTACCCTATGACCCAGCAATTGCATTACTAGGTACTTACCCCAAAGACACAGATGTAGTGAAAAGAAGGGCCATATGCACCCCAATGTTCATAGCAGCAATGTCTGCAATAGCCAAACTGTGGGAAGAGCCGAGATGCCCTTCAACAGATGAATGGATAAAGAAGATGTGGTCCATATATACAATGGAATATTACTCAGCCATTAGAAAGGATGAATACCCAACTTTTACATCAGCATGGATGGGACTGGAGGAGATTATGCTAAGTGAAATAAGTCAAGCAGAGAAAGTCAATTATCATATGGTTTCACTTATTTGTGGAACAAAAGGAATAGCATGGAAGACATTAGGAGAAGGAAGGGAAAAATGGGGGGAAATCAGAGGGAGAGATGAACCATGAGAGACTATGGACTCTGAGAAATGAACTGAGGGTTTTAGAGGGGAGAGGGGTGGGGGGATGGGTGAGCTCAGTGATGGGTATTAAGGAGGGCATGTACTGCATGGAGCACTGGCTGTTATATGAAAACAATGGATCATGGATCACGGTTGGCATCTACTGGGTAAAGGCCAGGGATCTTACAATGCACAGGACTTCCCTCCCAACAAAGGATTATCTGCTCCCAAATGTCGATAGGTCCAAGGTTGAGAAACCCTGACCTACACAACCTGGGTAAGACTTTTAAGGGAATGATGATGTGGGAAATGTCAGATACTAATTTTTAAAAATACACAAGTATATAATCGCAGTTCATGACACATGGTCTGCAGTATAGAGATGTAGATCTTGGAGGTCTGATAATAGATGTAAGGGTTCAGCTGACACGTGAGGATGAGTAGCAATTGCTTAGGCAGTGTGGACTGGCAGGTTGGGAGCATTGTGGATAGAAGGGATGATGGGAGAAGGGTTAATGAAGTACAAAGAAGTGAGGGACAAACTAAAGTAAGTTCAGCATGGGTGAAGAGCAGAGGTTCAGTGGGAGAGTGGAAGATGGGTTGGGGGAGCAGATGCAACCTGGGCAGGCAGCGCTTGGGAGAACCGGTTACATCAGTATGTTTATCTGAAGTTTGACCCCGGAGGGCTTTGAGGGAGATAAAGATACCTGTGTTTTAAACACACAAGTAATCCAGGCTACACTCTTTAGAAGGAGCTGGAGGAGAGAAGACACGGACAAGGCAGGAGTGGAGGTGACAATATACACTCATACTTGAGAGCTACTTGGTGTCCATTACAGAGACTGCTTGAGAGGGTGGGGCTAAGGCAACATCCCATTAGATGTAGCAAAGTGGATAGAGTGGAGAGAATTAGGTTGTGAAAACAAGTAGGTCTGACATAGAGACAGATATTGGGTAATCACCAATGGCTCCCAACTTCCTCAGCCCTGCAGTTGTGAACATTCAGTAAAATATGTGTCTTTGATATCAGGGCAGACAGCCTAATGGAAGAAAACACTAAATCCAGGTCTGAGTACAATGTGTTTGAGGGTTTTGGAGAGAAGAACACAGCAGAGATGGCTGGAATGGGGAATAAAATTGGAATTTGCTTGGGCTTTTGACTGTTCTTCCAACCCTTCTGTACCAAGGTATAAGGTGGCTGGGAGAGAGTTAGCGGAACACTTACCTTCCTGTGCCTGAATCTTCTGGCTCAGACAGAACACTGGAAGAGAGAGATTCATGAGAGATGAGTCTTCCAGTTTCCAGTGTTTGTTTCAAGTCACCCTGCCTAATGACATGAAGGGTGTCCTTTTTTCTTCCACAGCAAGCATAGCTTTGAGGCTCATCTTATCTTCTAGATTTCAGGCCCTAAGGCTCTCATCTATAGGAACTCTGGACCCATCATGGATCTCTACACAGCATGACATGGGTTGAACATGTCCCACAGGCTACTTGGATTTGGGAAGACACAGTTATAGATATCTGGGCAAAGGCCAACTCTCCAATATGGAGGTCAGAATCTCCTGATTCCTCATAGTAAGAGGGACACTGACTGTTTTGGGGCTCCGCCACCTTCCCCCCCTTACCCACTTGCATTTAAGAACTCACCGAGACAGAGAAGGATGGTGTCTCTGGGGTCCATGATTCTGATATGGCCTCAGCCCAGTTAGTCTCTTGTTGGTGCACATTTGCAGAATGACAGATCCTCGTAAGACAGTTAGATCAGCAGGAAGTATGAGGTCAGAGTCTCTAGTCAGAGAATTTCTCCATCTATTGCCCCACAGGTAATGGTTCCTTCCCAAGAACTTAGTTCTGGATAGCTTTTGGGTTGGGCCTGAGAGGAGACCAATCTTCCTGCTTATGTTTCCTATGAGAAGTGAGTGTTTTCCTCAACTGATGTCTAATGGGGTTCAAATCCTTCTTTAAACCAGAACCCACATCCAAGTGGAAGGGCCTGGGACAGAGTATAAGAGGGTGCCATACAGGCAGAGATTTGTCTTCATTGGACCGTTTAGTCAAAAGCCATGTGTCCTTGCTTGTTATGGACCCATGTATCCTCTCTGGAATTCAGGGACTAAGTATATCCACTTGGTCTTGATCAGGAAGACCACATACTCTTACACTGGGGATTTTCTTTATGCCAGCATGCCAAGGAATTTTCCCAGGAGCTGCTCATCATCTGTAGGGAAAGAAAGTCCTATACCTATACCTATACCTATCTATATATCTAGATACAGATACTGGATAGATGATAGATATTTAGCTGTAGGATGGGATGGGAAGTCAAATATTCCAAATCAAATTCTCTAATACTTACCACATTTTCATTATAATACATATACTCTTGCCTTCCAATACACCAAATGCCTAAAGTCCTGAGCTTCTCCCATCTTTTGGAAGGCACCACCAACAGCCAGATTTTAAAAATAGTGAAAAGGAGTCTTTAAGAGAAGTGACTTTGCCAACGATCCTGCAGCTAAGAAGGAGCAAAACAAAATCTAATTGTTAAACATCCAAAAAATATCCACCTCTGAAGCATGACTTGGACTCTCCAGGGGAGATGCTATGGTTACTTGATCACTTCACCCTGGGACAAGATGATCATGACAAATATGTTACATTCCAATGATAGATAGATGGTGGATTTGTCTATTTGCTTGTAGTAACATAGTGACTTACCCTTGAGGGAAGGGTTGACTTGAAAAGACCTGAGGGATCTATTTTGAGAAATGGTGAAAGTTGCTTTTCTTAGTATATTCTGATATGTGAATATTTTATATAGTATGTCAGAGAATAAATGGAAATGTCACTATATATATACATGTATATATACATATATATACATATATGTAGTGTTAATATAGCTATAATATATATCTATCACTAATAAAATACGCCTTTGTTATTGTAAAAAATGAGCTTACCTTAGGATACATCATATTTTCCAGCTGCTAGTGTTTTGAAATGGTGACCAGCATTGTATCCTAGACAAGGGTTTTTTCAACTTTAGCACTATTGACATTTAGGGCTGGATAACGATTCTCTGCTGCCTGTGTGTGTGGAGGAGTCCATCCTGGACACTGAAGGATGTTGAGCAACATTCCTGGCCTCTGCGTAGTAGATGACAGTAGCAGCCCCCTCCACAGTCATGACAACTAAAAATGTCTCCAGACGTTGCCATAATGACTCCTGGTGGGCAACGTTGCCCCAGCTGGGAACCAGCGTCCTGTGCTGTCTGCTGGCACATACAGGCTGAGGAACTAGACCTTGTTCTGAGACATGACTGAGCTTCATGCATCCCACAGCATCTCATGTCCCTTCCTTGAGGCATTTAGGTTCTACGGGATGTAGGCCCCACTTAGGGTCACAGGACATAGATCAGTCCAGTGGGAAGGTCTCTAGAGCACATTTCCAGGCACAAATCCTCAAAGTGTTCTTTTAATCTGCTGTTCCCTGAAGTCTCAACAAATTCCTCCCAGAATCAACCCTATCCTAAACACCCTATTTTTTCCTCCCAGCTACTTTGGAGGAACCTCTTGCTTGTCTACCAAGAAGGAAGATATTGTAGTCTGGGGGAACAACTCACCTTCTCATATTCATTCATAACACTCTAAGAGAAGCCACATGGAAACTTAACCTCTCTTCCAAACTGTTGCCTTAACCCTAGCATCCATGCTGAAATCCTGTGTTCAAAAAGCCACATCTAGGCTGGGGTTGCAGAAAACCTCATTTGTCCATGTGATAGTTATGGGTCCATGCCCTGATGTCTGGGGAATTCCAGGTAACTTCACCATGCTTCCTTTTGCAGATCTCAGTAAGATCTAATATGCTTGTTTACCTTCCCTGGTTATTGTATACCTCTGTTGTGCAGAAACCGGGAGCCCCACAGAACTGATCCATGCACTGGGTGCAGTCTGTCAGTCCCTGTCATCACTGTTCAGGTCTCTCTACAAACTGATGACAAGAGAAGAAACTGAAAACTTCCTTTCTTAATCATAGCTCTGGTTTTCCCACAATGTGTGCTGAACAAAAATATCTGACTCTTGGAAATTTTTTGAGCCAAGCCCAAGGCCTCACCTGGTTCCAAAACCCAAGTGTATCTTAAAGTCCAAATCTGGAACAAT
Organism: Neomonachus schauinslandi; assembly: GCF_002201575.2. NCBI lineage: Eukaryota > Metazoa > Chordata > Mammalia > Carnivora > Phocidae > Neomonachus > Neomonachus schauinslandi. The sequence continues at coordinate 3,347,451 of NC_058418.1, forward strand.
CCCCTAAGCCCAAGGTGTGACATTTGTTTACAGGGGGTGGTTCAACAGATAGCGGATGGGCTCAAGGGTCTTCTCTTTGGGACCCCATGATGGTCAATAACCATGCCATGTTGTGTGGCCTTTGACAAGACGATCTCTTTGAATTTCCCTACTTTGCAAAGTGGAGATAACGATGAGCTCTGATAAATTTTACATAAGGACTCATCAAGGAAACATTTGTAAAACACATTTTGTTAAACAGATGGTCAAAGGTGTGAATTCCTGTCATTGCCACACAGAGACCTATCATTTTCACTGTTGTTCACTAACAATGATGTTCACTAACTTTGATGCTAATTTTGCATCCAAAAGATTGCTAGACCTATAGTTCTGATGAGTCTCCCAAACTCAGATGTCTTAATTTCTTACACTGTTTTGTTTTTCCAGAATCATTCAGATAGATCCACCTGCTCCTATGGGATCTCCTTGATGGAGCCTTGAGGGCAATCATCTGTACTGAGCTGAGACATGGTGTGCTTGGGGCCCCCTAATGTGCCCTGAAGTGGTAGCTGCAAAGGTGGTGGGAGAGAGTCAGTCCCATGCCTGGGGACACCAGCCAGGTGCTCTCTGGCAACCAACCAGAACTTCCAGGTGTCTCTCACTTGAGGATGTCTGGACCTGCCCCAGCAAGGCTTCCCAGATTCCAGTAGGAATGGGTAGATCTATCTGGATGATTCTAGAAGGATGAAAGAATGCAAGAAATTAAGACATCAGAATTTGGGAGACTCAGCACAACTAGATACGTAATTGTGACATAGTCACACAGTGGATTCCTACACAGGAGGGAAAACACTTCTCTTACATGGAAAGATAGGATTAAATTTCAAACATACAATGTTGAATGAAAGGAGTCAGTCACAAAAATACATACTATATGATTCCATGTAGATGAAATTCAACAATAGCTGGGAAGAAAGATGATTGATGATAGATGATAGATTTATTTATTTGTTTATAGTAACATAGCAACACAAGTCAGAACTTACCCTTGAAAAGAAAAGGTGATTTTGTGGACAATATTGGAAATGTCTGTATCATCATAATAGCATCCTAGAATGGATGGGGGGCTTTCTAGGGGGTCCTGAGATATTTATCTCATCTTAGGGTGAGAGGAAGATGAAGACTTCTGTCTTCAGATTCCAGCTGTTGTTAGGAGGGGTTTCAGAAAGAGCTATGGCATCCGTGGAGAGCCTCCTCAGGGTCTTCCTGTGTGTGCTCGGGGCATAGAATTCATGCCTTGATTGGTCTCAGCGTGTTGCGAATTCCATGTACACACTGTCATCATGCAAGGGTTCCTCGGGCCTCCGGGAAGTGGGAGTGGTTTTTTTCTGCATAAAAATGCAATGATCCAACTGTGTGTATATCACCTCCTGTGGGTCTTCTGCTTGAGGGTCCTGCATGATGGGAAATGGTGAGGAGGGTGTGCACACACTTGTGGGGACTAGGAGGAGGTGAGATGGCACTGAAGAGAGTGAGCTGAGGACAACCTACCTCCCTGCTCACCATTCTGTCCACCTCAGGCTCTCTGTTCATTATAGCAGCATCTGTAGGGAATAGAAGTCATCAAAAACACTTCAAAGGTTCTCATTTTATAGATACAAATACCAGAGCACAGAGAGGTGCAGCCAATGCCTGGAATTACTGCCAAAAAGTAGAGTCAGAAATTCTACCTCTCTGAAGTTCAGAGACACATCCCATTAATGTCTCCCTTTTCCATTCCATTGATGAGGATGGGGGCATGGGCGTTCTCTCTAGAAAGCCCTACCTCTGTGGTTCCTGCTTTGAACCAGGAGTCAGCCTGCAAACGGAGGCTCCCCAGCTCCCCCACTCCTCCCAGACAGGCACTGGCCTCTTCTTCCCGAGACTCACTCTCTTTGGCACGGCACCACTGACGAGTGAGGAAGAAAAGAAGAACCGCGAGGAAGATGATGGCCACTAAGGGCCCAGCCAGAACATGCAGGTGTCTGGGGTTACCTGTAGGAAGATGTGAATCCAATAGAAGCAAATCACGGCAGGCACCCAGCCTGCTGCCATCTTGGTTCCAGCCCCACGAGACCCATTTCAGATCTATGACCTACAGAACTGTAAGATCATTTAAAAAACTGTGTTTTAATGCACTGAGCTTGTGGAAATTTGTTATAGCAGCAGTAAGAAACGAATACATATGGCATATCCAGCACATGGATGTATATATGCACTGGATCAGTGCTTGAATGAATAAATGAAGGAATCATGTATATGGGTGACAGACTGCATTCTGAGTTCTCTCCCACTCTACTGAGCACATCAGGGTTGCATCCTGACAGACAAGAGCCCATTTGTTGGTAAATGGAACTTCTCTAAGCACTGCCTGTCCCTCATTAGCTTCTCCCTTCCTCCCCCCACCCCACCCCCGCCCCCAAGTCCCCATGAATCTTATCTCCACTTAGGAATGGGGACAGAGTAAGCACAGCATTATTCCTGGCCAGGAGATCAGGTTTATTCTCACCCTCCTCTCTTGGAGGAGGTCTCTGCTGCAGAAAATTAGAAGTTAAGAGTCTTCACCAGCCCCATGCTGACCCAAACCCTTCTGCTGTTGTAGAGTCTGGGGATCAGAGAGGGAAGGTTACAAGCCCAAGATCACAGAGCTGGAAGGTGGCTGAGCCAACCCTCAAACCCAAGGCTTCTCTCTGTCAGGTTTCCACAAACAGGGGTAAAAGGGATCCTTTGCTCACCAGTTTTGGGGGTTGGTTTTGTGGATAGGAGGCAACTATTTGAAGAGTTTCCTAAAAAACAAGCCAGGGGAAGGGGGGGAAGTGGAACTGACTGTCTTCTACCCACTGAAGCTCCTTGTCATCTAACACTGAGCTCCTGGGACCTCTCTGAATCTCTGGGGCCTTGACTCCCTGAGACTTCAAGCTGCAGAGAGGAGATGGGAGAGGTTGATGATGAAAGGGGCCTCTACTTAAGAGGAGGCTTCTCAATCCTGCCGTAAAGACACCTGTACCACCTGGGAGACCACTCTGTAGGCGTGAGGTGAGGAGGGGCTGCTAGGAAGCGGGTAATGGTGACGGGCCAATGCAACCTCTGATCTCCCCAAACTGAGCCCCTTCTCTCCTGCTCCTGGGTCTGCCCTGACCCCTTTCCATCTTCCTGGGGACACAGACCCCCAGTTTGGGTTTCCACACAATCCATGCAGGAGGATGCTGGAAGTGAGTCCTCAGTCTCTCCCTCCCTGTTTTCTTTATCTATGTTTCTGTCTCCCCAGAACTCCTAAGCACCCCCCCAGTACCAGCAGGATGTCCCTCACATATGGCCTTCAAATCTATCCTGAATCACTGGACACAGAGCACGTTCTGGGCTTCCTTACCTGTGACAGAAAGGTACAGTGGGTCACTCGGGCCTGACCACTCACAGAGAGAGGGGTTGAAAGAGCCATAGCATCTGTAGGTCCCACCCAGGGCTGGGTGTGCAGGGCCCAGAGTGAAGTCAGCCTGGGATGCACCGCCATGCCTCTGCCCCTTAGCGAGCCAGAGCTCATGGGGCTGCCCATCCCTGGATAGATGGTACACATCAAAGGAAATCTCCGAGCAGCAGGACAAGGTCACGTTCTCTCCTGACCTCACCACGGTGCCTGGCTGGGCCCAGAGAGAAGGTTTCTGGTGTAGACCTGGAGGAAGTGGAGGCAGTTCAGTCAGAGAGGCTCTTCCTTGCTCACTGTGTCCTTCACACCTGGACTAAGAATTCTCTCTCCCTGTTCCCAGAGCCCAAGGCCCACTGTGTCCCCTCCTGTCCACCTCTCCTTTTGCTTCCTGTCCTTGCCTCCCTCCTGTTCTTTTTTACTTTTGCACTGCCTTACTCTCTCTGCCTCTCCTGGGATCTGTTGGTTTGATCTGCCTTTTCTTTCATTCTGAGTCTCTCATTCTGCCTTGTCACTATCGTTCTGCATTATCTATCTATCATCTATCTATCTATCATCATCATCTATCTATCATCTATTATCTATCTATCATCTATTATCTATCATCTATCATCTATCATCTATCATCTATCATCTATCTATCATCTATCTCTCTCTATCTCCCTATCTAGCATCTATCTCCATCACCTTGGTTTCTGTGACTTGCTCTGCTTCTCTGTCCCCAGACCTCTTTTGGGATCTCTGTCACCCACCCCCACATCATCATCTTTCTCTTTGTGCCCCACACTCAGATCTCAGTCTTTTAAGGCTTTTATTTGCCCTCTCCGTCTTTCTCTCTATTTCTCTATCCTTTTTTCTTTCTTTCGTTTTTTGTGTCTCTGAGCCAGTGTCTGTCTATCCATCTGTCTTTGTCATCCCTCCATTCTGTGTGTGTGTGTTCATGTGCACACATGCATTTCTGTGCCTATTCACATAGAAACTTTCTATGTACATTGAATACATCAACTCTGCTTTCTCTCTGATTGCATCTCTCTGTAGGCTTTGACCTCAGTAATCCTGTAAGATCTGGGGTGACCTTCAACATGGGCCTGAGAAACAGCTTTGGGAACCCATGAAACACGCCACATATAGGAGCTGGTATCTGGCTCCTCCACCTGGGACCATGGTTTCCTGGGGCATATTGTGGCTCAGCTATATGGGATGAAGTCATGTCAGAGTGAACGCAGCATCTGTGGGTGCCACATGGAGTGAGGACCAGGGCCCATGGGCCATCAGCCTGAGACAGGCCAGCCTGGCCCTGAAACTTGGTCACATATGTGGTGTGTCTTTGGATTCTCCTGGTAGAGAAGACGGTGTGGAGATTTATTGGAAACCATGTTCGAAACTGTCCCAGGTCCCTGAACAAACTCAGAGTAGAAGAGCACCCTGTCTCTGATGTGGGTGTACCCGTCTCTATCTGTCCCTTTGCTCTTTATCTCCATTACTGACTCCCTGTTTCTGCCCCCATCTGTCCTTTATAACAAATGGTTTCTACTGTTGCTCTTCTATCATTGTCTCTCTTGGTGTAGCTCTCACCAAGGCTGTCTCTCTTCATAAAAACCCACGTTCGTCTCCTTCTTCACCACCTGGGGCCTCCAGGTCTTAGAACATCCTGTCTGCATCCCAAAGAGGATGGGGGCATGTCTGGACAGTCTCACCTGTGATCATGATGTCCAGGGGCCCACTGGGGGCAGACCACTCATGGGAGGAGCGATTGAGAGAGCCGAAGCACCTGTAGGTCCCCGCATGGGCAGCTGTCACAGGACCCATGGAGAAGTTAGCATGGGAGCCCCCATGATGGCGCTGACCAGCAAGGTACAAGGTGTCCTTGGATACCCCCTCTCTGTGAAGAATGAAGCTTTCAAACACGATCTCAGAGCAACAATGCAAGGTCACGTTCCTTCCTGATTTCACCAGGGGACCCGGCTGGGCTAACAGAGAAGGTTTTCTGTAGATTCCTAAGAACATGGATGTTGTAAATTTAGAAGGAGCCACCCTGCCTCGCCCGATTCCCTGTCATCTGAAATGAGTGAGGGTGCCCCTGTGTCTGTCTGTCTCCTTCTTCTGTGTCCTTTTCTGTCTGAATGTCCCCATCTGTCTCTGCCCCTCCTTTGCTGTGTGTCTCTGTGTCTAGCATCAGCGCCAGACTCCATTCCCACTGTGCTCATCCTTGGCACCTTCAGTGCTGCACCTGTCTCCCACAGAGTCCTTTTCTGCTTTCTCTGGTGGGGGTGGGAGAGTTGGCACTGTGGGCTGCATTTCCAGGTTCTCTTATTGACCAATTCCTGCCCTGTGTGACGAACTGGAATCCCTGGTAGGAGGTAGGAATTAAGCAGTAAGGCAGGTACCACAGTAACTTCCAGTGTCCACTCAGCCTGTGACTTGTGGGGAGGGGCACATCTGCTGTGTCTGTGCCTTCTCCATGGTCCCAGCTTCCATAGGACACCACTGAGGTGGCTCCGGGAACACCACCCCCTCCCTGTCACTGCAGTCTAGTGGTGGTGTCAACATCCCGCTCTGACCTATTGCTGGGTACAGTCTCGCTTCCTCTGTTTCACTTCCTAACTTGTCCTTCACCTGGGTGTCTGTATTGATTACCTAGCTGTTGTGATAAATTGCTCCTAACATGACGGCTGAAAGAACACGAATTTGTCACTTTACAGTTCTGGATGTCAGAAGTCCAACGTGGGTCTTATGGGCCAGGGCCAAGGAAGGGGTTGACAGGACTGCATTCCTTCCGGAGCCTCAAGGGGAGAATTCATGCCTGTGCCTTTTCCCGCTCCTGGGGGCCGCCTGTATTGTTTGTCTTGTGCCTCCTTCCTCCATCATCAGAACTAGCAGTGGCTGGTGGAGTCTTTCTCATGCTGCATGACTCTGAAGCTCATTCTCCTGCTTCCTTCTACCCTTGTAATTACAGTAAACCCACCTGGATAATCCAGGATAATCTCCCCATGTCAGGGTTACCTGCTTAATAACCTTAATTCCACATTCAACCTTAATTGTCCTGGGACTATTCATAGACTTGGAGTATTATGATATAGACATCATTGGGGGTCGTTATTCTGCCCACCTGCATGAAATGCCCTTTTATGTAAAATACTTGGAGCAGCTCCTACTGTTCTAATTGGACCGGACTGACACTCCCACCAGGAAACTCTGACTTTAGGAAGATTGGGACAGTGAATAGCCCCTCTAGACAAGTGTTCTCTGACCTGTGACCACAATCACCAGGGGGTCGCTGGGTGCTGACCACACAGAGGAGGAGCCAAGATAGGATCCACAACATCTGTAAGTCCCCGCATGTGCTGGGGTTACAGGGCCAATGAGGAAGCTGTTCTGCAATATTGTGCTGTGGAGCTTGGAGACAAAGATGCCGTTGTTCTTGTACAGCCTGAATGTGTCAAACTTGTGATGGGAGTGACACTGAAGAGTCACATGCTGTCCTTGAGGAACCATGGGGCTTGGCCAGGCAGATAGGGAGGGCTTGTCCTGACCACCTGGGAGAGGAGGAGGCACAGCATTGGTCTCCCCTCCCCTGGCTCAGAGCCTCCCCTTCTTTCCAGGTCTCTAAGCCTCCTTTCCAAACCCGGGGTGCCCACACCACACAAAGACTCCCCACACCACACAGACATGGCATCTCCTACAACAAACATGTCGGCTGAGAGCTCTGAGTGAGTACTGAACAGTGGGCTCTTACTAGGTGTTGATAACGTAAGTTGTTATGTAAAAGAAGACAGAGTAGACACTGAACAGGAGAGTAATGACTTATGTGTATGCCATAACATCAGCAAACACATGAAGCACGTTACATGACAGAGCTGCGTCAGAATGTGCTGGAATTCCAGGGGTCCTGGCATGAGGATCACCCACCTCTGCTGTAGAACATCAGTGGCAGCATCCTGGGGCTCCTACCCTCATGGGTGTGCTGGGGAACTTGAGTGGTTGTCCCGACCTCAGACAGTCTGTTGTTCCTGACACTGCTTGCATCCCCTGATCTACAGACAGCCCCAGTTCCTCCCAGACACCCTAGCTCTGAGCAGCAGTGTCCTCCAGATGGCTTTAGAGCCTGTCTCAGCCAAGGGGAAGGAGGTCTAAGGAGGGTCTCTGGACCAGAATTGGGGCTAGGCTTTCCCTGCGCCCACTTTCTAGTTCACAAGAGACTCACCCACAAGGCTTCCCACAGTCAACCCATCACCCAACCTCCTGTGCCATCTGCCTTCTCGTTATAGGAATTCTCTTATTCTGAGTAGATGCAGCCCAGGATTTGGGGAAAGGACTCACCCACTTGTGCCCAGATCCTGTGGATGAAGAAGAACACTGGAAAGAAAGACTCATGATGGATGGTCCATCTTCATAGAAGACTTGCCTCCCCCACTCCTTCCCGCACCTGGCCTGAGCCTCACCATCAAGGTCTGCTTTACCCCCATGGGAATGTTCTGCTGTGGGGAGACCCAACCTTCCAGGCCAATATTTCCACCATGTATTCCCTCCCTTCAGCCCCTTCTGGGACTCACCCAGACTTGTGAGGCTGATGACCACAGGTGACATGGCGCTGCTTCTGCTGAACAGAGTTGACAAGTACACAGGATGTCGTGAAATGGGGCCCAGCTCACATTCATAAGATGACCGCAGTAAGGGAAGGTGACGCATAGAGGCTCTTTTTACTCTGCATATAGGTGGGTGTGGGGGCTCAGCTGAGGGTAAAATCAAGCTTCCTGGAAGTTGTTTAGACTGTACCTGTTGTGTTGCATCATTTACTGTGGTCAGACTTGAAACACATCTCAGACACAATCCCTCATACTCAGAAAGATGAAATGATAGTAGTTTTTCTTTTTAATCTAAGCCTCAAAATCTTCATATGTAATATGCAACATATCTAGTAGATACTATTATAAAAATAATTAGAATGTATAAATCAAAATTATTTTCTAAGCTGATATTTCTAGTATTGAGTAAATACTTGTTAAAAATTATTTAATTTCCCTGTAGAAGGATTATGCAGTTATTTAGAATCATAGAATTTCACTTTATTAGCAAAGAACAATGCATGTAAATTCTGGATCTTATGGTTTTACCTGAAATTCATCTTACGACCCAGGAATTCAAACTCAAAATTCATCTGTCTGTGTCTATCTGTATATATCTATATATCTCAATTTTATATAAATATAAATATCCATTAATATAATGCTATAGGAAATTCACTTTCTAACAGCCAATTAAGAATATCAAAAAACTCACCCAAAACATTTTATGAAGAAAAACCCAAAATAGTAACACCTTCCAACTTAAAACAAGAAGATGGCAATGACCACATAACATAATCTACCTACATATTTTGCCCTTATCCCATCTCCTTCTTTAACCCCACATCTTGAAATTTGTAGGAAATTTTCCACTATGCATTATAAATACAGTTTTAAAGTGCTATATCTCTCCTTGTAAAATATGTAATTGTAATAAATATAAAATATATGTTTGTACACACATACATACATGTATGCACCCACATATACAGTTGTTTCAGATTTTTAAAATTATCAGCTTTTGCATCTTTTTTTATTATGTTCAGTTAGCCAACATATAGTACATCATTAGTTTCTTTAATTTAATTTAATTTTATTATGTTAGTCATCATACAATACATCATTAGTTTTTGATGTAGTGATCCATGACATCATTAGTTTTTGATATAGTGTTCAACGATTCATTAGTTGTGTATAACACCCACTGCTCATCACAACATGTGCCCTCTTTTTTGTACTTCAACTTATATTGCTATGATACACACATATCAATTTTTTATAGTTCCATTTCATTGTTTTGGACTGCAGTATAATATTTCTTGCATGAGTATATCAACATGTATTTATCAGTTCTCATTATTATAGATATCTGGCTAACATGCGTATCTGGACAATATGGGTGGTACAGATATTTTAACAATGGTATTCTTTTAACCCATAAACATGGGACATCTTTCCATTTGTTTGTGTCTTCTTCATTTTCTTTCATCAAAGTCTTATAATTTTCAGAGTATAGCTTTTACTAAAGTCTTTGGTTAAATTTATTCCCAAATATGTTATTATCTTGACGTTATTATAAATAAAATATTTTTCTTTTTGCCCCCCACATCAACATAGCTTTTATTGTATCTTTAAAATAGCACAAATAAGTCTGAAAAATCATCCGGCATCTATCTGTTTCTGTAGCTGGACAACTTAGATCTTGTTCGTCAGCCTGCTGAACTGTTCCTTTTTCAGAAACATAGATACCATCCCAAATTTTTTTGGTAATACTTATTTTTAACTGTTGTGGCTTGCTGAATCAAAGCAGCTGAATTTGATACAAGTTCAATGTCATTTCCTTCAAGAATTAACTCATCTTTCTGGGCTTGAGATACTGAACAAGCAACACCTGGCCTCACCCAAACCCTGCGGATATATTTTTCACCCAAGAAATTTTGGATTTTGATAGGAAAACGATTCTCCTGAATAGCAACGTTGACGAGGGAAGTGAGCATACAGCTACCTCATCTTGTTACAGAAGTCCCTTTAATTTCCTTGACCATGTTCTGTATGTGACTACAGATAGTGCAAACGGTAGCCAGTTCTTTTCTATTTCCCCACCATCTGTCAACTGAGCCTCTTCTTTTTCTTTCCTGGGAGACTGAGTTCTACACTGATGTATTGAGTCCCTCCACAGGGTTCCTCTGGGGCCCTTCACAATAACAGTGTATCCCTTCAGAGTGATGTCGACATTTTCTGGAATGTCAATAGTCTGATTACTGGGAATGGTCTTCATTCTCACAGTAGATGAGCCGAAATTGTTTTCTTTATTTCTTTTTCAAATATTGTGTCATTGGTGTATAGAAATGGACCTGTTTTCTGTACGTTGATTTTTTATCCTGCAAATTTGCTGAGTTTGTAGATTAGTTCTAAAGATGTTTGGTGGAGTCTTTAAGATTTTCTCTATATAACATCATATAATCTGCAAACCAAGACCATTTTACTTCTTTCTTTGTGATCTGGATGTCTTTTTATTTCTTTTTCTTGTCTGATTGCTGTGACCAGGACTTCCAGTACCATGTTGAATAGGAGTGGTGAGAGTGGACATCCTCATCTTGTTCCTGATCTTAGAGGAAAAGCTTTCAGGTATTTGCTATTGAGTATGATGCTAGCTGTGGGTTTGTCATAGATAGCCTTTATTGTGTTCCTTCTATACCCAATTTGTTGAGAGTTTTTATCATGAAAGGATGTTGTGTTTTTTCAAACGCATTTTTCTGCATCTATTGAGATGATTATGTGATTTTTATCATTCATTTTATTAATATGATGTTTCACATTTATTGATTGTGTATGTTGAACCATCCTCGTGTCCCATGGATAAATCCCACTTGATCACGGTGCATGATCCTTTTGATGTGTCATTGAATTTGGATGGCTAATATTGTGTTCAGAATTTTTGCACCTATAATTCATCAGGAATAGTGGTCTGTGATTTTATTTTCTTGCATTGTGCTTATCTGGCTTTGATATCAGGGTAGTGCTCATCTCATAAAATTAGCTTAGGAGTTCCTTCCTTTTCAGTTATTTGGAAGGGTTGGAAAAGAATCAGCATTAATTTTTCTTTAAATGTGTGGTAGAATTCTCCAGGGAAACCATCTTGTCCTGGTCTTTGGGACAGGTGTGCTGGGAGGTTTGTGGTTCTGATTCAATCTCCTTAGTCATTATTAGTCTGTTCAGATTTTCTATTTCTTCCTGATTTAGTCTTAATAGATTGTATGTCTACAATAAGTTATCCATTTTTTCCAGATTGTCTGGTTTGTTGGTGTTTAACTGTTCATAGCAGTCTCTTACGATCCTAGGCATTTCTGTGGTATCAGTTGTAACATCTCCTCTTTCATTTCTGGTTTTACTTATTTGTGTCCTCTCATTTTTTTCTGAGATAGTCTAGCTAAAGTTTTGTCAGTTTTGTTTATCTTTTGAGAAACTTTCCTTCTGCCAACTTTGGGAAGTCTTTCTCCTGCAGGTGGGGGCACACTGGCTCTTGACCCTGGGGCTAGTGGTGCACAGTGCCAAGTGCAGGGGTATGTGATGTCACTAGATCCGGGGGGATGTCATGTGTCTTTTTTGGCTCACAGTACGTGGGTCCACAGCATCCACAACAGCGTGGTCCTTGGCGAGCACTGTAGGGGATCTAGAGGCTACAAGGGCTGGTGTGATCATAAGCAGTGCCTCCAGGCCCAGTAGCTAGGGACCAGGGAAGGCAGCAGGGGTGGCTGGAGCTGGTGGCGTGCACACCCTCAGCTGCAGAGACTCTGGCTGTATGTACATTCTTCCCCCGGGCATGCACACTGCAGGGAAGCCAGTGACAGGGTTGGGCTTGGGTATGCAAGTACACAGCTAGAGGGGTTAGCCACAGGCAGGCACAGTTGTGTTGGCCAGTGACAGAGGCAGGGCCTGATCCAGGTCTGCCAGCAGCTGTATGGGCCCTGGCTGTCAGTGTGCTCTCTCGACAGGTATGCATACTGCAGTGCAGCTTGGTGATAGGAGTTAGACCCGTGACATGCAGGTGCACAGCTGGAGGGGCTAACCCTGATTGTGGGCATGGTGGTGGGGTTAGCTAGGGAGGCCCTGGCTGGTGTCTTGTTCTCACACAGCTACGGACGCCTGAGTTGGCTGCTAGTGTGGCTCCTGGGCACCGGTGGGGGTGGGGAGGGACTCTGGAGGCTGGCATCAGTGAATGCGAACACCCGTAGGGTGAAAGCTGGCAAGACCAGCTTATACACACATCTTTCATTGCATTGAATGAAAGCTTGCATTCATCGGTGGTGCAATCTGCTGAGTTTTCTGCAGACCTGGCCTCTGTGAACCAGGATTGCTAACAGCCTCTGCTTTTCTTCCTTGCTCCTAGCTGGCTCAGTGCTCTCAGCCTTGCCAGTCTGGAGCGGGGGTCACATCCAAGTGGGACCTTTGCACAGTGCCCCAGAGGTGGGAGAAGCTGGCCAGTCAGCCTCTCCTACCTTCCCTGGAGAAAGAGCTCTTTCGGGCTGGGCAGGAGCCCTGGCACTGCATAATGCTGGCCCAAGGGTGGGCAGATGCTAGGAAATGACGGTGTCTTCCTTCCTTTCTTGTGAGACTAGTCTCAGTCTTTCTGTCTCCCAGAGCTGTTTTTGTTCATGGATAGCTATCCAATCCTCCATCTTTGTCAGGAGACGGGGACGCTGGGCTCTCCTACCTCACCATTTTCCCGCCATCTCCAGCAATCCCAAGGCATTCATTGTGGAAATGTGGATGAGATTGGTAATGTCCTCCTGAGGTTTATGTGAGAACTAAATTATCTGTTGCACTTCAAACAAAATTGCATGTCACCTTGTTATCTGAAGGGTATGGAACAGCCTGTAGAGAATTGTCTATGGGGCTACTATGAGACTCAGCAGCACCGTGACCCAGGTGTGGTCCCTACAGTACTTGAAGTCACGGGGGGTAGATGGGCTTCATATGGAGGCACAGGCCCCTGTCCAGCCTGAGGACAAAGCACAGAGTGGAAGAGTGGTTCATGGTGCCCCCTGACCTGGCATCTCCACCCCCCAGGGGCACTTTTTGTTGGGGGCATTTGCAACACCCACAGTCATTGCTTGGGGCTTGCTGTCTTATTCTGGGATCTCATAGAGCCTATTTATCCTGGAGCTCAGAACATCCCTCTTTCTGCAAGCATGGAGGGTCGTATGCTCATTGCCATGGAAATGGGCCAGCATATCTAGGACCCTGGTGCATGGTGAGCCCTGGAGGAAATGGGGGTCCTTCTTCAAGGGCCCCACTTTTTTCTCTCTGCAGGGAGCTGGAAAATACCAGGATCATTAAAATGGAAAGAGGCACACGTGCACGTTGGGGTCACCAGTGAGGTGCATTCACAGGGGGATCACACTCACTTGTGAATAACGCCGTATCCATGACTCCCACCTGGGCACACGGTGCATTCACATGGCATCTTGAAATAGGCAAATGCCATGAATCAAAACTTTTTTAAAAAACCATTTATATCTTGTAGCCAGTGTAGCAGCTCACCACCAGGCTTCACTTCAAACACCCCTGAGCTCCCTCAAACTGATGGTATTTCTGGAAAACTCTACCAGGTGTCATCAGATGAGGAGAGAAGACCTCCACGATTCCAGAGAGGGTTTAGGGCAAGGTTTTAGACTCATCTGTTTCAAAGTGGACCTGATTTTCACCCATTTATTTACTTATGAAAACAGATTTTGTGTTTTGGGCTGAAGGGATGGAGGTGCACATCAGGGAATGAGGAAATGGAAAG
>NC_058418.1:3381245-3393874 GCF_002201575.2 Neomonachus schauinslandi
TCCCCTCCTCAGATCTCACCGAGACAGAGCAGGGCCGTCAGGGTGGGTGTCATGGCGTCTCCTCTCTCTGGCTCTAGCAGTGCATAGGGAGGGACCTCGGTGCCCACAGGACGGGCAGACACACAGGGTGTGGGCACTTGGAGGCTGGTCCTGTCCGTCACGGGGTTGTCACATCAGCAGCCCCACAGGAAGGGGAACAGCCTAGCTGTCATTTCCCCAGGGCTGAGGTTAGGACAGGCAATGGGCTTTGCAGAGATCTGGCCACATCTGAGGTCTCACCTGACCCTTAAACTCTTGTCTTCCTGGCCTGATACCCCCCCTCGTGACCCAAGCTTCAACAGGTATTTATTGAATGTTTGTATTTTGTCTGGCCCAGAAATACATCACTGGACTAGACCGATTCAAACTAGTTTTCAGAGCTCACATTAGCAAAACAAAAAACTAAAAGCAAAAAAGAAACCCTATTTAAAAAGGACTATATGGTATATTATTTTCCTGTTGTGTTCCTGCCATAGCCAATCACTACATGCTAGTGGGTTAAAGCAGCACAGATTTATTATCTTATCATTTCAGAGAACTGAATTCCAACATGAACACCCCTGAGTTAAAATCGAGGTGTCCTGGGGCTGTGCTCCTTCTAGAGGCCCTGGGGGCAAATCCATTCCCTTGCCTTCCCAAGCTGCCAGCCCTGCCCGTATGCCTTGCTGCCCCCTTCCATCTCCAGAGCCAGCCTACATCGCTCCAGCTACTCTGGAGTCTCTTCTTCTTTGCCTCTGACCCCCCGGCCCCCTCCTTCACTCATAAGGACCCTTGTGATGACTCATGGCCAAGCATTCTGTCTCCACTAGAGCTCAGGAGCAACCCAGAACTCCTTCACAAAAGGAGAGTAGTTCTCTGCAGAATGGCATAGTGTGGCTCCAAAATCTTTAATATCTGTGTTGCACTTCATCTATATAGTTCCCTGCCAAAGGATGTCGACCTCATCTGCCACAGAAGCTCCAAACACCATTGGCTCTTTTGGGTCATACGACTCAGGCTTTCTGCAGCCTGGGCCCATTGCAAGGACTTCTCTTGTTCTGGACTCCACTCAAAACCAACAGCCTCTCGAGACACTGAGTAAGTGGGTGGAGGTAGCATGCCCAGGGAGGGATATGTATTTTGTCTCCACATTCCAAAGCTGGTCCCCTAGGGATTGAGCTACTGTATCATTAGTAGGAGGATCAGATGGAGCAATGAGTCTTCACCTCGGGTGGGGTATCTCAACAGGCCTCAGGCAACTGGACTCCTAGAAATTTCACCAAGGTGGCAAGAACCTAAAATTTGGGGAGATTTATTACCCACCCTCTTACAAAACACCTAGAATAGTTGCTACTTTCTGTTTCACAGATGCAACCCACACGGTGTGTACTGGACCTGTGTGATGTCCTGTGCAATGGATGGTCACGGTCCCTGCAGCCTGGATAGTACAGGGCTGGAGATGCGCTCAGGGCTGGAGCCAGATGCACGGCTGGAGACTGGAGACTGGAGACATGCTCAGGGCTGGAGACATGTGCAGGAGTCAGATGCAGGGCTGGAGACCGATGCAGGGCTGGACATGTGTGCAGGGCTGGACACGTGCGCAGGGCTGGAGTCAGACGCAGGGCTGGACACGTGACATGGACCCGAACAAATGTGGACAGGGACAGCATATGGCTGGCCCTGAGAACTAACGGCAGACTGAATCTGAAGGCCTTTATAGACAGACCCACAATAAACCCACCAATCAACAGCTGTGCACCAGGTGTCAGGGGTTACGTGGGTTTCTCTGTGGGTCTTCAGCTGGAGCAGAAGTGGAAATTGGAATCACATGATACATAAGAACCCACTTCTCCAAGGTCTGTCTCTGTCTTCTGTGCAAACCAACTAGGCAAGTCGAGTGGGGAGTGGAAGACATCATTGTCTCTGGATCTGAGTTCTTGGTTCTGGTATGAATCTGTGCAATCTCTCCAAGAGTGCAGAATTACTTTTGTTTCACTATTTGGTAGGGAGAGGCATTTCCAGCACCTTCCACGTGGCCTTTCCTTCACTGACTCTCTTACTCCACACGTCAGAAAACCAGTGTCCGCTGTGAGGATGTCTGTTCAGTGTAAGGATTCCAGAACTAGAGAAATAACCACAAGGGTGGGTCCAGGGAACTACTGATTAGTAGTATGCCTCCACTCTCACTGGTCCATTCAGATGTCAGTGGTTTGGGGGTATCCAGAAGTAATTGAATATTTAACAAAACAGTAAGATCAACAATGCACGTTTTAAGAAAAAAAGAAAAAATCCGCAGGAGGCAACAGGTTACTATTTTACCAATAAAGAAGGCAATGACATTGTTTTTAAATGAAGGGAGACAAAATGCTGAAAAGCCTCTGCACAGGGAATGGTGATTCTGTCCATTCTCGACTTCCTACACACTTTCCAAAAACTGAATGTGCATGAGGCACAGCTCATAGATCTTCCTCCTCTCTGGAGAAACAGACTCTATTGGAAAGAACTCCTCATCCCCATTTCTCCTACTCAGAAGTTCCTACTCTGTGACTTCCCATTTCAGAGTAGATACCAGATCTGAATCTGCCTCTCTTGGTGTCCCCAATACTATCTCTCCTGAATTCCCACCCAAGGCTCCCCTTCACCTACAGATCCAACGTAATCTCACCTGGTGTCTAGGACCTTCACGGAAGTGACTAATTGTGCATTTCAAGCTGACTTTATGCTATTTACACATTCAGTGTCTCTCCCTGCCTCATAAATAATTGTCCCGGATAGGGTAGGGGGTGTATTTGAGAATTTGTTATAATGATTCTGTAAACCAGCAAAAGGAGTTAAGCAATAAATTGCCCCATGGAATTCTAAGTCATATCTTCTCATTGCTAAATCATGAGTGTACCTCACACCATGCTCCAGCACGTAAAGGACAATAAACGAACATTTACTCAGCAAATAACCACATTATTAATGATTGGTTAATAATTGCTTAATTGATCACCAATGCTTAATTTAAGACTATTTATTAATGAATGGTAAATTTATAATACACCACTGAGAAAATAATTTGAGGGGAATTTTAAAGTGGAATTCAAGGCTCATTCTAAAAGTACAAAATGATATAATAAAAATATGACTCAATTTCCTCCCCTGTAGAGTAAAGCAGAGTGGGGTGGTGAGTTTTGCAACCTCGGTGACTTTCCTGCCTACCCCAGCTGTGTGGAGAGGTCCCGGGGACAGAGCCTGGAAGGCCACGCTGAGCAACAGGATGCATGGGTAGGCGTCCATTACCCTCCCACCCCAGTTGCGTTTTGACTCTGACATTTTACCAGAAGCAGGACGGCTACTTCCTCATTTGTCAGTCTCTGTAGTCGTCCCAAAGAAGATGTGGACTTCTCCTTTTTCAGAAGACCATTTCTACCTGTCATAAGTGCACAGTTCTGCATTTCAGGCACTGTCCAAATGTGCCATTGAGTGAAGACTGCCCCACGCCTGGTCAGAGCTGGACAGTCAGAAGATTCACGGGTCCTGCCCAGGTCACCACCTCTCCCCACACTTGGGTGGTTTGTGTGCATCTCCAGAGCTCCCTAGCTCATTGAATCCCATCCAGATTAATGAATTTTAAAACAAGTGCGTGAACAGAGACCTTGGGTGCCTTTCCTCACAGCCGTTGGTAATGGCTGGGGTAGTGAGGGGCAATGATCCAGGGCTGAGGAGAAGGGGGAGAGAGAGAAACCAGGCAGAGAAAGAAAACATGATGCATACAGAAGAGCTTTGTCCAAGGGCACCTCACGCTTAGATTCAGGGTGTGCGTTTTGCAGTGGAATACCACGCCAGCGACATTGTCCTTATTTTTCCTTATGGGTGATTTTTGCTTTCGTAACTTGGTTAATTTGGCATCCCTCAGGTGTCTCCACAGTAAAGTTTCTATTTGCCCTTTGTAATTAATACTTGATTTGTGGGGAAATACTTTGAGAGTGTGTATATGTTGTGTTCCCGCTTAAACTTCCACTCAGCTGGTTCTATCAGCCACTGACCATTATGCTGAAGCAAATGCCTTCTCTTCCCCCACTAGATTCATTTCTATATGAATAATATTGCTGATGGTATCTCACTGCTTTTAAATGCTTATGCTCCTTATATTTCTTTGTGCCATAATAAGCAGAGGCATCTAGGCCTTCTGATTTCCCTATGTCTTCATATTGATATCTAAAGTTCTCCCACACTATTTTTTCTTCTCTTTACTATTATCCTTCTTTTCATTTAAAAACCTA
The DNA here is from genome assembly GCF_002201575.2 of Neomonachus schauinslandi. Lineage (NCBI taxonomy): Eukaryota > Metazoa > Chordata > Mammalia > Carnivora > Phocidae > Neomonachus > Neomonachus schauinslandi. Next base: position 3,385,532 of record NC_058418.1, read on the forward strand.
CCCTAAAATTCACTGTATATAAAGATAACTTTCTTGTAAAGAATGAAACTGGACCACTGTCTTAACATCATGCACAAAAAGACACCCCAAATGGATTAAAGACCTTGATGTGAGACCTGAAGCCATAAAAATCCTAGAAGAGAACACAGGCAGCAATTACTCTGAAATTGGCCATAGCAACATTTTTCTAGATGTGTCTCCTCTGGCAAGAGAAACAAAAGCAAAATTAAACTATTGGGACTACATCAAAACAAAAACTCAGCAAACGAAGCCATCAAAAAATAAAAAGGCAACCTATGGAATGGGAGAAGATATTTGCAAATGTCATATCTGATAAAGGGGTTAATACTCAAAATATATAAAGAACTTATACAACTCAACACCAGAAAAACACAAATAATCCAATTAAAATGGGCAGAAGGCCTGAAGAGATATTTTTCAAAGAAGAAATCCAGATAGTCAACAGATACATGAATAGATGCTCAACATCACTCATCATTAGGGAAATGCAAATCAAAACCACAATGAGATATCACTTTACACCTGCCAGGATGGCTAGAATCAAAAAGAGAAGAAACAACAAGTGTTTTCGAGGATGTGGAGAAAAAAGAACCCTCCTACACTGTTGGTGGGAATGCAAGCTGGTGCAGCCACTGTGGAAAACAGTATGGAAGTTCCTCAAAAAGTTAAAATAGAAATACCATATGATCCAATAATTCCACTACTGGATATTTATCCAAAGAAAACAAAAACACTAATTTGAAGAGACATATTCATCCCTGGGTGTTCAGTTGGGTAAGTGGCCGACTTTATTTGGGCTCAGGTCATGATCTTGGGGTTGTGAGATCGAGCCTTGAGTTGGGCTCCAAGCTCAGTGGGGTGTCTGCATGAGATTCTCTCTCCCTCTCCTTCTGCCCCCTCCCCCCACTTGCTTGCTCTCTCTCTCTTTCTCTAAAATAAATAAAATAAATATTTTTAGAAAGACGTATTCACCCCTATGTTTACTGCAGCATTATTTACAATAGCCAAGATATGGAAGCAACCCAAGTGTGGATAAGGAAGATATGATGTACACATACATATACACATAATGGAATAGTACTCAGCCTTAAAAAAAGGATGAGATCTTGCCATTTGTGACAACATGGATAGACCTAATAGGTATTACACTGAGTAAAATAAGTCAGATGGAGAAAGACAAATATCATATGATTTCACTTATATGCATAATCTAAAAAACAAAACAAATGAATAAACAAACAAAAAGCAGAATCAGATCTATGAATACAGAGAACAAACTGGTGGTTGCCAGAGGAGAGAAGATTGGAAGGGGATGTGCAAAAGGAGTTGAAAGGGAGCCGGAAATACAGGCTTCCAGCTAAGAAAGGAATAAGTCATGAGAATAAAAGGCACAGCCCAGGGAATATGGTCAATGATACTGTGATGTGATGGCATCCTGTGGTGACGGATGGTAGCTACACTTGCGGTGAGCACAGCTTAAAGTGAAGAGAAGTTAAATCACTATGTTGTGCACCTGACGCTGATGTAACATTATGTGTCAACTATACTCCACTTAAAAATAGAAACTAACTTTCTCTTGTCCTGTGCAGTGGTAAATGGCTCCATGTTGAGACGAACCTGAGTTTATTTAACCCAATTTCCCAATATTTCACAAGTACAAACAATACATCAATCAGTAGCCTTGGGATATATCTTTTCATATTTTTGGTGGGCATTTCCTGGGGCAAAAGCATAATTTACATATGTTGTTTGGTAAATAATGACAGTTTCCCCTAAATGTGAACTGTCCAATTTTTTTTTTTTTAACACGAAAAAGCAATCCCTTCATTTTAAGGAAATTGATATTTCCCAAAGGTACAGGACTTTGAGGGTCTGGGTGGCTATGTATTTTGATAAATACTAGAATGAGACTGGAAATTTTCATTTACTATCTAAAACACAACAGTACCTTTGACACATACCAGCTTTCCATGTGTCCATGTTTCAATCTTGCATTCCTACCAACAATGAAAACATTTCTGTTTATTCTCAGATTTGTAAAAGCAAGTTAGCAAGTTTCCAATTTTTGCTAAGTAGAAAAGATAACATTTCAGTTTAGTTTAAATTTGCTTTTCTTTTTATAGAAGTAAATCTGATTTTGTATTCTGCTACATTACTAAATTGCTGTATGATTCTAGTAATTTGGGGGTGGAGTCTTTTGGGTTTTCCACATAAAGTATCATGTCATGTGTGAAGAGAGAGAGTTTGACTTCTTTGCCAGTTTGAATAACTTATATTTCTTTTTGTTGTCTGATTGCTGTTTCTAGGACTTCTAGTACTATGTTGAACAATAGTGCTGAGAGTGGGCATCCTTGTCGTTTTCCTGATCTTAAGGGAAAAGCTCTCAGCTTTTCCCCATTGAGAATGATATTCGCTGTGGGTTTTTCACAGATGGTTTTTATGAAATTGAGGAATGTTCCCTCTATCCCTATACTCTGAAGAGGTTTAATCAGGAAAGGATGCTGTATTTCGTCAGATGCTTTTTCTGCATCAAATGAGAGGACCATATGGTTCTTCTCTCTCCTCTTATTAATGTGTTCTATCACATTGATTGCTTTGCGAATGTTGAACCTTGAATCCCAGGGATAAATCCCACTTGGTTGTGGTGGATGATCCGTTTAATGTACTGTTGGATCCTATTAGCTAGGATTTTGTTGAGGATTTTGGAATCCATATTCATCAAGGATATTGGTCTGAAATTCTCTGTTTTGATGGAATCTTTGCCTGGTTTGGGGATCAAGGTAATGCTGGCCTCATAGAATGAGTCTGGAAGCTTTCCTTCTGTTTCTACTTTTTGAAACAGCTTCAGGAGAATAGGTATTATTTCTTCTTTGAATGTTTGGTAGAATTTCCCAGGACACTACAGACAAAGGGCTGATATCCAAGATCTATAAAGAACTTCTCAAACTCAACACCCAAAAAACAAATAATCAAGTCAAGCAGTGGGCAGAAGACATGAACAGACAGTTCTCAAAAGACATACAAATGGCTAACAGACACATGAAAAAATGTTCATCATTAGCCATCAGGGAAATCCAAATCCAAACCACAATGAGATACCACCTTACACTAGTTAGAATGGCAAAAATTGACAAGGCAAGAAACAACAAATGTTGGAGAGGGTGTGGAGAAAGGGGAACCCTCTTACACTGTTGGTGGGAATGCAAGTTGGTACAGCCACTTTGGAAAACAGTGTGGAGGTTCCTCAAAAATTTAAAAATAGAGCTACCCTATGACCCAGCAATTGCACTCCTGGGTATTTACCCCAAAGACACAGATGTAGTGAAAAGAAGGGTCACATGCACCCCGATGTTCATAGCAACAATGTCCACAATAGCCAAACTGTGGATAGAGCCGAGATGCCCTTCCAACAGATGAATGGATAAAAATGTGGTTCATATATACAATGGAATATTACTCAACCATCAGAAAGGATGAATACCCAACTTTTACATCAACATGGATGGGACTGGAGGAGATTATGCTAAGTGAAATAAGTCAAGCAGAGAAAGTCAATTATCATATGGTTTCACTTATTTGTGGAACATAAGGAATAGCATGGAGGACATTAGGAGAAAGAAGAGAAAAACGAAGTGGGGGGAAATCAGAGGGGGAGATGAACCATGAGAGATTATGGACTCTGAGAAACAAACTGAGGGTTTTAGAGGGGATGGGGGAGGGGGGATTGGTTAGCCTGGTGATGGGTATTAAGGAAGGCATGTATTGCATGGAGCACTGGGTGTTAAACGAAAACAATGAATCATGGAACACTACATCAAAAACTAATGATGTAGTGTATGGCGATTAACACAACATAATAAAATAAAATTAATAAAAATTAAAAAAAGAAATAAAAGGAAAAAATAAGTAAATCTGAACAGATTTTCATATGTTAAAGTGGCATTTTATTTTATTTTATTTTTATGCTGTAGAAGAGTGTTAATTTTCATGGAAAATATTAAAATTAATTTGGAAAAGAATAGAGCACATTGTGAAAAACATGTATTGGATTATTCCTTTTGCCTTGTGGGGTAAAAATATTTTGGATTTTATTTTTTTATTATTTTTAATTTTTTTATGTTTTTATTTTTTCATGATTTTTAAAAACATTCCATAATAGTTGGGTGCCTGGGTGGCTCAGTTGGTTAAGCGACTGCCTTTGGCTCATGATCCCAGGATCCTGGGATCGAGTCCCTCATCATGTTCCCCCTGCTCTGCGGGGAGTCTGCTTCTCCCTCTGCCTCTGCCTGCCATTCCCCCTGCTTGTGCTCTCTCTCTCTCTGTGTGTGTCAAATAAATAAAAATCTACAAAAAATTTAAAAAATAAACATTTTGTAATAGTTAACATACAGTGTTATATTAGTTTCAGGTGTACAATATAGTGATTCAATACTTCCATACATCACCTGTGCTCATCACAAGTGCCATTTTAATCTTTTTAAAAATTTCCTACTTGTATAGTTTGCAATTTGTCTATTTTTCTTCAAAAATTGACATGCATATATATAATGTCCACATATATGTATATGCATATACATAGGAATACATACAGAATCTTTGATATACATTATAAATATTTTCTCTTAGTCTCCATCTGTGTTTTGACCTTCTTTTATTTTTTGTGCTATGCAAAGATGTGTTTTATTTTTATGTAGCCCAATTTCCATTATTTCTTGGCACTGCATCTGAATTTTGAACTCTATTTTATTTTTATTTTTTTTAAAGATTGTATTTATTTATTTGAGAGAATGAGAGAGAGAGCACAAGCAGGGGGAGAGGGAGAAGCTGGCTCCCCGTGGAGCAGGGAGCCCGATGCGGAACTTGATCCCAGAACCCTGGGATCATGACCTGAGCTGAAGGCATACACTTCACTGACTGAGCCACCCCAGCGCCATTCCATTTTATTTTTTAAGAAAAACATTTATTTTTTTATTTTTCCCAGCTTTATGGAGGTATAATTAGCATATAATTGAATAACATCTTGAAAGTCACATTTACTTCACATGCCTCTGAGAGTCATTGCTTTACCTATTTTGTATTTAGGTCTCTGATTTTTGGAAATTTAATCTGTACCATATGACCTATGGGTCTAGTTACATCCTTTTCTCCCTGAGTCCACCTTTTTGTGCAGGGGTTTTGGTATACCATCTTGTTAGCATTTATCACATCCTGAATTTCCACATGCACTGGAGTCTGCGTCTGAACTTTATTTATATCACATTGCTTCTTCTATCTATTATTGTGTCCACAGCAACTTGGTTTAATCACGTGGTCACTTTTGGTTGAGGCAGCCCAGTCCTATCTCTATCTCCATAGCTGTACTTCTTTGGTTTTTTTTTTTTTTTAAAGATTTTATTTATTTATTTGAGACAGAGAGAATGAGAGAGAGAGAGAGCATGAGAGGGGGGAGGGTCAGAGGGAGAAGCAGACTCCCTGCTGAGCAGAGAGCCCGATGCGGGACTAGATCCAGGGACTCCAGGATCATGACCTGAGCCGAAGGCAGTCGCTTAACCAACTGAGCCACCCAGGCGCCCCTACTTCTTTGGTTTTTTCCTAGCTCTTCTTCCTCTTTCATTTTCCCTCGTGGACTTTTGCTCGAGAAAGAAAGCTCCTTGGTAATATTTTGGGGACTCAAGTACATTTACATATTTAGTCATGGAGAACTCACATCTTTACGATGCTGAGTTAGTCTACCCGGTGATAAGGCACATCTCTCCTTTCGTACAAGTCACGTTTTGGTGTCATTCAGAAATGTTTGAAAGGTATACTTCGTGTGTGTCAAGTTATGCACATTTCTTAAAACATTCATTCCTTAGAATTTTCTTCTCTGGTTGTTGATATTCAAAGTGAGGTTGGGATTTATTTGTGTGTATGAGAGCTGTTGGTTCCTAGAAATTAATTTTGTAACAGTTAAACACATCTGATATTTTTTTATTTATTTAAATTCAATTAGCCAAGGTATAGTACATCATTAGTTTTTGATATAATGTTCACTGATTTATTAGTTGAGTATATTTGATATTTTTTTACCAATGAGTGACTTTTATCATGGAGTCCCTAGGGCTTTCCAGGTTGTTTCCCTTCTTGCCATGCACTCTCACTCATGATACAGCCCTCCTCACCCACAGCCCTGTTTGTCCAATTCCGTAAGGACCATGCGCTCAAATTCTCCCTGCTACTCAAAGTCTTCAAAGAACTGGCTCATCCCGCATTTCTAGCTCTGTTTTCCACTCGATATCCCTACCAGAGTAGAACCACCACAATCCATGATAGGGTGAGATCTTCCATTGCCAAAATAAGGGGGAAAAAATGGCTATGGTCCATTCTAAGTCTTATAATATACCCTCCTTGTTTTTCCTTGGTAACTGGCCTACTTTCCTAGCACAGAACACAATGGAAAATTTGTGGAAATGCAAGCACTGTAAATATATGTCTAATCTGGAGAGTCAATGATGTTACAAAAAAAGAATCCAAAAGTACAAAATGATAAGAAAAACAATAGGAATAAACGCTTCTCTTAGGCCAGAATTTCCAGTAGTTTCTTTTTCTTTTCTTTTCTTTTCCTTTCTTTTTTTTTTTTCTTTTATAATCTCTACGGGGGCTCAAACTCATGACCCTGAGATAGAGTCACATGCTCCTCCAGCTGAGCGAGCCAGGCTCCCCTCCAGAAGTTTCTTTAAGAGCTGATGAAACCCAATGATACGCTGAGGCAGGAGATCCTTTCTTACCTTGGCCTTCCGGAAAGTTCTTAGATGTTTCTTCCTATAGCATAATCAGCCCCCTCCACTCCAGGTCACTCCTATCTGAGCTCTCAGCTACCCCTGAGCACACGCCAAAGGTGCAGGCAAGCAACCAGTGCCCACCTGTCTTTCTGCCTTGCTCAGACAGCTGCCCTCACTGGCCAGGATGTGGCTTCCACCATCAGATGGCTGCTTGTGGTGAGCCCGGCAAGCATCTAGCTCCAGATGATCATCAATTCCAACGGGTATGGCCTGGAATGATCTGGTATTGTGGTCTGTTCTAGGCCACCGTTCAGCTCTGTTCTCCCTAAATAGGAAGAGAGGAGCTTCCGATTTCAGAAGTGAAACAAAATGGAGGGGAAAGAGGAAGCAGGCCTCAAAGCAGAAGAGCGTTGTGGTCCAGAAGGAAAGAAGCAGCGGTTTGATAAAAGCCAAACCTGAAGGTTATCCCCAGGCTAACCTGTGTGTTCGCTGTGGAAACTGAGGGCTTTATTTCCTACATTTGTAGGAGCAATCCGGCTTCTTCAGTCAAGTGACTGGGTCTTTGAAGACACTCAAAGCAAAGGGGACAACCGACCAGTGAGCTCTGTGCTGCCTGAGGTGACTGTTTATGGCCCCCCCAAAGTGGAAATGCCCTGAGTACCCACCTGTCAGTGAAGTTATGGCCAATCCAGTTGTGGTTAGAGACCACCTCCAGCCAGTTAAAATCAGAGTTAAGGACATTTAATCATCTGAGAAGAAACACACCTTACTGAGCAAAGAAGTCAGGGAACGAAGGCATGCATATTTACAGGTGATCTTAATTTTTTATTATGCCCATAGAAAAGACTAGCAGGAAAACACCAGGATTAACGCAAGTTGATTTGAATTATGGGATTATTCGGTTTTTATTTCTTCTTCCTACTTTTCTGTGATTCCTAAGTGTTCTGGGATGAATCAATTTTTTATATAATAATAAAATACGCATGAAGGCATAAAAAAAGGAAACTTGCAGAAGGGCTAGGAGTCAAATTAGCAGATGCTGCATTAAATCCACTGAATTTATGTTTTAAAGCATCCCCATTTCATCTCCCTCTGGGTGACTACTGACTGCATATTAGATCTGGTTGACAGCTCTGTACGTTTCAGGAACATGTGCATGTGCACCCCATCTCAAGGAAGCCCATGCACCTCCATATTTGTGGTGAGGACTTCATCGGAAGCAATTTTAGTCCCAAACTGAAGGATCTGACAATTCCTTGGGGGAAAACTCAAAGCAATAGGGAATGGGAGCCCATAAATATATGCCCAAGAGTCTCATCCTTTGGAAGGAAAATTCTGGGTGGTATGCTGTTCTCTCTTAGAGATCTCGGGGGAGTCCTATCCACATAACCTACTGCAGTGACCTCAGGAATGCATCCCTATTTCAGGAACCCCTCTCCCCATCCCACTCACTCTGGCTTCCAAATAAATCACCTGCACTCATATTCTTGTCTTAGATCCTACTTTCAGAGTCACTTACACTAATTTAAGGACTAGAAAATGCCATAAGGGTTTTTTTTTT
>NC_058418.1:3393884-3431768 GCF_002201575.2 Neomonachus schauinslandi
AAAAAAAAACAGATGAACATAGGAAAAAGAAAGGAAAATAGAATAAGATAAGAATAGAGAGTGAGGCAAAGCATAGAGACTCTTGACAATAAAGAACAAACTGAGGGTCACTGGAGGAGAAGTGGATGGGGGATGGGGTAACTGGGGGACAGGCATTAAGGAGGGCACGTGATCGAATGGACACTGGGTGTTATATGCAACTGATGAATCACTACATTCTACCTCTGAAACTAATAATACACTATGTTAATTAAATTGATTTTAAATTAAAAAAATAAAGTATAAGAAAATAAAACCACAGAAAAAGAAAGGAAGGAAGGAAGGAACGAATGAAGGAACGAAGGAAAGAAAAAGAGAAAGAAAGAAAGAAAGGAAGGAAGGGAGGAAAAGAAAAGAAAAAAAGAAAGAAAGAAAGAAAGGACGGAAGGAAGGAAGAAGAAAAGAAAAGGAAAGAAAAGAAAAGAAAAGAAAAATGAACTGACCAGCGTCAGCAGCACCGGGATGCAGTCTCTAGGAGTGTTGGAAGAGAAGGGCTGCCAACCTAGCCAACCTACAATTCCAGAACAGGAGAACGCCCTTCAGCACCAGAGGTGAGAAAAAGACATTTCAGGCAAGGAAAAGCTATTTATCACCAACAGATGGGGACCACAGTCCCCCACAGTTTATTTAATTACTGTATCAATGTTAATTGCTTGGTTTTGACAGATGTAGTGCAGTTACATAAAGTATTGATGTTGGGGAGACTGGATGAAGGGCATAGCGGAACTCTCTGGGTCCTGCAAGTTCTCTGTGAATCTAACATTATTCCGGGGTAAGAGGTTTGTTTAAAAAATGTTACCGAACAAATAAATGTTTTCCAAAAAGTAAAAAAAAAAAAGAAAGAAAGAAAAGAGAGATCAGTGGTTGCTGGGAGGGCAAAGGGGACACGAGGAATCTTTTGGCTACGATGGAAATCTTCACGAGGATGGTGATTTCACAGTGGCCAGAGCTCACTGAATTGCACGTATTCGTGGATGGGGTGTGTTGTATGTAAATTTTGCCTAAATAAAGCTGATGAAAAATCACTAATAAAGACTACACGAAAAGAGGGGGGGTGGAGGATTTCATGCATGGGAGGCATCACCCAAGTGGACAAGGGCTGAGAAGCAGAACAGGGGACGAGGCCACATGGCCAGTGAGCAAGCCCGAGGCCACAGAAAGCAGGCAACGAAGGCTCCTGGGCTGGGTGCCCCCTGATCCCCCTACAAAGCTGGGATGGTGTCTGCGGGGACCTGGAGTCACCGGGGAGATCAGCAGTCTGGGCCTTGGGTATGTTGGGAGTCAGCCCCTTCCATTAGCACAGTTTGGGGGTGTGGGGACCTGATGGACAGGGACAAGGAGCGATGCTGTGAGGCACGGAGACACACAGCCACCGGAAACGAGAAGCAGAGAAAGAAGAGGAAGAGATACCGAGGGGGAAGGCAGTGGGAGGGCGAGAGAAAGACAGACCGAGAGGCAGAGAGATCACAGGGCGAACACACACAGAGAGTAAGATCAGGAAGTTGCAGATTCAGAAGACTGGCTGGTGTTAGTCATTTTTCAGGAGCAACTATTTTTGGCTTCCTGTTTCAAAACACGTATTCTTGGCAGCCCTCAGAAATGGGTGAATAATTTCAGTTCACTCTTACGATAAAATGGAAGCTTCTGGACTCTGGCTTAACAGAGGGAGAGTGTCCCCAGACACCTTGACCAGGGAGACCTCTGGGCTTTAGCCCTTAGCCCCATGGTCTGCAAGGCCACGGAGATAAGACTTAACTCGTCACCGTCAAAATGAGAGCTGGGTTCAGCATCCAGCTTGACTCTGGGGAATCCCAGCTTTAATTTCTGGCTACGTAGCCTTCACATACTTTTCATTTCTTTAAGGCACTGAAGAAGATTCTTAAGATCTTGTAGTTAGCAGTTTTAGGTTTTTAGACATAATTAATTGTATTTAAGATAGGTGCACGTCCATAGACTTAGTCTGACGTTTTGACAGGAAAATCTAGGGTTATTTATTGTTTACTTATTAAGAATTCCAGGGAGAGGTGGTCCTAGGGTTGGTTTAGCAACACAGGGACTTTCTACGGATCCTAGACCTCGTGTCTGTCCATTCCAGCTGTTTCTGCTGTTGTGTTCAAGCCTGTTGCCTCATGGCTGTGAGGTGGCTGCTGCAGCTCCATCTATCACATCATCATGCTACACTTCCCAGGGAAGGACAGGAGTAAAGAGGGCAGAGGTCCCATGAGACCCTCCAATATTAAGGGAGAAATAGGAGTCCCAGATACGGCAGTATATCCTGCTTTCAGCCTCATTGGCCAGACCTGGTCACATGCCCCACTCTGGACCAATTACTGCAAACGGGATTGCTAGATTGCCTTAACCCAGACTTCATTCCACACCCACCCCCAGCCCCAAGCTTCGAACACAGCCACTCTAACAGCTCTAGGTTCCTGTTAGTAAGGGAACTAGGGAGCCGTGACTGATGTTTGGCCACCATCAGTGTCTGCTGCAGCCACACCTTGGAGAAGTGGCTCTTCCTGCCGTCAGGGCAGTGGACACGAGAATCTGTGGTGGGACCCCTGTCCTGCTGGGCTCCGTGGTGCATAAGTGTGTTCCCCACCCTGATTCTGCTCTTTATTTCAGCACGCGACTGCAAGCCCCATCTGGCCCCAAGCCTGAGGTCTGTCTCCTGACCATCCCATCCCTTTAGGATTTTGCATGTGCTCAGGGGCCCCCTACCTTTCCCTGGTTCCAACGGCACTGAGGGGAAAATGGGAAGAGAACTCATGCGAGCAGGATGTTTTTAAAGTTCCCAACACCTGACTGAGAATTTAATGAATATCATAATATTAAAGACTTGGAGGAGGTTCGCCTGGGTGGCTCAGTCATTAAGCATCTGCCTTCGGCTCAGGGCATATCCCAGGGTCCTGGGATCGAGTCCCGCACTGGGCTCTTTGTTCAGTGGGGAGTCTGCTTCTCCTCCTGCCTGCCCCCCGCCCCGATAAATAAATAAAATCTTTTTTAAAAAAATTTAAAAAAATAAAGACTTGGAGGAGGATTTTAGGCTTCCCATTTTAAATATGAGGAAATGTTGGTGTAAAGTGGCATGACGTCTTGCCCAAGAACAGATGGTTACTTTGTGTTATCAAGTCAGTTTGTTGCACAGATCCATGTTCTGCCTTATCCCAGAGGTTGACAATCAGGTTCTTACCTCAGGCGTTCATCTGGGGGTGAGTTCAGCCTCATCCAAGCATGTTTTGGAAGGCAACTTCCTCACTCTCATTAGTGAGAAGAGTGGGAAGGACAGGAGCACATTCTTCCCCTTTGTGGGAGACTGCGGATGTAGAAACCCCATGAGTGCCCCAGCTGACACATCCTGTCCCTTGTCAGTTGCAGGCTCTGTCTTTTCACCCATCGGCTGCAGGGGTGTGCAGGCTGCAAGGGTCTGGGCATGTCTCCCCATTTGACCACCTTCCTGGCCCTTGGTGAGTCCTGGAATGGAGGCAAAGGGTTTGAGGGACAGAGGGGGTGGGCAGGAGACTTGGGGAGGGGGCCTGCTTCCCTTCCCAGTCCTGACCCCGGTCCAGAAGACTTCGGGACGCTTGGAGAGCGATGTGGATCAGCCCCCTCAGCTCTTGCCCCAGACCTAGTCAGACCGTGCAAGTTCAGTCCTAAAAATGGGCTCCTGGGTATGGGGACAATTTCAGACTCCAGAGGGGTTGGCGGGGGAGAAGCATCTATTTGGAAGAGGGGGCCGGGGGCTTGTCTCGAGACTATTTCAGAGCAAGAAGGACTGGAGCAGCCCCTGAGGAAACCCAGGGATGGGCATCTCTCTTACCAGATCTTCTCTTCCAGCGCTCTGCCTGGGCCGAGTGCTCCAAGCACAGAAAGGTGAGTCTCCCCCCCATCCCCTCTGTACCCCAGAGTGGTGCTGACCCTGGGAGGGCCTGGGAGGAGCCCCTGAAATTTACCCCGAATTGCAAACAATCCCAAATGTATGACCCTCCCAGGTCTCTTCCCATTCTCCACCTGCGCTCCCAACAGCCCCCCAGACAATGGAAACCCCACAGGATTAGGCCGAACCCAAGGCTCTCCCACACAAGCCCAGACCCCGCCCCCAGCATCCCCTGGGCAGAGAACATGACAGTTGCCAAGGGCAGAGTTCCAGACGCCATCCTTGATCCCAACTTCTTTACCCTCAATACACATCACCTAGTGACATAATTTTAAATGATAGTTTTAAAATTTCACTTACATTTTTGAAATTTATTTTTCATATTTTTTCCGGGCAAAATAGTAGCTTTTTTTTTTCTTTTTTTAAAGATTTTATTTATTTATTTGACAGAGAGAGCGAGAGAGCACAAGCAGGGAGAACAGTAGAGGCAGAGGGAGAAGCAGGCTCCCTGCCAAGCAGGGAGCCCGATGCGGGGCTCGATCCCAGGACCCTGAGATCATGACCTGAGCCGAAGGCAGACGCTTAACCATCTGAGCCACCCAGGCGCCCCAAAATAGTAGCTTTTTAGAGCCCTTTCACCATTTCTGTCAGATCGCATGAGATCCACGCACCGCTCTTTGGTCTGGATCTGTCCTGTCCTCACGCTGTCCGGCTCACTCACCTCCAGATACCTCAGCCCTCCTTCTTTCTCAAACACACCATTTCGCCCTCAAGCCCGGACCTCCTCACATGCTGACTTCTCTGGGTCAGATGCCCTGGCCACCCCTCTCTGCTCAGCGTGGGTGATTCACCCCGGACCCTCTGCTCTCAGCTCAGATGCCTCTTCCCTCCAGCCTCCCCGAGGACCCCTAGATTCCCACACTCACCCCAAGGGCACGCATCACAGTTTGTACCTGTGGACTCGGACAAGTGTTTGATCAGTATCTGTCCTCCCTCCCTACTTTCAGCCCCGAGAGGGCAGGGATCACGGGGGTGTTTCTCAGGTTTGTAAGACCCGTGGCACGTGGAGGGCATCTGTACGTGGATAGATAGTACTAAGATATAGTAGAAACGAGGAAGGAAGGAGGGAAGGAGGAAGGAGGGAGGAGAGAAAGAAAGAAAGAGAGAAAGAAGAAAAGAAAGAAAGGAGGAAGGGAGAGAGGGAGGAAAGAAGGAAGGAAGGAAGGAAAGAGAGAGCAGGCAAATGAGCAAATAATCTCTCCTAGCTCCCGCCTCCATGAGGGATTTTGTAACTTTGATGTCGTCTTCCTGTTCCAGGGATACGGACCCTCTCTTCCTCCGCCACCAGCCTAGCTGAGGCAGATGGGGGTTTTCAAGAACCTTAACAACAAGGAAATAGAGATGAGGCTGAGATGCAGGTAGAAAGTACAGAGCAAACCCAGAGACGGGTGACCCACAGAGGACTTGCTTTGGAGACAGGGAACCTCATCCACTGAGGTCTGTGGGACCAGATGAGCTGGTGCTCCACCACACCCCCCGCTGGACTTCCCCTGGGGCTTTGCAGACTGCCCCCCACCCCCAGCTGGGGCTAGCCAGGCCACAGTCATTCCTACAACTCCAGACTCCTGTTTCCCTTGTCCCCACAAATGACACGTCACCCTCATCGACTGTTTCTGTCCCAGCCCCCTCTGTCCCCCCAGAAAGTGGCCATGGGCAGCGAGAGAGGCCACACTCCACAGCAGACATGTCTGGGCGCCCAGCCTGCTCTGACATCTCCCTGTCACCCCGAGGAAAGCCCAAGATGTGGCCGAGTCCCGGGGTCCTATGTCAAGGGGGAGAAAAACTGCAGTGAGGAGAATTCACACCCACCTAGAATGGGCCTGGCAGGGGTGGGCGGGGGTCCCTTGGGGGAGGAGGACGGAAATGTTCCAAAGGGGTGGTGACCATTGCACAGCTCTGCAAGTTTGCCTAAAAATGAATTGAGCATCTAACAGGGATGAATCGTGTGGTATGGTGACTTTCTCACAAGTGACCTCTGAGCGCCCACTCCGCTTCCCTCCTAGGGGTCCTGCCCAGACCCTCCATCTGGGCGGAGCCGGGCTCCGTGATCCCCCAGGGGCAGCCCGTGACCATCGTGTGCCAGGGACCCACTGAGGCTGAGACATTCCGCCTGGAGAAGGAGGGAAATGCCCTACACCCAGATGCGCAGAACCCACAGCACGAGACGCAGGCCAGATTCCTCATCCCCGCGGCGAGTGAAGACGCTGCTGGGCTCTATCACTGCCTCTATCATAACGGTGTCACCTGGTCTAAACGCAGTGAGCCACTGCAGCTGGAGGTGACAGGTGAGGATGCCTCTGCTCTGCCCTCAGGTTTCTCTGGGACGGGGTGATGGCCGGATGCGGTCTTCTTCTTCTTCTTTTTTTTTTTTAAGATTTTATTTATTTATTTGAGAGAGAGAGAATGAGAGAGAGCACATGAGAGGGGGGAGGGTCAGAGGGAGAAGAAGACTCCCCGCCGAGCAGGGACCCCGATGCAGGACTCGATCCAGGGACTCCAGGATCATGACCTGAGCCGAAGGCAGTCGCTTAACCAACTGAGCCACCCAGGCGCCCCGGATGCGGTCTTCTGATGGATGCTCAGGGTTCCCGTGGGTGCTCAGGGTTCCCATGGGTGCTCAACGCACAGATGCACCAGGCTGAGTGGGACAGACCCTGGGGGACTCCACCGAGCATCAGTCCTTCTGTCCTGGTCACAGAGACACCCCACCCCCCCACACACACCTACTCCTCAGCTGGTGAGTAACAGACCTCAGCCTGGGGGCATTGCTGGGGGCGCTCTGTGCTGGGGACCTGGGGGGGCTCTGGCTTGGATCAGGCACTGGTAAAACCACAGTGAGGGGCTGCCACATGCAGAGCGCAAGGACACTCACCGGTTGATCTACTTCTATACCAGGTGCTGTGAAAACGGTCAAAGCTAGCAGCGGCTGGATGTGGGAGGCACTCCTCTGACCTTTGGAGAGCCCCCCCACTCCTTTAATGTGCAAAGCGATGCAAGTTTCATGCCCAAAGGCACAAGGCTCTGAAGGGTGGAACCAGCCCGGGGGAGGGAGGGGCAGAACTCAGGCTGTGGCCACCCCCTTGTGGGCAGGGTCCTACTCTTGGCAGCTCTGCAAGGGACAGAGGTCCAGAGGGACAGAGAGACTGACAGTCTTCCAAACTACGGGAGAGAACGGGGCTCTTGATGGTTATGTCCCAACGGTGGCATATTAGGTCACTTAGAGGAAGACAGAGCCCCTCTCCGAGAATCCTGACCCCGCTGGGTGGGGGGCGCACAGGCATGCCCCCTGCCTCTCGCCCCCTCCCCCATCTCTTGTTGCGAAGACTGAAGTTCAGAGCAGAAACCCCGCAGCCTTCCTGCCGGCATCAGGGTGGAGATTCCAGTCCTGCCTCGGAGCTCTGTGCCCACGGACCAAAACCGTGCGCGCCCCAGTTTCCTCGCGCGCAAAAGGGGCGACAGATGTCCTGACCCTGGGGCGCAGGGGACGCAGGAGCTGGTTTACGCAGGGCATGGCGGTCGGGTCACTGCCTGCTGAATGCCACGGCCTGAAAAAGTGCTGGTCTTACTAATACTGACCCTTTCTTCTCACCCTTTCTTTGTATGCACCAGACACCCACCCACTGAGTGCTGGATGCACACGGGGAATGGGGAGAAAGGGTCCCTGAGCTCCCAAACGTTAACGGGAAAATTAATTAGAATGAGGAATAGAAATGTTTATATATATTTGTATATGTTTAAATAGAATGCATTTATATATATCAACATTAAGTTACAAAATTTCAGATCTATAAATATATTAGAATGTATATTTACATCGTATATTAAATACACAGTACTATAATTAACATAATAAAATATATTAATATATTATTACATATGGATATAGCGTATAGTATTGTATAGTATATAATGTGATACATTGTATTATGTGTCATGTATTGCTATAATTCATATATGTAAATACATACCTTATAATAGTAAATATGTATAATTGAGATACAATTGAGATATCTAGCTTATGCATTACAAGTAATCTTAAGTGATATATCATTAAAATTATTTACGTGAATTAAATTATACGTATATAAGTTAAAACACAGAACTTAAAAACGTATATTTATATTTATTATATATTACAGGGGTGGGGTCCTGCGTCATGGACCAAAGACAAGGTGTTGAGGGAGGGAAGTTCTGGAGGTGAAGTTTTCTGCCTTTCTTTTTTTTTTTTTAATGTTTTTTGTTTTGTTTTGTTTTGTTTTAAGATTTTATTTATTTATTTGACAGAGAGAGAATGAGAGAGAGAGCACATGAGAGTGGGGAGGGTCAGAGGGAGAAGCAGACTCCCCGCTGAGCAGGGAGCCCGATGCGGGACTCGATCCCGGGACTCCAGGATCATGACCTGAGCCAAAGGCAGTCGCTTAACCAACTGAGCCACCGAGGCGCCTGTTTTCTGCCTTTCTTAAAGGACATTGAGGACTCAGCCTCCGGGGCGGCGGGAGGGAGGGGGCACTGGCCGGACGAGGCGACGTGGGGGCTCCACCTTGTGTGCGGAGGAGCCCGGCAGGACTCAGTTTGACCACCTGTGAAATGGACGTGCAGTACGTGCGCAGAACCCAGGGCCAAGCCGTGCTGGAATGACTGGCTTCAGCCGCGAGGCTTCAGGAGGCGACAGGAGGACATGGAGTCTTGGCTTCTGCGCTCACAGAAGGGAGATTCGCCCCCACTGGGGGGCTGCTGTGAGAAACAGAAGACATCAGCGATGGGGATTTTTGCACGTGGGGTGGGAATGCAGAAGGAGCTGAGCAAGGGGAGGGCGGAGGGCAGCACTGACCCACAGAGCCTCCTGCAGGAAGGGCTCGCTGTGTGTCTGGCCATCCCGCACGCTGTCATTAGCCAGGCGTGGCCCCTGAGCTCAGGAAACGTGGCCAGTGCAGCTGAGGATCTGACTTTTAAATTTATTTAACTTGCGTTTCAATGGAAATCGTCCAGTGAGGTTATCATACTGGACAGCATGATAGGGCATCTCCATCCTCACAGAAAGTTCCACGGGTCTGTTCTGGAGGAGCCCCCTTTGCCGGGCGGGGGGAGTCGGGAAGACTCAGCCTTCTCTGTCCAGCTCAGGGAGGACAGTAACAGTCCCGGTGAGTGAGGGGGACAGAGGAGCAGGGTGTGCTTCTTGGGGAAGGGGAAAGAATGGGCTTTGGGGTTGGTCCTATTCCAGTTCTGCTGATGCCCTGTGGACAGAGGACTTCGGCACTCAGGACCCTGGTCTTGTAATAATGCTTCCCATGTCACAGGACTACTATGCATTGCAGAGATTTTATACCTAGGTGTGTGCATGCCCAGCACCCAGCATACACATGGTATGCAGTTGGTGACCAATAAATGCGCATCCCTGGTAATCTGCTTCCATCTTCCCTGTTCCCCCAGGCCTGTCAACAGAGCATGTTTCTATCCTCATTGGGATCTCTGTGGCCTTGTTCCTTTGTGTCCTCCTCCTGGTCCTCATCTTCCTCTATTATCAGCACCAGAAAAAACACAGTAGGTCTCAGGGAGAGGGTGGGGGTGCTGGGAAGAAGGGCTCTCTTCTTAATTCACACCCCGACTGTCCTCAGTGCCCCCCAGCAGCAAAGGTGAAGAGCAGAGGCCCCAGGAGAGGTGAGGTTCCTGAGACTGACCCCGGGCCCCCTCCCAGTCCTCTGCCTTCAGGGGGGCCCCCAGTGCTCACTGTTCTTTCCCCTCAGGGTTAGCCCGGCCGTTGACATCCTAGAGAGGACACCAGGTAAAAGGAGGGACAGGCCAGGGAGGGGGGAACGTTTGGGAACATTCTAGGATGTTCCCGATGCCGTGCAAGTTTAAAACCTGAGGCTGTGAGTTTTCAGGCAAACTTGCCTTCCAAGACCCACCTCAGAGACCTGACCCCTTGTCTTCTCCCCTCCAGATCTGGCCACAGTCGATAGACTTCCTGAAAAGGACGGGGAAATGCTTCACACCCCAGTAAGTCCTTGTACCCATTACCAATTGCTGCATTAACAGATGCGGCTTGATGAAATGATCTCCGTTTCTTTGCTCAGCAGTTTGGAAGCAGATTAGCGGGGTGGTTCTGGCTCAGGGTCTTTCTGGAGGTGGCTGTGAAGATGTGGACCACTTCTAGGATGGCGCTCCACCCCCCGCCACGACTGTTGGCAGGACGCTCAGTTCCTCCTGGGCTTCTCCATGGCAGCTGGCCTCCCCCAGAGGGAGGCCACAGAGAGGGAGGGCCAGAAGCCACATGGTGCCCTCACTCTGCCATAGTCTACTGGTCACCCAGGCCAGCCCTGATCCTAAGTGGGAGGGAACTACACACAGTGGTGACTCCAGCAGGTGGGATCACGGGGGTCACCTGGAGGCTGGCTACTAGCCTCCCCTTCCCACAGTCCCCTACCCTCTCTTCAGCCACCCTGACTCACCTGGGTCTCTCTCTCTCAGACCCCTACTGCAGGAGGCCCCCCGGACGTGACATATGCTAAGCTGGACCACCGGATCCTCACACAGAGGACGGCCCAAGCTGCGTCCCCGCGGTCCATGGAGCCCACGGCTGAGTCCAGCACATATGCGGCCCTCGCCAGACACTGACTCCAGGCCCAGCTGGCCTCCACTCCTAGACACACAGGAAGCCATTCCTGCAGATGCGTGAAGTGGCCATTTGGAGGGCTTCCGGATGGAATCATCCCTTTCTGGAAAACCATGCAGTCAGATTTCCTGGAGGCAAGAACTGGCGTCAGGAGACCCCTAATCAACATCTAGGAGATGCATGAACCATGGGGTCCCTCCTAAAATCCACTAGGTCCTTGGAGAGAACGTGTAGCCCTTATTTCCAAACACCCAGCTACAGACTCCAGACTCCTGGCAGTTTCCAGAGACTCAGCTATAGTCACTTGGCTGTTTCCAGAGACCCAGCTATGGTCTCCCAGTCACACAGGTGATTCCAGATGTGTCCCGTGTATCCCTAACTGCCCCCAGAGGCTCTGATTTAATTGTCCACTCAGCTGACTCTAAAGGCCTTCCAGAGTTCCAAAGTTGACCTTGAACCTGGACTATACGTGGGCAGCTGATAGCTGAGACGCCGTTTTCTGGATTATGCTTCTCTTTGTTCATCAGTAAAAGTTTTCACAGGCCCGCCCTGCAGTAGCCCTGCACGGGGAGCTTGGTCCCAGTCTCTGCTCAAAGCTCAGAGCAGGAAACAAGACAAAGAATGCATTGGTGTTTTCTGAACTGAGTGTCCCAGGGAGGAATGAGGGCAATGCTGAGGAGACGTGTGCCCGAGTAAACGAGCAGATGGTACGACCCTACCCTCCACACACACACCCGTCCACAAATGCACACACGTACATGCACACACACACACCCCTACATGCACATGTCCACAAATATACCCACGCACACACGTGCACACAAACTATACAAATGAATACGCACATGCACACGCACTAATGGACATATATATGGACCATACGAGGGAGTTGGTGAGGCTGTGACTGCACAAAGCACTGAGGCAAAGCCTCAGGGACCCTGAGGCTTTCAGTCCACGCCGCGGAACACGGCAGCCTCGCATTTCCCATCCCTACTCCAGGCTCATCCACACTGGACGCCATGCATTCTCCAAACACAACAGCACCATCCAGCTCCAAGGCCTTGTCCTTCCTCTGACCTTCACTCCCTCACCCAGCTAACGCCCTTCAAGTTTGGGCTTGGGCGTCGTTCTTCCTAACGGGGTTGCAGCAACTCCTCCATGTAACGTGAGGGTATCGGTTGCTCACGGCTGCTGTAACGAATCACCACACCCTCCGTGGCTTCCGACAACACAGTTTGTTATCTTACGGTTCTGCTTGTCCGAAGTCTGAAATCAGTTTCTCTGGGCCTAAAAGCAAGGTGTCCGTAGAGCCACGTTCTTTCTGGAGGCTCGAGCGGAGAATCCATTTGGTGACCTTTTCCAGCTTCTAGAGGCTCCTGCATCCCTCGGTCCGTGGCCCTTCCTCCATCCTCAGGGAGCCCTGTGGCATCTTTAAAACCTGCTCTGGTTAGGATTCCTGCTTCTGTGACGCCTCCTTCCCCTTCCTCTGACCCTCTTGCCTCCCTCTTTTTTTTTTTTTTTAAGATTTTATTTATTTATTTGACAGAGAGACACACAGCGAGAGAGGGAACACAGGCAGGGGGAGTGGGAGAGGGAGAAGCAGGCCCCCCGCCGAGCAGGGAGCCCGATACGGGGCTCGACCCCAGGACCCTGGGATCATGACCTGAGCCGAAGGCAGACGCTTAACGACTGAGCCACCCAGGCGCCCCTTGCCTCCCTCTTACAAAGACCCTCGTGCTTACACTGGGGCCGCCGGACAATCCAGGATCATCTCCCCTCTCCAAATCCTTAACTCGCTGACACCAATAAGACACCGTTCGCCACGTGAGGTAAGGTAACGTGTAAGGCAGCATGCGAACGGGCTGCCTCCCACTGGTCTGTAAAATGCTGGATGTTTTGACAGTCTAATTTCCGTGCGCCCAGAATGACTCTGGAGCAGAACCTGCTACACACCTCTCGTATTAGCCACCTTTCAGGCGTCTATAAACTTGACATCTGTCCTAGATGCATGTGCTGGACACGACCTCAGTCACTGCGTTGACTTCCAACCTTCCTCACTGACCCCCTCTCCTGAGCAAAATCCTCTTCCTGGGGGTGCACTTTTCAAACACTCACCAGTTGATCCAGAGCCCACACCCCCAACCACCTCCCTTACGAGGCTCTCACACTCTGGGCCACTCTCTCCATGTGCCCTCATCACCCCAGAGCCATGGAACAGACAACAGGGTCATCTTTTCCACTAGAGAGCCCACTGAAATTGTGGAGTCCAGCCAGTCCTGAGCCTGCTCGCCCTGGCTTGCTCATTCTTCCTGTAGAAACCACACCAAAAGCTCCGCTTGCCCCACCAAACCACCCCCCCACCCCTGCCCCGCCGACTGCCCCTGGAGCCCTGTGTGGTGTGGTGTGCCCCTCCTCCTGAGAACTGTAACAAACAATCTTTCAATAGTGTGGTTGCTCTGTGCCCTGACTGTCCCTCACAGTTCCTACGAATACACAGGATTTTTAAATCACCCTACTGCTGAGTTGGGATCACGTTCACCTGTTTGCTCGTGCGGGAGGTTAACTTCCATCACACATGAGCTGTTATGCTCCCCTAATCACACACATTCTGATGGGGACGGGGTGTGGGCATCTTGGGGGCTGTTTCCTGAGAGCCCCCTGCCTTGTGGTGTGCAGAAAGCAGGTCGCCATATTTCCCTGGATCCGTTCTCCATCTTCTATTTCACATCACACGGTGTCCAAATTCCATGCCTCTCTCCCTGACCCCCCAGGACCTGACCACGTGGGCGGGCCTCATGGCTCTGTTATTTGAACGGGATCCTCTCCTCCCTTCCTCATGGCTCCTGTTACTTCTTAATGTCTCCACACACAGATTAGGCTTCTGTCCACAACTGCCCACTCGACTGCTTAGCACTGTTGCTGATTGCTACAGGGTCTGTAGACGAGGCAGCTGCGTGCTGCCTCCACAGCAAACACGTGGGATCTGCACAACCACGTCCCCACAGCGGGACCAGCTATGCCACCAGAGGCTGTGGGGTGCCCAAGACGCCTGCCAGGAGAGCCCCGAGCCCCCTGTGGGGTGGGACGTGTTGTATCTCTACCTGGCTTGTGGGGTCAGCCTCGAGGACCCCACTCACATTAAAATGGAACCTTACCCTGACAACTGCTAGGGGGGCCTGAGTGTCTCATTCTGATAGATTTTTATGTATTTTATTATTATTATTAATTTTTTTTTTTTGCTATAGGGAAGGTAAGAAACCCGCATGCTTGCTATAGGCCTTGTATTAAAAGTTTTATTACATATTAAAAGAATATTTTTGAAAAATTCAACCTAAACTCAGCTGACTTATTATGGTGCAATTGCTATTTTACTTCTTTGCAAATATTAACACTTTTTTAAAAGATTTTATTTATTTATTCATGAGAGACAGAGAGAGAGAGAGAGGCAGAGGGAGAAGCAGGCTCCCCAAGGAGCAGGGAGCCCGATGCGGGACTTGATCCCAGGACCCCAGGATCATGACCTGAGCCGAAGGCAGACGCTTAACCATCTGAGCCACCCAGGCGCCCATTATTAACACTTTTTTAAAAGATTTTATTTTTAAGTCATCTCAACACCCAGCATGGGGCTCAGACCCCGAGATCGAGAGTCACATGCGGGGCGCCTGGGTGGCTCAGTCGTTAAGCATCTGCCTTCGGCTCAGGTCATGATCCCGGGGTCCTGGGATCGAGCCCCGCATCGGGCTCCCTGTTCAGCGGGAAGCCTGCTTCTCCCTCTCCCACTCCGCCTGCTTGTGTTCCCTCTCTCGCTGTCTCTCTCTCTCTGTCAAAAAAAAAAAAAAAAAAAAAAAAAGAGTCACATGCTCCACAGACTAAGCCAGCCAGGTGCCCCAACCCTGACACAGTTTAATATTCATATGAACCCTCCAGAGCATGTCCTATTCTTTTCTCCACTCCTCTTGCTCTTGAAGAAACTAGGGACTGATCATTAATTAACTTGCCCGAGGTCGGCCAGCCCTAAGTGACAGGGGCTGTAGACTGCAGACTGTCAGCTCCACTCGGGGACCTCAGGACAGGCTGCATCTCACCAGCTGGGAGGGTCTGTCACGGCTCAGAGAGAGTGGGTGCCTGGTTTTTAAACAATTTCAGTTTGTACTGAGCTTTGATTTCCCATTCGTACTCAAGGTTAATTTCTATTCGTACTCAAAGTTCTTCCTCTGGTTGTTACCCTCTACTCTGCATCTTTGTTTTCTTCATTACGTCCTGTACTGAATTTCTCTTTTTCATGCAGGGACACATTCTCTCTCTTTCTTTATTATTTTTCAACAGTTAGTATATTAGTCAGGGTTCTCCAGATAAACAGAACCAAAAGATTCTGTTATAAAGATTGTATATAAATATATATAAAATACACTTATATATAATATGTATATAGACATAAGGCATACATAATATGTATATATAATATATAAATACATTTATATATAATATGTATACATAACATATAAATGTATTTTTATATATATTTAAATATATATTTATTCTAGGAATCAGCTCTCTCTCAGGTTATGGAAGCCAGAAGTCCCACCACCAGCTCTCTGCCATCTGGAGCCCAGGAGGCTGCTGGTATAATTCAGCCCCAGTCCTCAGGCCCAAGAACCAGGCGCTACGATATCCAGGGCCAGAGAGGATAGTTGTCTCAGCTCAAGAAGAGAGAGAGAGGGAACTGGGCCTCCTTCCCCTGTCTGTTCTATCCGGGCCCTCGGAGGATGGAGGATGCCCACCCAAATGGGGAAGGTGGACCTCTTCACTCAGTGACTGAATCAGATGCTAATCTTTCAGAAACCCGCTCACCGACTCACCAAGAAGTAATGTTTTCCCGGCTCTGGGGACATCTCTTAGTTCAGTCGGGCTGACCCCTAAATAACCATCACAGTCAGAATGGTGTATCTCCCCCTAAGGTCTGTCTTGTTTGCCTGTGACCTGAGCCAGGCTCTCAGCAAGGGAAGAGTGGAGAGCCTGGCATTGGGCGAGAGAGGACTCCTGAGTCTTCTGCCCCCTCCAGAGCAGGAACGGCTGACCAGGTCGGGTACCTGCTCCAGTGAAAAGGAGTCCTGTGAGTCCAGGCAATGATGTCACTGGGGAGCTGACACAGTTTCGGGGAAATTGAAAAACGAAAGCAAAATAAAGCTCACACCTCTTCCATCTTGGGGACTTGGTGGGAAGAGGAGGGGGGAGAGGGCAGAAAAGCAGACGTTGTGAAGTAGTCTTTCCTTCCTGGCCCTCCAACACGGACACAGGGGTCAAGATTCAGGCCATGGGTGCAGGGACATTCCCACGGGACGGATGTCCCTGACGCTCCGCGGCCCCCGAGCGCCACCTGGAGGATGAGCCACGTTTAGCATGCCTGGTGGCTTAGTGTGGCCAGGCAGAGGGGGCGGGTCCACCTTGCCCTGGGACTCCGCCCAGTTCCCCTCCGGTGTGCCCAGGGAGACGATGCCAGGAGGCCCCAGTGGGCCCGTCATGGGAGGAGAGATCCCACCTGGGCCAGGCTGCTGGGGCAGGAGCGGGTGTCCTGACACTTCCACTGAGCCCCTGGGACAAAGGGGACATCAAGATGACCAGAAGGGTCCCCCCAGGCCCCAGGGAGCAGAGAAGGGCTGGGCCCTGTAGCCTGGGGGCACAGACATCAGCTGGGCCTCCAGCAACCTGGTGAGCAAACTGCACATCCCCAGGGGCCAGCAGGAGGCTGAGAGGCGGCTGCTCCCTCCACCTGGGACACCATCCTGGGAAAGAGCATGGAGACCAGCAAAAGATGCAGGAGTGTTTGCAACGATTGGGAGGGACTGTGTGTGTGCGTGTAAATGTGTGTGTGTGTGTGTGTGTGTGTCCTGCTTAAGACGGGGCAGCTCCTGAGTGAGACCAGGTCACTGATGGACAAAGACATATTCTTTCTTTCTTTTTTTTTTAAATATTTTATTTATTTATTTGACAGAGAGACACAGCGAGAGAGGGAACACAAGCAGGGGGAGTGGGAGAGAGAGAAGCAGGCTTCCCGCTGAGCAGGGAGCCCGATGCGGGGCTCGATCCCAGGACCCCGGGATCATGACCTGAGCCGAAGGCAGACGCCCAACGACTGAGCCATCCAGGCGCCCCAATGTATCTTTTTTTTTAAAAAAAGATTTTATTTATTTATTTGACAGAGAGAGACACAGTGAGAGAGGGAACACAAGCAGGGGGAGTGGGAGAGGGAGAAGCAGGCTTCCCGCCGAGCAGGGATCCCGATGTGGGGCTCGATCCCAGGACCCCGGCATCATGACCTGAGCCGAAGGCAGACGCTTAACGACTGAGCCACCCAGGAGCCCCAAAGACATTTTATTTCTTCAGCTGAACGGCATTACATCCTGCTGTTACACACACACACACTCATGCACACACGCACATCCCCCAACACACACCCACGATGGTACGTTCACTTATGTGTGGACTCTAACTTCTCCAGGTTTGAATTTCCTAACGAGTGACTTCTAACCTATCTTCGATGAAATAGAGCAACTCCTGTGGTATTGTTATAATTGCTCCCACGGTTTTTGAGCATTTTTTCCTCTCCCAGCACGAGCAATCATCTAGAGGCCCTCCTTCAACTGCTTTTTCACTGAAATCCACCAAAGGCATGCTTGCACGCGTGGGCTTCCACGGCACCCTCTCGTGGTTTGCAGCACGTCCTGATGAGCCCCCGCCCTCTCCCCAAGGCCCCGCTCAGCTGCTCAGTATCCTCCTCCTCCCTCTGGTTCCCTTCCTGCCTGGGCAACATCATCTAAGCGAGAGTCACTGATTGGGAGGCGGTCAGTGGCAACACCCATTTGCAGTGTTGGGGTCTTTCTCTAGGGATGAGTTTCAACAGAGCATCGCCACCTTTTCCTCCTGCTTCTTTGGGAATCGAGGATGGTTGCTTTCATGTAGAAAGAGAAGTGCTTTTCTGGGGAGAGCATCCCTGACCCCGAGCCCCAGGTTCCCTGCAGTAGGTGGGGGACCCTCTCCGCCTTAAAATGTCTTTGTCCATCAGTGACCTGGTCTCACTCAGGAGCTGCCCCGTCTTAAGCAGGACACACACACACACACACACACACACATTTACATGCACACACACAGTCCCTCCCAATCGTTGCAAGGCCTCTGAATCCACAGGGCTGCTTCCTGGGTTGTGTCCATGGCAGAGCCCATGGGTCTGGACCTTCTGTTTCTTCAGGCTGGGAACACGGAGGTCTGGGCATCAGACATGTGGTTTCAGGCCAAGAATCATAGAGCACATGGGCCTTGATGCCCGGAGGGACGGCAGGCATAGTGAGCTTGATTCTCTTGTCCTGCAAAAACAGTGGCTACAGGGGCTGGGTCTGCTCTGGGCTTGTGTGCCAGGTCTAGGGAGAGCCCCATGTCCAAGAGCACAGCACAGACCCCTCCTCTGTCCCTATCAGACCTCGCCTTGCTGACTCCAGGACCCCAAGGCAGTCCCTACCCCAGGACTCCAGCTCTGCCTGGGAGCCCAGCTGGTGTCCATGGCTCAGCTAGCCACTCCCCTGAGCTCTGATCCTAAAAGGCCCAGGCCTTTCCCTTCCCTGCCTCCTTCTCCCGGGAGGTCAGTATGGGTCTTAGAAGCCCCAGGACGCTTCCAGGTCCTCAGCCTTCCTTCCCAGGGTGAGCAGGTGGTGCATGGGACATATCAGAATCCAGTGGATGTTTTCAGTCCCCCCAGGAACTGGGCCCTAGTAGAAACTGTGAAAGGAACATAAGATTCGCTGAAATGTAAAGGCCGGTCAAGTTATAGGAGAAGCTTTTGAGAATCAAGGACATGCAAAAGCCCCAAGTTGCTAGAGGCCTGGGAGTGAGGGGGACAGACAGGGAGGAGACGATGCTATGACTGCATGTCGTCATCAGGGATGGGGCTCTGGACCACCTCCCTTAGTCACAGTCCTGTGTTCTGTGCCATAAATGGACCAGGGAGCCCCACGGGGGTCCAGACAAGAACCAGCCCCCATCGCAGCCCCAACAGCGCAGGAAGCCTTGCCCACCAATGTTTGCACAAACATTATTGTTTCCTTAGTGGATTTACATCTGTAGACTTCAGGGCTTTCCGTTAGAACCAGGATTTTTTTTTTAAATATCTTATTTTTAAGTAATCTCCACAGCCAAGGTGGGGCGTGAACTATGACCCCAACATCAAGAGTCACATGTCCTACCGACCGAGCCAGCCAGGTGCCCCAGAATGGGATGTTTGACAGCATGAAAGTCCTCCTGTCCTTCCTCCTCCTCCTGCCCCCACAGCCCCGTCAGCGCCCCCTAACGAGATAACCTGACCTGACCGTCTGGGAGGGAGGGGTGAGTGTGCAGAGCAAGGCCCAGAGTCACAGGATGCAGAGGGGTGCAGAGACAAGAGCATCATACCTGAGCAGAGCACCACCTGCCCTAGAGAGCTTGAGGGAGACCTGGCCTGAGCGTTCTTCCAACGTGCGACCTGCCTGTCTCTGCACCCCCTGCCCAGAATAACATGAAGTTGTCAGAGAATTTCATGATTGCCCTTTGCATTTGGGGAATGTGTAGCTTGAGAACAGTCAGCCTGGTAGGACCAGGAGCTAGCCAGAAACTTCCCCTTTCTGTGCTCCACACCATCTGTCTGTGGCTGTCTCTGTAACTATGTATCTTTCTACTTGGCTGTCTCGAATCTATGTGTAACTATGTGTGTGTATCTATCATTTCTTGTGTGCCTACGTTTGTATCCAGTTATGTATCTACTTATCCCCCTAGGAATGCACCTGCCATTATCCACAGTCCCATCATCTCTCTCTGTGCGTCTACCCATTCATCATCTGCAGCCCAGCATGTCTGTATTTATGTCCGTGTACACGTATGTATGTATGCATGTACTATCCATGCACTTTATCAGGTATCATCTATCTCTATCTCTACCTCCCTATCATCTCTCTGTCTGGCTCTATAATCACCAGTTAATTCTAGGGGGGTTCCATCTGGACATGGGTTCAGACTGGTTATGTAGTATTTCACTGGAACTCCTTCCAGAAATCAAGGCTCTGTGATCCAACAGAGGAAGGTAGAGCTGGGCCTGTGCCCCCCACTCCCTTCCTGTGAGACCACAGACAGGAGCCCTTCCTGCTCACTTCCTGAGCCGCAGGGCCCTGTCCTGCCACCCCAGGATGAGGATAGTGCAGTCCGCCAGAGGCTGGCCATGTCCTGCAATCCCACACACTTCCTGGGCCTCGGTGAGTGGGAAAGGCAGGGGCACAGCGGGTGGAGACTCCAGCGGGGTCCACGTTGGCCTCAGTCAGCCTTCATCCAGGCCTGTGGGTCCCCGGGGAGGACTCTCCCTGCAGGCCCTGCCACTCCATGCCGGGGGCCTAAGCCAACCGTGCAGGGACCAGAGCCTCTGACTTTGGGATGGGGCAGGTCAGACGGGAGCAAGGCCAGAGCAGGTGTCTGGTTGGGAGTCACCTGGGAATCGTCTGGAACCTGCTACAGGGGAGAGAAGCTATCTCAGGGAGTTCCTGTTGACTGAGGGTGGTTTGGGGGCTGGCAGCACACTGACCCCCACAGAAGGTCCACTGGCCACCGAAGACGGAGGAAGGAGCCCTGTGTCCAGGAAGGAGTCGGGCCCTGCAGACACCCTCCTGCGAGCCCCGGGAGACCACGGCAGGCCTCTGACCTCCAGAACTGAATAAGCATAATAAACCTGCTTTGTCGTAGCAGACGAGGAACCTCAGACCCCTGGTGTCTGACACTGTTCTCAGTTGATTCCCAGTCTTCTGGAAACGGATTCCGCCACTGACCTTTCCTTCCAGCACCCTGACCTCAGCCTGACGTGTCATCCCAAACCTGGGAGCACCAGTGTCCGAAGCCCTGCCTGGCCACATTCTGGAGGCCTGGGCTTCATGTCCCAGGTGCTGCAGGTGGTGGGATGCAGAGCTCCGCCCCGGCTGCTTACGTCACACTTGTGTCTCTGATCTTTCAAACCCCTGTTCCTAAGAAATTAATGTAATATTTTCCCGACTTACCCTGTGGCTCTGGTGTTGATGGGATGTAAGCTTATCTTAATTTTTATTTGTGTATATTAGCATTGGGGTGCGCTTTTCCGGTGTCTTACGGTTTAACTGTGTTTTGCAGTGTGTAGAACATTCGTCGGTTTCAAACGCTAAAAACCCCTGAAATGGTGTGTTCAGGGATGAGCCACCTCCTCTGTCCCCTTCACCCCCCCACTCCCACACTGTAGGTGACGATTTTTGTCAGATTCTGGTTTTCAGAGCGAACAAGCGATCTGTGGAAAGGTAAGTCAGCAGACACATCGTGTTACTTAACTCCGTTCTCAGAAGGAAGTTAGCCCATTATAGAGCTTTGTACCCCGCTTTCTGCTTTTCCAGTTCCTGGTGCTCCTGGAAGAAGCTGCCGCAAACTCCGCGCTGGAAACAGTGCCCATTCACGCCCGTGCGGCTCTCTGGCCGAGGAGTCTGACGCGGTCACATTGGCTGCATGAAGCGGTCAGCAGGGCTGCGTTCCTTCCAGCGGCTACAGGCGCTAAACAAGACGCTCATGAACAACAAACGGATCAAAGAAAAAAAATCGTAACAGAAACAAAAAATATCTTTAAACAAACGAAAATGGAAAGACACATACCAAAACCTGTGTATAGGCTGCTGCAGAAGCATTTCAGAGAGGGAAATTTGTAGTCGTGAATGCATCTGTTAAGAAATTGGAAAGATCTCAGGCGCCTGGGTGGCTCAGTCGTTAAGCGTCTGCCTTCGGCTCAGGTCATGGTCCCAGGGGTCCTGGGATCGAGCCCTGCTCCGCGGGGAGCCTGCTTCTCCCTCTCCCACTCCCCCTGCTTGTGTTCCTGCTCTCGTTATCTCTCTCTCTGTCACATAAATAAATAAAATCTTAAAAAAAAGAAATCAGAAAGATCTCAACTACACAGCCTAACTTTACACCTCGAGGGACAAGAACAAAAAGAGTACACTAATCCCAAAGTTAGCAGAAGGAAAGAAGGGGAGTGGAAAGAAATGAAATAGAGACACACACCTCTGAAAAAAAAGAAAAGATCAATGAATCTAAGAGTTTGTTGTTTGAAAAGATAAGCCAAATTGACAAATGTTTAGCTAGACCACCTAAGAAGAAAAACGAGAGAAAACTTGAATAAAATCGGGACAGAAAGAGGCATTAAACTGACACCATAGAAATACGTAGAATCATAAGGAACTACTACCAACAACTCCATGCCCACAGATGACACAACCTGGAGGAAACCGATCAACTCCCAGCAACACAGAACCTACCACGACTAAATTAGGAAAAAATAGAAAATCTGAACAAACCGGTAATAAGCAAGGAGACTCAACGGGTCATCAAAGACCCGTCAACACAGAAAATCCCAGGACACCAGATGGCTTTACTGGCAAATTCTACTGAACATCCAAAGAAGAATTTATGCCAATCATTCTCAAACTCTGCCCAAAAAGTGGAAGTGGGGCGGGGGGTGGGGGGCACATTCTCAAACTTGTTCTTCCAGGCCAGTGTTATCCTGATGTCAAAGTCAAAGGAAGACTCTACATGTTATCCTGATAATGATATCCCAAAATCAGATGAAGACACTACCAAACAAATAAATAAATAGATAAATAAATAAATAAAGAGACCAAAGTTTTTATCTGTCCTTCATAACTCCAGAACAATTTCCCAGACAGATCATTCTTACCAGCATCTTTTTCCTTTCAGTGTGTTAATTAGTCTTGAATTTGGATGTCCAAGTATCTCCCTGGGTTTAGGGAGTTCTCGGTTATCATTTCTTTACATAAGCTTTCCACTCCTTCTCTCTCTATCTCTCCTTTTTCTGGAACTCTAATCATTCTGTTCTGCGGTAGATGCTGTCCCGTGCCTTCTATTAATTTTACTCATTAACTGAAGTCCTCGAGTCCAGAATTTCCATTTGACTCTTTTGTACGATTTCTATCTCTTTGTTAAATTTCTCTTTTGGGGGCGCCTGGGTGGCTCAGTTGGTTAAGCGACTGCCTTCGGCTCAGGTCATGATCCTGGAGTCCCTGGATCGAGTCCCGCATCGGGCTCCCTGCTCGGCGGGGAGTCTGCTTCTCCCTCTGACCCTCCCCCCTCTCATGTGCTCTCTCTCATTCTCTCTCTCTCGAATAAATAAATAAATCTTTAAAAAAAAATTCTCTTTTGGTTCACATATTGTTCTTCTTTTCTCATAACTCGATGAGCTTCGTCAGCGCAGCTATTTTGAAATCTTGGTCAGCTACATGGCGAAATTCCAAGTCTGAGTTCAGTTACTGGACGGCTGTCCTCATTTTTGCTGATGACATGTGTCCTTGATTCCTTGATTCCTCGTGATCCTTGGAGTTTCCCGTGGCTGTTTTAGCATTTGAAGTGGCAGTCACTCCACAAATCTTTAGTAGCTGTCTTCATGTGGGAGATGTTTTTTCATTGGTCCTGCTTATATGTGATACTTTTTCCAACTTTGCAAGGATGCACAAACTTCGTAAACTTGTATTTCCTTTCTGGTCCTTGAAACCCACCAGGCTGGCTGCTGGAATCTCTCTTTGTTTTGCTACAAGTTTGTGGTTTCTCTGTTGCCCCCAGACCCCAGTTTGTTTTCTGAACCTGGCCACAGCATGGGATGAGGTGTGGGTTTTCACACTTGAGGAGTGGAGAGCACCCTTGGGCTGGGGCTGGGGGTGTTGGGGGTTCAGATCTCCCAACAGCTCAGAGACAGGCTTCCTGCTGGGGTCCTGAATGCAGTCAATGGGAACCACATCTGTTTAATCCCTTGGATATTCTTATCTGCCTCTTTCCCCATCTCCTGCTCCCCCCGTCTGGAGGTCCTGCTTCAATACTCCGGGTGTATCCAGCAGACCCACACAGCTGGGGAGGCCGGGCACCCCTCACTGTTCTCCCATTCCATGTGGGCTAGTTCAGCCCTCCCCCAACTATGCCCCCCACCCCGGGCAGAGGGGTGACTTGGCAAAAATCCCTCTTACTGTCTCAAATGCATCTCCATTTCCTTCATTTACAACGAAGGGTCAGGATACACATGTCATTTCTAAATATATGCACCTTAACACTTGGTGGGTGTTTCCCGGTCTCTGTAAAATGTTCAATTACATATCTCTTCAGCTGTTGCAGACATCATCCTCGTTTCTGTTCTTCTGGCACTTACAACACATCCTCATTCTGTTCCCCAAGCATCTCGAATTTCCACGTCTGGTCTCTCTATGCTGCCTTCTGGAAAACCCCTCAATATTGCATTCCAGTTTTATAAATGGCTCTTCAGCTTTGTCTTGTCCTTCATGGAAAGAATTTTTTGAATGTATTGATTTTATTGGATTTTTCATCTCTAAAATTTCTTAATTGTTTCAAGAATTGCCTATTCTTCTGTAACATAATCCATATTCTTGCATCAAAAATTCATTATCTCCTTTTATTTTTTTTTAAGATTTTATTTATTTATTTGAGAGACAGAGAATGAGAGACAGAGAGCATGAGAGGGAGGAGGGTCAGAGGGAGAAGCAGACTCCCCGCTGAGCAGGGAGCCCGATGCGGGACTCGATCCCGGGACTCCAGGATCATGACCTGAGCCGAAGGCAGTCGCTTAACCGACTGAGCCACCCAGGCGCCCCATCTTTCTTTTTTTTTTTAATAAAGATTTTATTTATTTATTTGAGAGAGAATGAGATAGAGAGAGAGCATGAGATGGGGGAGGGTCAGAGGGAGAAGCAGACTCCCTGCCAAGCAGGGAGCCTGATGCGGGACTCGATCCTGAGACTCCAGGATCATGACCTGAGCCAAAGGCAGTCGCCCAACCAACTGAGCCACCCAGGTGCCCCTCCTTTTATTTTTTCAGGTAGTTAAATATGCTTAATTTTATTCTCATATTTTCTTATCCATTCTATTTCCTTATATAGGATAATTCCTATTCATCAGTAGCTTATGATCCACAGCACTGTTTACCATTGTTAGGATCACTCTCTGATGTCCATTCTCAGTGGACACTCTCCTCCCACACACCTGTTCGTACAAGAAGGGTTTCTCCCGGGGCTGTTCTGGGAGTCGGGCTGACCGCAAGAGATAATTGCAGCTTCTCCTGCTCTGTGGTGTCCACTCTCTCAAATGTCGCATCTGTTCAGGGTTGTGTTAAGCAGGGACGGGTCCAGTGCAGCCTCAAGCTCACAGTCACTCACGGAAGAGAGAAGCTGCCGTGAATCTGTTTTACACACACATAGGGGAGGTAGCCTGAGTCAGTGAGCGGAAAAACCCCCGTGCTTGTCCACAAACACACACTGGGGAGCACCGCGGTTTCCAGCCTTCACCTGCAGCCCTGTCCCCTGCCTCCCTGTGGGGACCCTGGGGTCCCTCTCTGTGTCCACATGGGTGGAAGCCTCTACTCGATGACCCACTGATGGTCCTGGGAATTGGCAGCTGCTCAGCTTTGTTCTCTGTTCTTTCTTGTGGTTCCATGACTCTTTGGGGAACTTTCATCTCTCGGTTCCTGCGCATGACTGTTTCTACACGTCTCAGAAATGTGGCAAGTGGCACCTCTTGGTATGAGGGGCATGAGGGGTCTTGACTGGATGCAACAAACATCCACGTAAGTTGAGTCTGACCCCATAATTCTCCCATGTACCAAACCCCTCTTAACCTGCTCCGGAAACTAACAGTGATGGATCCCCTCCCATGAACTGGGAACCACTGAATCCCACAACTACCCTGAGGAGTGG
Source organism: Neomonachus schauinslandi (assembly GCF_002201575.2). NCBI lineage: Eukaryota > Metazoa > Chordata > Mammalia > Carnivora > Phocidae > Neomonachus > Neomonachus schauinslandi. Next base: position 3,419,257 of record NC_058418.1, read on the forward strand.
GGTTCAGGACAACAAGACCTAAGTAAGGAAACAGGCTTGAAGACAGGACGTTACCACCCTGGGCCACGAGGCAATGGATAACAGATGAATATTTAGATAAAAGTTAACTTTCCCTTCACAGTCAGAGCTCTAGCTGAAATAAATGTCCCCTACAGCTTACAGGCAGGACCCCAAGGTGGGGAAGACAGCTCCGTCCCAGGAACAAGGGGCACCGAGGAGCCAGGAGAGACACACAGGGATGTTCCCAGGAAGGGGGAGGGGGTGTGGACGGTATCACAGGAAAATAGAGAAGACCATAGAGGTTGTGATAGAAAGAAAGGCCACGCTCTGGAGCCAGGAGAAGGGCTGTGCTCCCTTCCGTATTTGCCTGTTTTCCCCCCTGGGCTCATTGCCACTGTGATTTCAACCTGGGCTGAGCAGATTTGTCACACGTGTGTCTGTCCTGACATAAGCTCCAAATAGTGGCAGGAACCCATGTCCACTGTGGCATTTCCAGGGCTTGGGGACTCCATCCATGGTGAGGACCCCAGGGATGTACTGAGGATGAAGGAGACCCACGGGGGAGGCTCTGGGAGGGAAGGACATGCCTGGTCTCCTCACCTGGATGGGGCATCTCAGGAGGCCTCGGGGTCCACTTGCCGCACCATCATGGACACCAGAGCCAGGCTAGGTCCTGGGGAGGGGCTGTTCTCCTTCCTGTGGGGCTGCTGACGTGACAACCCCGTGACAGACAGGAACGGCCTCCGCGTGGCCACACCCTGTGTGTCTGTCCGTCCTGTGGGCGCCTTGCTCCCTCCGTCTGCACAGCCGGAACCAGAGAGAGGAGACGCCATGACCCCCACCCTGACGGCCCTGCTCTGTCTCGGTGAGATCTGAGGAGGGGAGGGGACGCCCTATTCTGGGAGGGACCCGCCCCACAGCCAGGCCCTGGTCTGTCAGAGCCCCCAGACTCAGGAGGCTCACGGGAGGAGGGGTTCTGCTCAGGATTCGGGGCAAACCTCTCACAGGAACTCTCTTCCAGGGCTGAGTGTGGGTCCCAGGACCCGAGTGCAGGCAGGTGAGTCTGTCCCCAGGGGTCCCAGTCCCACCTCCTCACTGGGGACAGGGGTCACCCACCAGGCAGAGGGGATGGAGAACAGCAGTTCCGGGCTGACAGAGGGGGACATCTGGGGGTTTGGGGCAGAGCTGGGACCTGGGGGTGGGGAAGGTCTTGTGTCCCAGCCTCCGTTTCCTTCCAGGGACCCTCCCCAAACCCACCATCTGGGCTGAGCCAGGCTCTGTGATCCCCTGGGGGACCTCTGTGACCATCTGGTGTCAGGGGAGCCTGGAGGCCCAGGAGTACCGCCTGCAAAAAGAGGGAAACTTGGTGACCTGGGACAGTCAGAAGCCACTGGAGCCTGGGGACAAGGCCAAGCTCTCCATCAAATACATGACAGCTGTAGATGCAGGACGATATCTCTGTAACTATCGCAGTCCCACTGGCTGGTCAGAGCGCAGTGACCCCCTGGAGCTGGTGGTGACAGGTGCGAGCCCACTCAGGGTCCCAGCCCCAGGCTGTGCCCTCAGGAAGGGGGTCTGCTCTCAGGGTGTCTCCCTCTCACAGCCCAGCCCTGGGGATAATGTGGGGGATCTGAGCCCCATTTAACACCGTCCCCTCCTCCTCTCCTAGGATTGCAGGACAAACCCCAGCTCTCAGCCCTGCCCAGCCCTGTCGTGACCTCAGGAGGGAACGTGACCCTCCAGTGTGGCTCACGGTTGGGACTCAACAGGTTCGTCCTGATGAGGGAAGGAGAACACCAGACCTCCTGGACCCTGGACTCCCAGCGAGCCCCCAGTGGGAGGTCCCAGGCCCTGTTCCCTGTGGGCCCCGTGACCCCCAGCCCCAGGTGGACGTTCAGATGCTATGGTTATTACAACAACACCCCCCAGATATGGTCGGCCCCCAGTGACCCCCTGGAGCTGGTGGTCTCAGGTGAGGAACCCAGCCCTGTCCCCTCTGTGGTCCTGTGGTCAACTCCTGACCCTGTCTGGAAGACCCACAATATAGGATGGGAATGAGGGTGCTCCAGGGAGGGTCATCCAGAGGGGCATCCACCCCTCCAAGGAATGGAGGACCACACTGTCCCCCCAGGCTTGCCCCTTCCCACACGCCCATCACTCGAAGCTCCAGGTGTATGCAGAAGGGTCTTCAGGGCCCCAGGGCAGATATACCAGGAGGGTCTGAGCCTAGAGGGGGTCTCTATGGGAAGCTCCAGCCCTCCACCCTCCTCTTGTCTCTTTCCCGGGACCCTCTGGGGGCTTCAGCCCCCCACCCACAGGTCCCAACTCCACAACTGATGCATCCCTGGGACCTCTTAACTCAGAGTACAGACCATCCCAGGGAGTCTGAGAGCCTCTCAGGGGATCTAACTCCCTCCGAGATACTTAGAAACAATCTTGTGTCCCCGGGGGCTGAGAGTCCAGCAGAGATGCCAGGGGGAAAGCTCCAGGGGCTCTGAGGCTAGCAGATGAGGGATGGGGTAGTCATGGCAGAGGGGGATACTGAGGGAAGAGTAGCCAGGCTGAAGTGAGGAGCACGGCAGCCCCATGGCCTCACCTCCCTGTCCTGGGTTTACGATGTACCCGGTGGGGTCCATTGAGGGGCGGTGTCTGTGATTTGAGGTGGGTCCCTTTCCATCGATCGGGGTCTCGGTTTCTCCATTTGTGATGGGGGAGAATCCTGGCTCAGATCTCAAGGACATGTCCGTTCTGACCCTACAGGGATGCTGCCTTAGGTCTGCAGAATGGGAAGGTGGGCAGTGACGTTGGTGACATCCCCAGGGCTCCTCTGTCCATCCTGCGGGGATCAGCCTGGCCGTATCCAGACAGCCCTGGTGGAAAGAAATCAGAATCAAACAGAAATAAGCAAGGCTTTGACGGTCAGACTCCGTGGGATGTAAATCCCAGATCTGCCACTTCTGGGCTGTGGGACCTCAGACGAGTCCTTTCACTGCCTATGAAGCGCGTCTCCCATGGCCTCCCTCATGGGTTTGCTGAGAGGTTTAGGTGAGATCCTGGAAATGAGAGCCCTCCGTGGGACGGACCCACCGAGTGCACAGGATCCTCAAGGACCCTTCCCTGATGTGCTCGCTGAAAAGTGCAGTCAGACCCCACGTGCGAGTGTGGGGTCTGCAGGGCACAGAACGGGTCTTGGCTGGACTTGGGGAGTGGGGAAGGCACGGAGTCCGTCCCACACAGGGACGGTTCTGGGCACCCCAAAACCTCTGACAATAGGAGGTGCATTTAGCTCCAGCTACAGGAGAGGGCAGGGCACATGGGGACAACAGAACGGGCCGTTCCAATCAAGGTAGGAGCCCAGAGCCCGAAGCAGGTGTCCACTAGGGTGGGTAGTGTGAGGAGAGCACAGGGCACCCACAGTCCTGGGTTCAAATCCCAGCCCTGCCACCCACTTCCTGGCCCGGTGACCTGGGGCACCTGATTGATCTCTCTGAGCCTCGGTTTCCTTATCTGTGAAATGGGTGAAGGGGGGGTGGCATTCCCCTGGTGCGTGATTATTACGGGGATTAGAGGTGATGAATGCACAGACCCCAGCATGAGTCTACACACAGTAGGTGCTCAGTTAACTGACATCATTGGTTCATTCATGATATCACTTGTGTCCAAGGTCACAAGTACCAGAGAATTTTGATCCAGGTCCCTGTGATCTTCCTCGTCCTGCTCTTCCTTCTCCTCTTCCTCCTTATCCGACACCAGCACCAGAAAAAACGCTTCAAGTCAGGTAAGTAGAAGATGGGAGCTCTGGTCTACCTGAGAAGTGAGACCTAGCTCTGAAGATAGGAAGTGGCTTCTTAGAGCACCACCAAAATATGGCACCAAACAGAAAGAAATGCTCAGTTTTTGAAAACCCTCCAAATTAAACAATAAAAAATTTCTCGGAAGCTCTTTCCATCACAGCCTTCTTGGGACAGGCTGGAATCCCCACAAAGTACAGTTATGAGGGTGGGTAGCAGGGGTGTACCCAACGCCTGAGGAGCCGTGCCGGTGACGAGGAGGGGGGTCATGGGAGGAGTCGTTATCTCCCTGCAGCCCAGAGCAGTGGGGAGTAGGCACAGTGGTGAGGAGTGCGGGAGGATGTGGCAGTGGTTGGGAGATTAGTTGCTTTGAGCAAATATGTAAATATGGGGGCATAAAGGGAGCCAAGTTACTCAAGGTCTGCAGAGATCTATAAATGTGCAAAGGCAGTTGGCTAGAATAAACTCTGAGCTGTTTTACTGGAATTGGAAATGCCAGGGTGCCTCCTTAAAATGTATACATATACATCGATGGACATGACACAGTCGTAGGTGTGTCTGTGCATAGATGTACAAACACACGTGTCCCAGGTACATCCATCAATAAAACCTAGACACGGTGACGGCACGACAATCATCCAGATCTTGGTTTTTAACTCCTATCCTCTAGTACAAGGAATTAGGGTTCATCAGAGAAATTCTTTATTCCAGATTGGGACAGGTGAACTAATGGAGGATGCTGGAGCATCTTAATGTGCCAGAAAGTGCAAAAACTCACCAAGAATGATGGAGACAAGTCAGAATAACAAGGAGCCAGCTGAAAGGAACTCCCTTTGGAAAGATGTAGAACGAGCTGAGCATCCAAGTATGGAATTACAATGCATTGACTAAAGCAGAAATCCATTAGTTTATAGAGTAAATTAACTAATGCACCGGGGGAAAGGGCACGCTTTAGAGTAGAATGCCAACGAATTGATGCAGAATGATGAGCAATGAAGAGATTGGAGACTGTTATGAGTTAGCTGCCATGATGGTGGATGACTCAGGGAGGGTCGTCCGTGCATCATAACAATAACTATGGTGTATTTGAGGACGGTCATGGTATTGGACGAATACTCAAATATCTGTCTCCAAATACCAATCAAATTCTAAGGGAGGATTGAAGACCTCACCACGGGAAACCTGGCAGACACGTACTTGACCAGGCATTCGGAGTACCCAGCACCAGGGATAGGACAGGTGGATATCCTGGGCTCCTGATATCGAGGGAGGTGATCACAGCCTTGTCAACACCCTTTCCAGGGTATCCATAAGTAGACACTGGGTAGAACCAGAAAGAAAATAAAAGATGCTGTTTGGCAGTTGGTAAGACAGGAACCGGGAGTGTGGGTTTGGTCCAAGTGTTGCATCAGTGAAGATCTCCTGATTGGGAGTTCTGGGGTCATGTAGACGAGAGTTCGTGCTTGTGGGAGGCGCACACTGGTGTATTGAGGACAGAGGGGGCATTATATCAGAAAAAGACCTACCTACCTATCTACCTATTATCTGTCTGTCAGTCTATCTCTGTTTCTATGTGCATGCATACGTTTATGGGTGTGCATATAGATGCATTTGTAACGGACCTCCCCTTTCTTTCTCCCCTCCCCTGCAACACTCGTGCCTATATCTCCAAATCCACTTGCGTCTCTATCTCTCTTTGGTAAAATGTTACCAGAGCAGAAATGTAGGTCAAGGTGATGCAGGAATCAAATACAGTTCTTATAAATATTTTCTGTAAAAAAAATAATAATTATAAAATCATTCAGAATGAAGAGATTTAATAACGGACATAGACTTTTAAAGACATTCTTCCAGTTTTATTTAAAAATATATATTTAAATCATCCATGCACGTTTTGTGTGTTAGAGTTTAGTCGTTTGCCCTGCATTCCAAATCCAGGAGGATGGGTGTATCACCTTGTCGGGCCTCAGATCCTCTGAGATCCTAACGTGGCCCTGGGGGCCAGGTTCTGGGGTCGTTTAGAAGCTAATTTCTCACTTCGTGCAGGTGACTCACATCCTGAAGTTGACACCAGAACCCTGCAGAAAAGGTAATTTCTCCCCAAAGACCCTTCCCCAACCTACCACCTCTGCCTATAGTTCCTTCATGGCTGCCTAATGCCCTTCTTTTTCCTCCCCTCAGCTCCAGCTCCATGGCTCCTGTCCAGGAGGAGAATCAGAGTAAAAAGGAGGGTCCTGGTGGGAGACCAGGAGGAGTGCTTGGGCCGGGCTCTGGGCTTCTCATGAAAACTGCCACATCTATGTGATCCCAGGCACATCCCTGCCCCTTGCTGGGCCTCAGTCTCCCCATCTGAGGGTGGAAGGGGCATGTGGGACTGCAGGGGTTTGGCATTTTGGCGTGATATAGAATGTTCTCGTTCTCCAGATGCTGAGGTGAGAGAGTCCCAGCCTGAGGAAGACATACAGATGGACAGTCAGATGAGCCCCTGCTCCTGTCCAGGGCACCCAGCACAGCCTTGTTAATTAGTTAAATGTATGGGCTGCTTCTCCATCTTCCTATTCCTCAGCTCAGCAGCATCTGACCTCACCCTTCCTCTTGAAAGGTGATACATGTAGGCTGCTGGGACACCTTCTTGGGTTATTCTGATACCCACATGGGCTCCTCCTTCTTGGTCCCCTTATTTGGGTCCTTTGAACTGTTGGTTGTCCAGGTCTCATAATGTTGGTGCTGCCAGGGACAGTTGTACAGTTTGTGCACTGCACAATAAGGACTGTGGGGTTTAAGACCCTACTGGTGGCGTCTGAGCAGTGTGCCTTTTCTTATTCACACAAAGGCACCCTATAGAATGGTCTGGCCATGAACAGAGACCCTCAGCCTGGCTTTTTCTCCACTTACTCTCTCCCCTCTGGTTGTGTGGATTTAGATGCAATGGAACTACACAATAACGTGCCTTAGGTGTAATGATTGTCATTCGGCTCCTAGTCCCGCAGGAAGCTCACCCAGCCATCGTGTTGACCTCACCATGAGACAACTCTGTATTTTATTTGTCATGTTTCTTTAGTCCCAGGTACAGCTGGACTATCTCTATGCTCATAATTCCACAATTATTTCTAGCCTGGTGCCTGAGCACCAGCCTCAGATATCCAAGCACTGTGAGCTGTTTCTTCTTGTCCGTCCACCGGGCATTCCAATGTCCCATGCCATGTGCCAAGTCTCCAGTCTCCCCAGAAGAGCTGTCTCTCCCTCGATGTTCAGTACTTCCCCAAACCGTCCAGAGACACATTGTTCGTCACAGCTGGGAGGGGGTTGCCAATGGTCTCGAGGGGCCAGAGGTGCTGCCGCACATCCCACAGGACAGCACCCCCCCCCCGAGCAAAGAGTGCCCGGCCAGCTGTGGGGACACTCGGGGTGGAGGAGCTGTTTTAACAGAAGCAGGCTCTCCCCTGGCCTCTCCACTGCACTTACCACCACCCCAAATCAGTGTTTCCTTGTTTGTGGGCGGTTCCCAACCCCATGGCCATGAATTCCTCCAGGGCAGGGCGCTGATCTGTCCTCTTCTTGGCCCCTTGGCAAGCGTCTTGTCTGTCCATCTGTCTGTCTATGTGCATATTTATGCATGCACTTATTGTGTGTGTATATGGGTGCCGAATGAAGTGGATGAACCAAATCCTAACGACTCCGAGTTTCCCCCGCTTTAGCCCATTTATTCACTCAGTGAGTTGACAAATCTTATTGGGAATCTATGTTTGGCAAGGCTCTGTCTTAGACCGGGTGACACAAATACGAGTGAAAACATGTCCGAGCCAGGGATCCACAGGATCCGATTTAGGTTTTAAGAGCGACCCTGGCTTCTGGGGAGACGCGTAAGTGAAGAGGGACAAAGTGGAGGAGTTTCGCCCTCCCTGGCTCCCCCAGCAGAGCCCTGACAGTGAGTTTGCCAAGGGGGTGACTCTGCCCCGGGGGGGAACCACACAGGCCTCAAGGGGGTTGGCCCCTCTTCCTTCCCCACGTCAGAGAGATTGCTGGACACAAAGGACAGAAAGGGGGCAGGACGGACAGGTGGGTCCTTGCTGCTCCCGGCACCCTGGCTCCCCCACCCATCACACGCTTTACTCCCACCCTCCCGTCCTCCAGGCCACAGCATCTGAAGACCCCCAGGATATGACCTATGCCCAGGTGAACAGCTTGAATCTCGGACAGTGGACGAGTGCACCCCCTTCCTCCCAGTCAACGGAGCCCCCAGCAGAGCCCAGTATGTATGCTGCTCTGGCCGTCCACTAGCCCGGGAAAGACCCAGAGCTCACACCCCATGGAAGGGGGATTGCAGAGACCCCAGGAGGCCCTGGGGCTGCCCCCCCAGCCCCGTGGACACTCAGCTAATGCCCCCAGGCCTGGGGACCTTTCGTAAGCAAGCAGGATATCCTGGAGCTTTAGAAATCACTTAATTCTGCAGATAAAGATAAATATCAGCTCCATTTCTCACGACAACAAAAAAAACCCGGCAGGTAAGAGAAGCAAACCACAAATGAAGATAAGACTTTTTTTTTTTTTACTTAAATGACAATGCAAATATTCTACATCAACACAGATTTTTATTTACATGGTCATGTAAATGCCAGATGCCAAGATCAAATGGGAAAATTATGAGTGAAATTATTACAAAGAGAAGAGAGCCTGAAAATCAGCAGTCGAGGCAACATCTACAGGAGGCAGAAAAAGAACAGCAAATTCATCCCACGGCACTGGGTGAAAATGATAACATATATTGATCATAAAGAATGAAAGAGATAAACATCAACTGTGTGAGCTTGGGAGGCCATAACAAGATACCATGGACTGCGGGGCGGGGGGGGGGGGGGGGGGGCTTAAACAACAGAAACTTATTTCTTCACAGTTCTGGAGGCCCAAGCCCAAGCCCAAGGTGCCGACAGGTTGGTGTCCTTGGAGGGCTCTCGCCACAGCTGATGGATGGCTGCTCACGTGGCTTTTCCTCCGTGTGGGCGTGTGAGCAGGGGAGAGAGATCTCTGCTGTCTCTTAGAGGGTCAGTACCCTATTTGATCAGGGCACCACCCAATGATCTCATGATCATTACTCCTTAGAGGCCCCATCTCCAAACACAGCCACACTGGGGGGTTAGGGCTGCAACATGAATTCAGCGGGGGGATGGGGGTGCGTAAACAGTCCACATCATTCCACCCTGAGCCCCGAGATTCATGTCCTTTTCCTACACAAAGTACACTCATCCCATCACTACAGTCCTCCCTGCCGCCCCAAATCTACATTCATTCCAGCATCAACGATCAATCTAAGATCCAGAGTCACATCTAAATTATCCTGTAAGTCAGACGTGGGCAAGGTTCGGGGTAAACACCTTCCAAGGCAGAATTCCTGTGCAGGTGTGGTGAGCCCGTGACCCGGATGAGTGACGTGCCCATCCCCAGAGGGAACGATAGAAAGAAGACAGAGGTGACCACGTTCAAAATCGAGCAAGGCAACTTGCACAGATCTTAAGGCTCCGGAATAATCCTCTTGGGCTCGACTCCCTGCATGCCAGGCCCTCTGGGGCGCCACCTCCGTGGCTCAGCAGGGCTGCAGGGCCCTTCTCTCTGTGAGGGTCCCACTCCCAAGGCTTCGAGCAGAGCCTGCCCAGGGGAAACCGAGCCAGTAGCCCAAACTCTGAAACCAAGGGGCCAGCCCTGACGATCTCTGAATTGCCTTTGGGGTCATCGTCCTTCCCTTTCCTTGAAAAACAGCACACCTTTTGCAGACAAAGAAGCCTACCTTCCCATTCCTATAGAATCTGAGAACTCCCTTCATCCTGTCTCCATCCCCTTCCATCCCACGGGGCTGCAGGGCTGCGTTTCTGCTCCCACAGATCCTTCACCGTGGCTCCGCCCTCCCAAATGCACTTTCTCTCATTTGTTGGAAGAATCTTCCCGGTCTCCCTTCAGGGTCCATTAGCTTCACAATTCACTCCTCCATTCACCTCGCTCCTCCCCAGTCTCGCTGCAAGCGCCCACACGGAGTGCCCCGGGCACACCTCAGCATTTTGCTTTGGCAGCTCAACCGCCAAGCGTGCAATTGCGGGGCTCGCACGTTCTGCGGTCCACCAACGTCTGGACACGGTTCAGCCACGTTGTCTGCCTCTTCGTTAGTGGGTCATGTTTTCTCCCTCAAGGGAGAAACCTCATGCACGTGTCCTTAGCGGACCTCATGCTCTCTCCCTCCTGTTTTCTCCCTCACGCATGCCTCGTTCTTCATTCCGGCCTGAGGTCCCGCAGGAGTGGCCTCGCCCGTCTGCTCCTCTACCAGCAGCCACTGCACACACAGCATCTTCCGTTTGGCATCTGCAAACTCCTCCTGCCTCTCCCGTGTCTTAGGTATTGGTTCGGGCAGCAAAGTCTGCAATCCTCTGCTCCGGCATCTCTGACGAACATCACAGACTACAGAAGTCTCCATGAGGTGCCAACAGGGCTGGTGTCTGGCGGGGGCTCCCCCCACCCCGGGGGTTGCAGACAGCCTTTCCTTGGTGTGAGCACATGGAGAGAGACGCGCATGAGCTCCCTGGTGTCTCTTCTTTTTTTTTTTTATTTAAGATTTTATTTATTTGAGAGAGAGTGAGAGAGAGAGCACAAGAGCGGGGAGCGGGAGAGGGAGAAGCAGACTCCCTGCTGAGCAGGGAGCCCGATGCGGGACTCGATCCCGGGACTCCAGGATCATGACCTGAGCTGAAGGCAGTCGCTTAACCAACTAAGCCACCCAGGCGCCCCTCCCTGGTGTCTCTTCTTCTGAGGGCCACCCTTCCAACCTCATTCAATCCTAATTACTTTCTTAGACGCCCCACTTCCAAATACAGCCAGGCAGGGGGTGAAGGCCTCAGCATATGAATTGGAGGGAAGAACATAAGCATCCAGTCCCCTAACATTAATAAAGCCACGAACATTTATTATCGAGTATTCCCAGAATGTGTAAAGTCCTAGCAACACTCGACAAGAAATAGAGAAAAGACACCAGCATCAGTAATGAAATATGGGACATCGCTACAAGTCCCACAGACTTTTATGGTGTCAACCTAAATAAAAGAGGTAAACCGAGGCAAGCCCGAATTACCAAAAACGGAGTGTGTTTGGGAATAGTGGAGGAACTGTACTTCAGGATGTGAAAACTGTAGCACGCAATCTACTGGAGTCTGTTGAGGGTTTGGGGCAGGCTGGGCGTCTGGGGAGGAGGACAAGGGGTAGGGAGTTCAGCTAGAGACCAAGCAGCGACTTTCCAGCTTGAGTCTGGGGAGGAGCTCTCGGTGGATGCCCCTTGGTCAAGGGATGGGTTTCCCTTTTCTGTAAAATCAGGCATTTACAGGAAATCAGTCTCTCTGACCTTGAGCATCATCCGCTAAGGACATATGCATGAGGTTCTGCATTTCATACCGTCCAGTTCTGTCTTAGACGGAAAGGAACATTATACTTTAGTCTCCCACATAGACTTAGATGTAAAATAACTTTTTTTTTAAAGATTTTATTTATTTATTTGAGACAGAGAGAATGAGAGACAGAGAGCATGAGAGGGAGGAGGGTCAGAGGGAGAAGCAGACTCCCCGCCGAGCAGGGAGCCCGATGCGGGACTCGATCCTGGGACTCCTGGATCATGACCTGAGCCGAAGGCAGTCGCTTAACCAACTGAGCCACCCAGGCACCCTAAAATAACTTTTAAGAGGGGGGAAATGGGGTGCCTGGGTGGCTCAGTAGGTTGAGCGTCGGACTCTTGCTTTCAGCTCAGGTCATGATCTTGGGGTTGAGACATCAAGCTCCACATCCAGCTCATGCTGGGCTGAGCATAGAGCCTGCTTGGGATGTTCTCTCTCCCTCTGCCCTACCCCCTTCCCCACCCGTGCACATTCTCTCTCTCTCCAAAAAAGTAAAAAATAAAAATGGGGGGAAATACCTGATTACAACAAACATTACTGCTCAATTCACATAGGTAATGGGTGGTAGAAAAATGTTTTGATAAAGATCAGTTTTCCCCCAACAAATCAGGACTTTGATCTACCATGTCCCCTACAGGTTACAGGCAGGACCCAAAACGGGGAGGACGGCTCTGCCCCAGGAACAAGGGGCACCGAGGAGCCAGGAGAGACTCACGGGGGATGTTCCCAGGAAAGGGGGTGGTGGACAATGCCAGAGCAAAATAGAGAAGTTCATGCAGGTTGTGATAGAAAGAGAGCCCATATCTGGGGCCAGGAGAGGGGCTGTGTTTCCTTCCCTATTTGCCTGTATTTCTCCTCTGGGGCCATTGCCACCATGACCTCGACCTGAGCCGAGCAGAGATGTCACATGTGGGTCTGTGTTGACATGAGCTCCCCAGCACAGCAGGAACCGCCAGCCCCTGCAGCATCTCTGGGCCTGGGGACCCCGTCCACGGTGAGGACCCCAGGGATGTGCTGAGGATGAAGGAGACCCACGGGGGAGGCTCTGGGAGGGAAGGACATGCCTGGTCTCCTCACCTGGATGGGGCATCTCAGGAAGCCTCGGGGTCCACTTGCCGCACCATCATGGACACCAGAGCCAGGCTAGGTCCTGGGGAGGGGCTGTTCTCCTTCCTGTGGGGCTGCTGACGTGACAACCCCGTGACGGACAGGAACAGCCTCCGCGTGGCCACACCCTGTGTGTCTGCCCATCCTGTGGGCGCCTTGCTCCCTCCGTCTGCACAGCCGGAACCAGAGA
>NC_058418.1:3432268-3439027 GCF_002201575.2 Neomonachus schauinslandi
AGGCAGGAAGCCAGGTGAGAAGGGGAGGGGGTGACGGGCCCCAGGGGATGGTGGCTGTCCTGTGGGCCGACCGAGGGCGGCCTCAGGGCAGCGGCCAGAGAGGGAAGCTGGAGAGGTGGGGAAAGGCTGGTGTGGAAAGACACTTGCAGAATCTCAAGTCAGAGAGTCTAGAAAGAAAACACCCAGGTGGGACCCACGTGCCAACTGAAGGTTTTTCCTCTTTTCAATCTCGGGAGATGGCGAGACACACAGACAATATGTGTGAAGGGCTCCTTTCCCTGGAATCACATGGGGGGTGGTCGTAACCTCCCAGCCCAGAGGGAGGCTGATTCCCAATGTCCTGCAGGGGCTGCAGACGCGGAGCCCAAGGACAGAGGCCTGCAGGACAGGTAACTCTTACTCGCACACCCCCTAGACTCCCACCTACCCGCCCCCTCTATGCCCCCTAACACCCTGTCTCCTCCCCAGCTCCAGCCCAGCTGCTGCCGCCCAGGAGGAGAGCCTCTGTGAGAGGAAGGGGATTGCCCTGGGGGTGGGCTGGGAGGGTCTGGGGGTAAGGGGTGAGGACCGAATTCCCACATGCATGACCTTGGCACCTCACCCCACTGCTGAATCCCCTGGATCACATCTGCCCTGTCTGAGAAGCTCAGGGGACCTTGCCAAGAGTTACCCCCCATTCTCCCCAGCAGATGCTGCCGTGCAAGACACTCAGCCTGAGGAGGGGGTGGAGCTGGACCATCGGGTGAGACCCCCCACTCTCGTGCAGACCCCAGGGCCCTCGTGGTGCCAAACTTAATCCCATGGACACTTCTCTGTCCTCACACCACCCAGTCTCAGCAGTGTCCCTCAGATGCCCTCTCCCTCCTTGGGCATTCTGGGTCAGCCTGCTGTGACTGCATGGGGCCACCTCCGTGCTCCCCTTGTCTGGCTCCCTGACCGCTGTCTGACTTCTGGTTGTTGAGGTGCATGCCCAGGTCTCAAGAGGGTGCATGAAGAAATGAATCACCCACAGGTCTTAGGCCCCCTTCATTCATTCACCCAGTAAATGGGCACAGGAAGCCCACCATTTACCAGGCCCCACCTAGTGCTGCAAGCACAGCAGCGGGCAAATCTGACCCACCCTCCATGAGCTCACCTTGTGGGTGACAGACAATATGCAAGGAAGTGGGCAGCACCCTCGAGTGCAAAGTGTGGCCAAGGAAAATAAAACAAGAGAAGGGGGTAGCAGGTGCAAAGGTCCTGAGGCAGCAACATGTTTTGAAGGAACATGGGCTATGTGGCTGGAACCAAATGAGCAAGAAACAGTGTCAGGAATAGAATCAGAGCCATAGAAAGCATTGCATGTCCCAAGGCTCAGGAAGCCCCTGGAGAGTCCACCAGGAAAGTGACCTAATCTGCCTGAAAGTTTGAAAGCCTCACTCTGGCAACAGTGTGGAAAAGGGTCTGAGGCGGTCGATTGGAATCAAGGAGACAAACCTCCCCCTCACTGTCTGTCTGCAGCAGAACACACAGGATGAAGACCCCCAGGGATTGACATATGCCCAGGTGAGCCACTCAAGGTCAAGGCTCAGGCAGGGACTGGCCCCTTCTCCTTCCCCTGTGTCGGGGGGGTTGCTGGACTCGGAGGGTCCCTTCTTCTCTGAGTCCCCAGGCTCCCCCCACCCCAACCATGCACCTCCCCTCTTTCTCTGCCCCACAGGAGACTGCTGCATCTGGCGCCCCCCAGGATGTGACCTACGCCCAGCTGAACCGCTTGACCCTCCGACGAGAGACAAGTGCATCCCCTCCCTCCCAATCAGGGGAGCTCCCAGCAGAGCCCAGCGTGTATGCTGCTCTGGCCATCCACTAGCCCGGGAAGGACCCAGAGCCCACACTCCAGGGAGGGGGACCGCAGAGACCCTGGAAGGCACAGGAGCTGCCCACAGTGGGTGCCACCTAATGACCCCAGCCAACCTGGACTCCTCACGCAGACCAGTAGGAACTCCCGGGGCCCTCCGGGAGTCGCCTGATTCTGCCATCAAAGATAGTACTATCTCTATACTCTGGAAACTAAAGCGATGGATTTCTCAATAATCCATGAATGAAATGAGAAAACCAAAATGGAAATGAGAGAATGTTTACACTGAAGGACAATGTAAATGTTACACATCAAACCTATGAAATGGGAAAATTAAGAACCAAGTCAATGATCCAAGCTATCATACCATGAATTTAAAAAAAGAATAGCAAATTATTCGAAATGAAGGTAGAAGGAGGGAAATACAGTGATAAGAGAAGCTACTAATGAGGTCAAACAAAAAATAAAGAAGAATCTAAAGCCCAAAATGTTCATTTTTGTAAATATTAATCCCATGTATAAATCCTAGCCACAATGGCCAAGAAACAGAGAGAGAGAGAGAGAAAGAGAAGGCGCACATCACATCACATCACCATTTAGAGCAGTATCACATCCTACAGACTTTAAATCGATAACAGAGTTTATTATGTTCACTTTTATTAGTTATATTATGAACAATTTTATGCCAAAATATTAGAAAATGTAGATAAAACTGACAAAATCCTCAAAAATACAGGTTACCAAAATGATGGACGTAGGGATAAATAGAAAATCTGAATTGCTGTATGTGTAAAACATGGTGAATATGCAATTAAAGTTTTTCCCACAAAGTGAACTGAATCTGGAAAGTTTCACTGGTGAATGCCTCCAAATACTGATGCACTTGTGAAATACACACACACATGGACAATGGACACACCTACCTACACACAAACACGTGAACACACAGATACTCCTACACACATGGACATGTGAGCACACGGACACACATGCATGCACATGAACACGTGAACACACATGCACATGGACACACCTGTACATCTATAAACATGTGAGCACACATGAACATGTGGACACACATACACACAAACATGTAAACACACATGGACATGTGGACACTCCTACGCACATGAACATGTGAACACATGAGAAATACAGACACATGCATGTGAACACACATGCACATGGACACACCTGCACGCCTGAACACATGGACACACACAAACATGTGAACACACATGGACCTGTGGACATGCCTACACACATGAACATGTGAGCACACACATGAACACACATGCACATACACATACCAAACTTACACAGGCTTCCCCTGAGAATAGAGAAAGAAGGAATACTTCCCTAGCACATTTTATCAGGCCAGAAAAACAAAAATTGACATGAAAACTTGACAAGAAGAACCAACCAGTTAAGTAAAGGGAAAAAAAAGTGATAAGCACTGAATGGATAAAATAGGGATTCCAGCCTGGTTATTTCCACCGGGACCCCCACAGCTGATGAGGTTGGATGTTGTAAGTGCCCGATTTGATGTTACTTTGTCTAATTCTCATTTGTTGCCTACTATTACCTACATCTATGTGTAGATTCCTTTTCTCTTCTATTAGGTTTCCATAATAATAAAGTTTTCTTTCTTTTTTGAAACTGAAAAAATAAACAAACGAACAAATAAATAAATAAAATGGTATTGATTATTCATGGATCCCAAAATTGTATGCATGGACTATCCCAAATAATATAAAGACCTATTACTCTAATCTCAAAAGGATTTATGCCATGTCACTGGAAACATCATCAATATACAAAAATCAATTGCATTTCAGAGGTCCAGTTTGGGGCCAAGAGGAAGTGGATGTATGTTTTCCCTACGGACCCCCATAAATCACAGCTGAAACTCCCACATTATAAACAAGAAACATAAGAGTACTCCAGAAAGTGGAGCGAAGGCAGCCGCCAGGCTAAGACCATGAAGACCCCACGTGTCACAGGAGGGCACGTGGGGCATCTGGACTGTATGCCTTCCACCTGGCAGTAATAAGTCAGCACCCCAGCAACGTGCCAGAAGAGGCCCCTGCAACAGAAGATTTCAATAAGATCCAGACCCTCCAAACATCATATCCAACTGACCAGGTTTCCATAAAAAAAGTGACTCATCATAACAAGAACCAGGAAAATCTGTGGAGTGAGAAAGATGCTAACTCTCAGATGATGCAGGTGCCCTGACAAGGACTCAAAGGCCAATGTAATGGAAATGCTGTGAGGAGCCATCACACAGACATGCTTCAGATACATCTAAAAATAAATAGAAAATCTCAGCAAAGAAATAGGAGATATATAAAGAAGAGCAAAGATGGAGATTTTAGATGGGAAAAAATACAGAAATCAAAATAAAAGTCCCCGTGGATGGAAGGGCTCGTGGCTGAGTGGAGAGCACAGAGGAGGTGATGAAGGAGGAACGATAAAAAGTACTCGGTCTGAACGATGGAAGGGAATACACTGGGGAAGGAGATGAATCGTGGGGCTGTTAACAGATCTACCCTCCACACGATCACAGTCCCAGAAACGGACAGGAGAACAGGACCAAAAAACAATTCAAGAAATAATACCTGAGGGACACCTGGCTGGCTTCGTTGAAAGAGCATGCAACTCTTGATCTCAGGGCTGTGAGTTCGAGCCCAATGTTGGGTGTAGAGATTATTTAAAAATAAAATCTTAAAAAGAAGGAGGAGGACGAAGAGGAGGGGAAGGAGGAGAAGAGGAGGAGAAGAAGAAGGGGAGGAGGAAGGAGAAGAAGAAGAAGGGGAGGAGGAAGAATGAGAAGAAGGAGAAGGAGAAGAAGGAGGAGGAGGAGAAAGGAGGAGAAGAAGAAGGGGAGGAGAAAGGAGGAGGAGAAGGGGAGGAGGAAGGAGGAGAAGAAGAAGGGGAGGAAGAAGGAGAAGAAGGAGAAGAAGGAGAAGAAGGAGAAGAAGGAGGAGGAGGAGAAGAGGAGGAGGAAGGAGAAGAAGAAGGAGGAGAAGGAGAAGGGGAGGAGGAAGGAGGAGAAGAAGGAGAGGGAGAAGAAGAAGGAGGAGGAGGAGGAAGAGGAGGAGGAGGAAGAAGGAGAAGAAGAGAGAAATACTGTCTAAAATTCCTCCAAATTTGTCAACGGTCATTTGTGAAAACTCAGTGAACCCCAAACAGGATAGGCCCAAAGAAACCCATGTCAAGGTTTTTTTTTTTTTTTTTTTTTTTTTTTAAAGATTTTTTTATTTATTTATTTATTTATTTATTTGAGACAGAGAGAATGAGAGAGAGAGAGCACATGAGAGGGGGGAGGGTCAGAGGCAGAAGCAGGCTCCCTGCCGAGCAGGGAGCCCGATGCGGGACTCGATCCAGGGACTCCAGGATCATGACCTGAGCCGAAGGCAGTCGCTTAACCAACTGAGCCACCCAGGCGCCCCCATGTCAAGGTTTTAAACATTGAGGCAGTGAAAGCAAACATACACCAATTATCATCTGATGATGTTTGCATATTCTGTCAATCTACTAACATTTTAAGATATAAGGATAAAGTTTTACTTTAATTCCTTTATGGAAAAAAATAAAATTTACTGTAACTAAAGTTTTACTTTAATTCCCCAGAGCTCACAAAGTGCTGGGAGATGTTTGAATTCCATGCAGTTGAGGCATGTTTCATTTTATCCCACTTCACTTTTGGGCACTCCACAGATACTGAGTTATTCACAAACCGAAGGTTTGTGCCAACCCTGTGTCCAGCAACTCTATCGGTGCCGTGTTTCCAACAACTTTTGCTTACTTCGTGTCTCTGGGTCACATTTGGGTAATTATCCCAACATTTCAAGCTTTATCATCATCATCACATCTGTGGTGGTAATCTGTGATCAGTGATCTTTGATGTCACCATCGTCATTGTTTGGGGGCACCACAAACCACACCCACATAAGATGGCAAACTTAATCAATAAATGTGTGTGTTCTCACACAGACCGGCCGTTCCCCGTCTCTCTCCCTCTCCTCAGGCCTCCCTGTTCCCTGAGACACAGCAGTATTGAGCTGAGGCCAGTTAATACCCCTCCAGTGGCCTGCAAGCGTCCAAGTGAAAGAAGAGTTGCACGTCTCTCACTCTAAATCAAAAGCTAGAAGTGACTAAGCTTAGGGAGGAAGGCGTGTCGAAGGCCAACACAGGCGCAAGGCTAGGTCTGTTGTGCCGAACAGCCCAGCTATAAATGCGAAGGAAGCGTTTGTGAAGGATATTGAAAGAGCGCATCCAGAGCAAGGCCCTGCCTCCCTTCAGTTCTGTGAAGGCCGAGAGAGGCGTGGAGGCTGCGGGCCAGTTTGAAGCCGGCAGAGGTGGTTCAGGAGGTGGAAGGAAAGAAGCCATCTGCGTGAGAGTGCAAGTGAAGCCGCCAAAGCTGATGTAGAAGCTGCCGCAAGTTACCCAGAGCTAGCTAAGGTCATCCGTGAAGGTGGCTACATTAGACGCAGATTTCCAGTGTAGACAAAGCAGCCTCCTACTGGCAGACGATGCCGTGTAGGACTCTCGTCGGTAGAGACAAGTCAGTGCCTGGCTTCAAAGCCTCAGAAGACAGGCTGACTCCTGTTAGGGGCTAAGGCAGCTGTTGCCTTCAAGGGGGAGCCCGTGGTCAGTGACCATTCTGAGACTCCTCGGGCCCTTGAGAATGACGCTAAAGCTCCTCCCCCTGGGCTCCGTAAACGCAACAGCAAAGCCTGGGAGACAGCACATCGCTTTACAACATGGTTACTGAATATTTTAAGCCACACTTGAGACCTACGGCTCAGAAAAAAAAAAAAAAAAAATCCTTCCAAAATACTACTGCTCCCTGACAATGCACCTGCTGACCCAGGAGCCAGAGCTCCTGGGATGTTCAACGAGATTAATGCCGTGGT
>NC_058418.1:3439037-3440260 GCF_002201575.2 Neomonachus schauinslandi
ACACAACAGCCATCCTGACAATGCACCTGGTGACCCAGGAGCTCTGATGGGATGTTCAACGAGATTAATGCAGTACTTGGGCCCCTAACACAACAGCCATCCTGACAATGCACCTGGTGACCCAGGAGCTCTAATGGGATGTTCAACGAGATTAATGTCGTGGTCGGGCTTTTAACACAATACCCATTTCGCAGCCCATGGACCAAGGAGTCATTTCAACTTCCATGTCCTCGGGCGCCTGGGCGGCTCAGTCGGTAAGCGTCTGCCTTCGGCTCAGGTCATGACCCCAGGGTCCTGGGATCGAGCCCCGCATCGGGCTCCCTGCTCGGCGGGGAGCCTGCTTCTCCCTCTCCCTCTGCCTGCCACTCTGCCTACTTGTGCTCTCTCTCTATCTCTCTGTCAAATAAATAAATAAAAATCTTAAAAAAAAATCAACTTCCAAGTCTTAGCATAACACAGTACATTTTGTAAGGCTCTAGCTGCCTTAGGCAGTGATTCCTCCGATGGATCTGGGCAAAGTCAACGGAAAACCTTCTGGAAGAGATTCTGCATTCTAGATGCCATTAAGGGCACTTGTGATTTGGGGCTCCTGGGTGGCTCAGTCGGTTAAGCACTCTTGATCTCCGCTCAGGTCTCGATCTCAGGGTGGTGAGTTCAAGCTCTGCATTCGGCTCTATGCCTGTGGGGCCTACTTAAAAAAAAAAAAGAACATTTGTAATTCATGGGAAGAGCTCAAAATATCCACATGAACAGGCGTTTGGAAGAAGTGGATTCCAACCCTCATGGATGACTTTGAGGGGTTCAGGACCTCAGGGGAGGAAGTCACTACAGATGTGGTGGAAACAGCAAGAGAACCTGGATGAGATGTGGAGCCTGAAGAAGGGACCGAATTGCTGCAGGCTCATGATCAAACTTGAACAGAGGAGGAGCTACTTCAGAAGAAGGAGCACAGAGAGTGGTTTCCTGAGTTGGAATCTACTCCTGGTGAAGAGGCTGTGCAGATTGTTGAAATGACAACAGAGGACTTAGAATATCACATAAACTTGATAAAGCAGTGGCAGGGTTTGAGAGCATTGACGCCGATTTTGAAAGCAGTTCTACTGTGCTGGGGGGCCTGGGTGGCTCAGTCGGTTAAAGGACTTCCTTCGGCTTGGGTCATGGTCCCAGGGTCCTGGGATCAAGCCCCGCATCGGATCCCTGCTTGGCGGGAAGCCTGCTTCTCC
>NC_058418.1:3440270-3451436 GCF_002201575.2 Neomonachus schauinslandi
ATCAAGCCCCGCATCGGATCCCTGCTTGGCGGGAAGCCTGCTTCTCCTTCTCCCACTCCCCCTGCTTGTGTTCCCTCTCTCGCTGTGTCTCTCTCTGTCAAATAAAGAAATAAAATCTTTAAAAAAAAAAAAAAAAGAAGAAGAAAGAAAGCAGTTCTACTGTGGGTAAAACATTATCAAACAGCATCACCTGCCACAGAGAAGTTGTGACAGGAAGAGACAATCAATGCGGCAAACTTCACCATTGTCTTATTTTAAGAAGTTGCCCCAGCCCCGCCCCCATCTTCAGCGCCCACCACCCTGACCACTCAGCAGCCACCAACATGGAGGAGGCAAGGTTACAGGATTTTCGTTCCCTTAATGCCCATGGTTCTTGGTCACACTGCTTCGAAGAATGAAGAGGTAGAGCAGACGAAAAGTGGTGGGCAGCCAAGCAGTTTATTGAGCGATAGTATGAAGCTCCCAGAGAGGGAGGGGACCTGAGAAGGTTGCTGTTTTGGAGTTCAAATCTAGGGGTCTGTACGCTCCTTCAAGAAGCTATCTTAAGCATCCTGAGACTGGGCCCTGTGGATTGGCCACTAAGGTGTGCCAATCACGGTTTTGATCATGCACCTGTCTACCTATCGGGTTATTGTTCGCTTGTTGATGGTCTTTGCGGCTGATCTGAAGACTAACTGCATAAATGTGTGATAGTGACCAATGTTTCATGGTTAATTGTTTTGTTTCAGGCTGTTTTGCAAAAGTCTCTTCTGCAGAGGCTGCTCAACAGGATGCTATCTTGGTCTTGTCTAAGCTGTCAAACAGGATGCTAGTGCGGTTTTGTCTCAACTGTCCTGGCTCCCTGTTTTCTTGTCGGGGACCCTGGCCCTGAGGACTAAGTGTCCAGTTAACTCCTAACAGCAAGACTCTCCAGCAGCAGAAAGATTACCACTCGCTGAAAGCTCAGATGATGATTAGCACTTATCAGCAATAAAGTATTTTTTTAAAAATTAAGATGTGTACATGGTGGGTTTTTTAGACATAATGCTATTGCACACTTTAATAGACCACCACATGATATGCATGAACAGAACTTTTAGATGCACTGTAAACCAAAAAATTCATTTGACTTGCTTTCCAGCAATATCTGCTTTCTTGGTGGTCTGGAACTAACCCTCCAGTGTCTCCAAGGTGTGCCTGCAATCCTAGAGCCTGTGTGAGGGTCATATGTCCAGAAAGGAGGTCAAGAAACTGTGTAAGTCCCTGCAGGTGATAAACGGCGCCAAGGTGGAAGTGAATAGATAGCAAGAAGTTTCAGAACATTTCCCCTGTTCTGGAAACCCAAAGGAAATCCCAAGATTGGAACTGCGGTTTTTGGTGAATGAATGAGGCCCACGGTGCGGGAGGGTGACTTCCCCCTAGTGGGAGCCGCAGGCACCGGTGAGTTGTTCCAGGTGAGACCCGATTCCCGGTGTGGGGACGCGCGGGAGGTAGGATTGCAATCCGGTGCGGACGGAAGGCGCGCGCTGCGCGCTCGGGCTGGGCACGCAGGCGCACTGGAGGCCTGGCCTCTGCACCTGCTGCCCAGACAGGTGTGCAGCCTGCGTGCGCAGGGCCGGAGGGGGGCGGGGGGGGGTTCCCGGCCGAGCCTCAAGCGGACGCCACTCCGACGTGAGAGCCGCCGACCTCGGGATTGGGGAACGAAAGGGGCCTCCCCCGGAAGGTCGCCGCGCTCCAGCCCGCCGGCAGGACAGGGGCGGAGCCGGCGGCCCACCTCCCAGCGCGCGTGCGCCGCGACCCGCGTCGGCCCCGGGCACGGTCGTCCAGCTCAGCTCGCCGCTCTGGCCCGACCTGTGGTCTCGAATGCTTTTCCGTCCGCCAACGCCTCTTCTGATTGGTACAGGCGTGCGGCGTGCGCGCTGACGTCACCAGGGCGCATCGTTGCTATAAAAGCGTGGCCGGGCGGCGCGTGCTTCTCTTTCTCAGATCTCGGAGCCTACGGTAAGGTGGGGTGTGGTACGCTGCGCACTCGTCAGGGTGTGGGTCGCGAGGTCGTGCGGACCCCCGACCTTATTTATATGAGTACGCAGAAGAGGTGGGAGGCGGTGGGACGGGACTGCACGCGGCAGTGCGGGCCATGCGGGGCGCGGAGGCGGCGCGGCCGCGGGACCGTGCAGGCGCCGTCCGCGGCCCTCACGCGCCCGGCTCGCCCTCCCGCGCAGGCGCACGCGCGCAGCCAACATGCCGGTGGCTCGGAGCTGGGTTTGTCGCAAGACGTACGTGACCCCTCGGAGGCCTTTCGAGAAGTCGCGCCTCGACCAGGAGCTGAAGCTGATCGGTGAGCGGCCGGGACCCGGTTTCCGCTTCCGGGGGCTGGAGGGCGGGGCCGCAGCCGGGCCGGCCCCGCTAGCGGCGCCCTCTTCCGGCAGGCGAGTACGGGCTCCGGAACAAACGGGAGGTCTGGAGGGTCAAGTTCACCCTGGCCAAGATCCGCAAGGCTGCGCGGGAGCTGCTGACGCTGGACGAGAAGGACCCGCGGCGCCTGTTCGAAGGTGCGTGGGTGACGCCGGCCGCCCGGGCACGGCCGCGCGAACCACGTGGTCCCGGGCCCGGAGCGAAGGCCTGGCCTGCGGGGCGGGGGGGGCTGGGATGTTGGGGGCCGCGGACGCAGGCGTCTTGTCCACGCCTGTGGTTGCGGTCCGGGATTTCTCCCGGCGCGAAGACTCAGCGTGATGCCGTTGAAACCACCGGTACCTCTCCGACTGTGGGGTAGCAGCCCTGTTAATAAAGTGGCTGGGGCTTCGTGAGGGTTCCCTGAGTGCCTTGTGTTGAAGCTCTCCTGTGGGTCCCTGGGTCTTCCCGACAGCCGCCTAGGCGTGGCTTAGAGGTGAGCGTCCTAGGGACGGGGCGCCACGAGCTCCGTGCTGGGGGTGCGCTGAGACGTTAGAGGAAGCTCAGGGAACGGGACCCAGCGTGACAGAGCTGTGACAGGTAAGAGACTCCCGATTAGCCCTGGTGTGGAAGACGGAACTTGTGTTTTGTGGGAGTGAGCGATGCCGCAGCTGCTTTGGTGTCGATCCCTAAGTTGGCTGCCTTGCACCTGAGCTTAGGGAATCTTGGTTTGTGGTGAAGAGCAGGAGGGGCTGGGGTTCCTGCCTGGCTTTTCCCGAACTCTTCGAAGTTACCGGTTTGCTTTCTCTCCCAGGGCATGCCTAGGAAGGAAACTTACTTCTACACGTGAGCGTGGGTGGTCATTCCTGTCAGGCTGAGGAAGGCATGGAGCTCGTTTAAGCAGTGACGTGATCACACAATCGAGAAAATTCAGGAATCCTCCCCCGTGGATGCTTGGGTGGGACTCCATCCCAGAATGTGGGGAGCCAGCCGCAGGTAGTTGAGGACAGAGGGATGTCGTTGGATAGAGCTCTTCAAGTCTAGTCGGAGAAGCAGTCTCGGGGCAGACTGGGCAGGGTTGAGCCGCAGGTAACCCTGCAGTATTTGTGGTTTCCTGTGTCAGAAGTGGAAGTTACAGGGGGAAGGCAGCACCACAGGTCGTAGGCTTTCTGGTGAACGAACCCGTTTATCCCCCAGGACAGGAGGGAGGAGCTGCAAGCTTTGCCTGTGTCTGGAGGTGTTAGTCCCTGATACAGCCTGAGGCCTGCAGCTTTCGGCAAGAAGCTTCTCTGATTCTTGTGTTAAGAAGACGGACTCTTACACCAGTTGCAGCCAGCATGTGGCCAGGGGTTCATAGAGGTGTGGGGGGCTCTATCCTAATGGCAGCCGTAAGGAAACTGGTATTACATCCGTTTTTCAGAACAGAAACTAAAGTAGCTCAGTGTTTGCCTTGTGCCGTGACGACAAGGAGGGGCCTCTGCCTCTGAGGATTGTGCACATTGTTTTACATTTGGAAAACGTTGTTACTGTTCGGATTGTTCTCACTTTGGCCAGATGGAGCCCAGGTAACTTTTCAGTTGTTGGACATGTTCCTGTTGAAGGTGCAAAGTTTTATTCAGTGTGCACTGAAAATTAATTATTAAACACATATAAGGCATTTTTTGGTGTTGATGGAATGGCTGGGCCTCCCTATTTTAACAGAGTGTAGATGGTTCGATAGTAAATGTGAAATGTGTTTGTTTTTTAATGATAGTGGTTTTATTTTACCTAGAAGTCTCGAAGTTGGAGATTTTAAACTTCGAATTCTTGAAGTTTCCGTTCTCTAGCATAAGGACAAAAAGGCATAATAAAGTGTCCTAGCTGGTAGATAATAATACCAAACTCGTTTTTTTTTTTAAGATTTTTATTTGTTTATTTGACAGAGTGAGAGCACAGGTAGGGAGAGGGAGAAGCAGACTCCCACTGAGCAGAGCCTGATGGAGGGCTCAATCCCAGGACCCTGAGATCACGACCTGAGCGGAAGCAGACACTTAACTGACTTGAGCCAGCCAGGCGCCCCGCCCCAAACTCGTTTTTATTTGCCTGTTGGGTAGCTTTTGTATTAATATTTAAACATCCTTGTTCTCTTTTAAGCAACGTATAATTCACAGACCACGTTATATAGTTCCAGATGTACAGCATAGCAGTTTGATATTCCTATATACTGTGAAATGAACACAGTAAGTCCAGTTAACCCCGTCCTAAAGCCTTTTAAAAAGATACACTCCGGGATGCCTAGGTGGCTCGGTCAGTTTCCCTTTGGCTCAGGTCATGATCCCAGGGTCCTGGAATCGCACCCTACCTGCTTTGGGAAGCCTGTTTCTCCCTCTGCCTGCCGTTTTCCTTGCTTCTGTGCGTGCGCGCGCTATCAAATAAGTAAAATCTCTTTTTAAAAGGAGATACACTCTTAGCAATATTGTAATATACAGTAAGTATAACTGGAAGTTTGACCACCCATTTCCCCTGTGCCTCTGGCAACCACCATAATGTATCTGTTCTCTGTATCTATAAACTTGAGGTGTTTTTTGGTGATGGTGGTGGTTTTGTTTAGATTCCACGTATAAGTGAGACTATGGGATTTGACTCTGAGTTAGTCCACTTGGCATAATGCCCTCAAGGTCCATCTGCGTTGTTGCAGGTGGCGAGATTTCGTTCTTTTTATGGCTTAGTAATACCCCAGTGTGTGTGTATATACTACCTCTTTTACCCATTCAACTGTCAGTAGATGCTTAACGTTTCCGTGTCTTGGCCACTGGAAATAATGCAGTGAACATGGGGGAGCTTCTGTCTTCCAGTTAACACTTCAGTTTTCTTTGGATAAATACCCAGAAGTGAGATTGCTGCATCATAACTTTTGAGGAACCTCCATACTGTTTTCCATAGTGACTGTGCCACTTTGCATTTCCATCAACAATGCACAGGGGTTCCCTTTCTCCACATCCTCACCAGCACTGTTGTCTGTTGCGTTTTAGATCTAGCCAGTCTGACACGTGTGAGGTGAACTCACTGTGATTTTGATTTGCATTTCCCTGATCAGTGATGACGAGCACCTGTTCATGTACCTGTTGGCCATCTGTGTCTTAGGGAAAACATCTATTCAGATTCTCTGCCCATTTTTAAATTACATTGGAATTTTTGCTATTGAGTTGGAGTTGCTTGTGTATTTTTGGTGTTAACCTCATGTCAGAAACGTGATTTGCAAGCATTTTCTTTTTCAAGAGTGCTTTGGGGTCTTTTGTGGTTCCGTACAAATCTTAGAGTTGATTCTTTGTTCTACTTACATGGAAAACGCCTTTGGTGGGGCGCCTGGTGGCTCAGTTGGTTAAGCCTCTCTCTGCCTTCAGCTCAGGTCATGATCCCATAGTCCCAGGATAGAGAGCCCCACTTGTGCTCACACCACGCTCGTGCTCTCAGATGTTTAAAAAAAAAAAACACCTTTGGAATTCTGATAGGGATTCCATTAAATTTGTCTGTTGCTTGGGGTAATGTGGGTATTTTAACAATGTTTTTCCAAATATGAGCATGGAATATCTTTTCATTTTGTGTCTTCAGTCTTTTTCTCATCAATATCTATAGTTTTTAGTGTACAGGTTTTTTATCTCCTTGGTTAAATCTATTTCTGGGTATTTTATGTTTGTTGAGACACCATGTTTTCTGTTCAGCATTCATCAGTGCAAAAAACAAAGCCATGTTATGACTTGGGGTATTGGGAAAGGTAGAGTGTATTTTTCCATTTTGATCCTGACTCTTTCCCATCGGCTGTGCTAGGAAAACTGTCACTTTACACAAAGTCATGGAGCTTTCCCTGGGAGCAGGGAGTCATGATGCCAAGAATATTGGAAGTGCCCAGTAATACGGAGCTTGCTTGAATTGTTTTGCTGTAATTAAAGATAATGGCCACTTGGGGCGCCTGGGTGGCTCAGATGGTTAAGCATCTGCCTTCGGCTCAGGTCATGATCCCAGGGTCCTGGGATCGAGTCCCGCACCGGGCTCCCTGCTCAGCGGGGAGCCTGCTTCTCCCTCTGCCTCTCTCTCTCTCTCTCTCTCTCTCATGAATAAATAAAATCTTAAAAAAAAAAAAAAAGATAATGGCCATTTCATAACAAGTGAAACATCCTCTTTAAGGGGGTGGGGATAGTTGGGTTTTACCCCAGTGACAGTGTGTTGATTAGCTGTGAGCCTTTGTGGTAATCACAGTGAGCATGAGCCTTCGGGCCAGGGTTTGCCCCCAGGATCACAAAGGCAGTCCAGCATGGAGTTGTCCGGAGCTGTGGGCAGGTGCAAGACCTCCTGGGCCTGGGGCTGCTGGGAAAAAGTCAGAAGCTGACATCTGCTGAGTTCTCTCTTGCCATGCATTGTTAGCACATCCACACCGTAATTTTTTTAGTGAAAACCACAGAATGATAAAGGGAATGACGATACTCAACTTAAACATGTGCCTGGCCTGTGACTTTTCTCAGGTCTGGAAGCTAGGTACTGCCAGTCCAGTGTTATCACTAAGGAAGGTGGTTTAGCCTCAGATTTGACTAGTAGGGCTTTCCCAACTCTAGCAGGTTAGCTCTTGAAGCTCTGTGCTTCGTTGTGGGAGTTTAGCAACAGCTGCACAGAGTCTGTTGCAGGGAAATGTTAAGTCCTTTTCTGGGGATTGTCTCATTACTCTCCTGATCTCTCCAAGGAAAGTTCTACTTCTTTCGGATGAGGACAGAGGTGTGTATGGTCGCTTGCCCTCCTCGGTAAGCGTGTGGCCATAGTGCCCTGCCTTAGGGTTGTGGGGGGATTGCAGGAGTCACAGTGGCCATACATCGGTTCCATGATAACGGAGCTCCTTAAGAAGTGGGGGATTCGAACCCAAGAAGTCTGAAGTGAGCCAGACACCTCCGTCTGTACTTCCTTCCCCTCCTACCAGGTAATGCACTGCTGCGGCGACTGGTGCGCATTGGAGTGCTGGATGAGGGCAAGATGAAGCTGGATTACATCCTGGGCCTGAAGATCGAGGATTTCTTGGAGAGGCGCCTGCAGACCCAGGTCTTCAAGCTGGGCTTGGCCAAGTCCATCCACCACGCCCGCGTGCTGATCCGTCAGCGCCATATCAGGTAACGCCTCTAATGGGCTCCCTGAGTCTGTCTTCTATCCCATCCCCCATGCTAAGTTCGCTGTCCTTACCTCCTATGCAGCCCTCGGAGGTGACAGAGGTGTGAACACACCTTGAGGGTACAGATTGACCCCTGAAAACAGCTCATGGGGTGCTGGGGACAGCCTCATCCCCCGCCCCGTAGCCCAGCGCAAGGGTCACTGCGGCCTGAGCCGTACACCTTGCGAAGGCTTCTTCAGGCATGCAGGCAACCAGACAGGTAACCACTCGGTGTGCCCAGTTGAGAGAGAAGTCGTCGGGCCTCAGCTGATGTGGGTGGGTTCGTGGATTCAGCTGTCTCCTGTCTTCGCACACTGTCGTCGTTAACTTGGTGATTGGACCACAGCCCATGGTCTGATATTCGAGTGCCGGGACTACCGAATTCCACCTGGCTGGGGAGGGCAGATGGGTCTTTCATCTGGGTGCTCCGTTTGCCCTTTTTCAGATTTTGTAGAACAGAGTCTCAGCTGCCTCAGGGACAGGGAGGCTGCTCCTTAGTAAAACCCCGTGTCTGGCACTTTGAGACTCAGACCCTGGAATTACTGGCTGCCACCAGCTCGCCCTCCTTACTTTGTGGTCTGATGTGAGTTGGGTGATGCTCAAAAGCTCTCCAGAACACATGGGTGCTGGGGGGTCAGGAACACCCTTCCAGTTTGTGTCCCTGTGGCACCAACCCTACCAAGTCCAAGCAGAGAGCAGTGTCTCCTCCCGCTGGGGCCCTATTCCCCCGTCCCCTCACCTGCTGTCCCCTCTCCAGGGTCCGAAAGCAGGTGGTGAACATCCCGTCCTTCATTGTCCGTCTGGATTCCCAGAAGCACATTGACTTCTCCCTGCGTTCTCCATATGGGGGCGGCCGTCCAGGCCGTGTGAAGAGGAAGAATGCCAAGAAGGGCCAGGGTGGGGCTGGAGCCGGCGATGACGAAGAGGAGGATTGAGCCCACCCTTCCATCTCCTTGGGGCGTGAATTGTCTAGTTCCCCAGTCAGATAATAAAACAAATCAACCCTTTGGAACTGGTGTTTATTGGTGTGTATGTCTCCCTCCCTGCTCTGAACAGCCTCTGGTGGGAAGAGGCACAGGCTGGATCCTTGACCAGGTTCCGTCCAGCTAGTTCACACCTCTGAGCCTTGCCTGCTTAGAGGGGCCTGGGGAGCCTCCCAGCTGGTGTCCTTGCTGCCTGGGGCAGGGGTGCAGTCGTGAGCAGCACAAACATATACCAGTTACTTCAGCAGGGACACCAGTGTTAGGGGAAATGCTCAAGCCAGCTATTGGCATGGGGGTGGGGAGATTCCTTTCCAGGCAGAGGAAGTAGCAAGTGGAGGGTCAGCCCAGTGTCTCTAGCCCTTTGAACCTTGACCCTGGCAAAAAGAAGTCAGGGTTAAGGTTGGCAGGAGCTAAATGCTGAACCTTGGGTTGGAGGTAAGGATGAACTAGTTGAATTGGGGTTTGTTGGGGAGCACTGAACAAGCTGGTTTAAAGCTTATTGATGTGGTTGGGAAGGGAGAGCTGAGGCACCCTGCTCCCCTCCCCCTGCATCTGGAGTTTGTGAACACAAGGTCAGGAGGGAGAGCAGCTTCCCTTTTCTCTGCCTTGTTGAGAGCTGTACCCGGCAGAGAAGGGGCTTGGTCTCCAGGAAACCGGAAGCCCTTGGCATTGAGCAACCCCTCATGGGCTGCAGCATTGCTCACGAGTCATCTGAGGCCTTGGGCTCTGAGGTCAGTTGAAAGTGCCCAGCTTCAGTGTGATGGCCCTGGGTCCTGCAAAGCCTTCAGAAGGTCCCCAGTTCTTGCAGCTTAGTGCTAGGTTCCCCCCCACACCACAAGGTTGCCACTTGGTGATTAAAGGTCTTGGCGTTTCTCGGGGATCCTTCTAGGCACAATAAAATCAGCTGTGCCATGATGGGAATTCAGGAAGCAATGAACTCCCACGAGGTCCCAGGAGTTGCTGGTCTGTGTCTTGCCTCCAGGCTCTTTAGGTAGCACGCACTGTGGGCAGCTCCTGTGCCTTCCAGGATCCCTGCAGGGAGCCTTCCAGACCCCTGGAGTGGCCATACGGGTCTTTCCCGGGCTAGCGGATGGCCAGAGAAGCATACACGTTGGGCTCATCTGGGGGTTCCCCTGGTTGGGGGGAAGGGGGTGTACTTGTCTCCTGTGTGAGGGTCAAGTAGTTCAGCTGGGCGTAGGTCACATCTTGAGGGTCTTCAGATACCGCAGGCTGGAACTGGGGGGGGGGGGGGGAGAAAGGCATGTGGCTGCGGAGGGGAGGATGCACTCCCTGGGGGTCTAGGGACCTTGCTAGACAGGAGTGGCCTTGAGCCCACTCTTGCCCTCCTTCGGTGTATCTGGGGAGGAGGGGTGTGAATTGGAAATGCCTGTGGTGTAGACACAGGGAGTGGGCACGTGGGTAGTTGGCTGTGGGAATCGTGCTGGGCGAGGTCAAGGCTGGAGGCAGGAATTGAGGTGGGCCATCAATGTGGAGGGACAGGCAGACCCAGTGCCCCCTGGCTCAGCTCCTTGGCCAGGGTGAACTGTGTGAGCCTGCCGCAGGTTGTCGGGGAAAGAACAGAAAGCAGAAGGCTGAGCGAGGCTGTGGGACCACTTTGTGTGGAGTTGAGGTGCCTTCTCTGGGCCTCCACAGGCCCAGGGGGTGGTTCAGCCCTGACCTCCAGCTCCGCCCACTCGAGTGTCCCAGCAGCTGGAGATCAGAAGAGGCCCAGGGGAGTGGGGTCGCAGCAGCGCAGAGAGTGGTGGGCTTCCTAAAGGGAGAGGCCTGCTGCTGGGCGGAGAGTCCACTGGGTTTACCACGTGAGCAGGGAGGCAGGGGATGCCCTGGTCAGGGGCACAGGGAGCTCACCTGGCTGGCCAGCTGTGTGTCCTCCTCAGGCTGTGTGTCTTTCATGACCTCATCTGGTGGGTACAGAACAATGTGGCCCCCCTCTTGCCAAGATCCCCAGAGAGGGTCAGTGATGTTACAAAGCCACACGGAGTCCGATGCTGTCCCCCGCCTCCACTGCCCACCCACATGTCTGGGCCCGCCTCCTCCCTCCCCCAGGGCGGCCGCACGCTTCCCCTTACACAAGGACTCCTCCTGGGCAGTGGCAGCCGGACCGGACCTGGGGAGGAGACGGGGGAGTTAGCGGCAGTGAGGGGCCACTGGCTGGCAGGAGTCGGGGTCTCGGGATGGTCTTACCTCCCGTGCAGGCCTCTGTCCTCAGACACCTTCGCTGACACTGCTGCAGGAAGTTGGAAATCAGCCTCAGGCTGCCCCCCGATCCCCGAACCCTCCAGGGCCTGCCTTAAGCTGAGGCTCTGTATGATCCCCGCCCATCCCCACATACAAGTCAAGAGAAAGCAGTTCTAACAATGAAAAACAAAGCTTGTATGTGTTTTCCAACATTCCATAAGTTCGAAAAGCCGAAAGGATAAAATATTTACACGTATGCTCACGTGTACCCTTTTTCCTAGGGTTTCTCACTGGGAGATGCTGGAGTCTTTCTACACGGCCTTTCCCACCTCTCCGGCTTCCCTCTCTGGCCGCTGCCCTGAGGCCGCCCTCGGTCAGCCCACAGGACAGCCACCACCCCCTGGGGCCCGTCACCCCCTCCCCTTCTCACCTGGCTTCCTGCCT
>NC_058418.1:3451936-3458414 GCF_002201575.2 Neomonachus schauinslandi
GACCTGGAGTGTGTGTATGCGTGAGGGCAGGCGGGAGGGCTCTGCCTCTCCAGAGATCCAAGAAGGGCCATGCTGAGGCTTTCACCGAAATCTCACAGCGGCCCTGAGGAAGGTGGCGGGAGGCCTGTTGTGCAGACAGTGAGCCTGGGCCACCGAGAGGGACATGACTCGTCCAAGAGCCCACAGCCGGGAAGTAGCAGAGCTGGGGTCTGATCGTGGGGGTGTGACTTCCAAGCCTTGTTCTTGCCCTGACTCCCCAGCTGCTCTCAGGCTGGGCCCCCTTATCTTCTGTGAAGGTGAACTCAGACACCTCCTGTGTGTGTCTACTCCCCGGCCCCGCCCTGCACAGGGATGGGGCCACCTTCTTGCCCTTTGCAATCAGATTTGCAATCGGAGGAATTGTCCCAGTGAGAAGGAACTTTTCTCGGGCCGTAATCTCAGGAAGTGGCTGAGGCAAGCCTAGGCTGAGCTCCTCCCACCCACCACCTCCCGACAGAGACCCCACTTACCCCTCTGTGGGATGAGGGGTGCATCCTCAGAGCCTCCTGGGACCACCACAGGGAGGTGGGGGGCAGGTGAGGGGCAGGGGCTACGTGCTCCCCACTTCAGGGTGCTCCTCCCCCACCTGGGCGCCACCCTCTCCCTCTGCCATGACCACCCCACCTGCCACCTGGCCCAGGCTCAGAGCCCCCGGGGGCCCCGTGGTTACCCCAGACACAAGCCATGCCACAGAGGGTGGCCTTCTGTGACCCCCTCACTCCCATCCCCGGAGGACAGGTCCCTGAGCTGACCATGAGGACAAAAAGGGGACAGGGCTGGGCCCCTCACCTGAGACCAGCAGCTCCAGGGGGTCGCTGGGCTGGGACAACAGGTAGGGGGAGGCGCTGGATGAGCCGTAGCACCTGTAGGTACCCCCATGGGCTGAGGTCACAGGACTCAGGGTGAACTTGACCTGGTAAGGTTTCGCTGTGTCCTGCAGACGAAGGACCTGGGGAGGAGCCAGGGACCCCTCCTTGGACAGGTGGAAGGTATCCAACCAGATCTCAGAGCGACACTGCAGAGTCACGTTCTCACCCCAGGACACTGAAGGCCCCGGCTTGGCTGAGAGGGACGGTTTCTCATACATTCCTGGGGGAGTGAAGGTGGTGACGTGTAGAGAGCCACCCCTCCCCACACGCCCCTTGACCCTGGGCTGGGGGACCACCATCCTCTCTCCAGAGACTCTGTGTGGGACCCCCTCTCAGCACCTCTTGTCTCTCTGAGTGGGTGTCCTTTATCTCCATGGCCCTCACTGTCCCTTTCTCAGTCCCTGTCTCTAGACCATGTCTCCATATCAACCTGTGCCCGTGACCCTTTCCCTGGACCCCATCACCCAGGGGCAACCGTGGTCCCAGGCCCTGAGTCAGGACATGGGGCAGGGGCCTCCTCACCTGTGATCAGGACATCCAGAGGGGCACTGGGTGCCGACCACGTGGAGGAGAGCTTGTGTCCACAGTAACAACTGTATCGGCCCCCGCCGTGCGTGGAGCTCACAGGGCCCAGGGTGAAGTTGGGGCTGGGTTGCCCATCTAGACGCTGGGGAGCTCTGAGCTCCTCATCCTTGGTCAGAGCGAATCTGTCAAAGCCAGTCTCTGAGCGACACTGGAGGGTCAGGCTGTCTCCAGACTGCAGCAGGGATCCCGGCTGGGCTGAGAGGGAGGGCTCCCTGTAGACCCCTGGACACAAGGGGACAGTGGCACTGAGGAGACTCACACCCCACATTGGCCCAGGGCCCGCAGTGAGGCTCTTAGGTGTCCCTCCCAAGGCCTCCCACCTGTGGGTCTGGCCCCAGGGCAACCTTGTCACCCACCCCCCATCAACCCCAGGGCTCCACGGGGCATATGGCTTAGGTCAGTCATCTGGGCCCAGGAGGTAGAGGGGGTGAAGCAGGGGCCCGCTCACCTGTGACCTGAAGGTGCAGAGGGTCACTGGGCTGTGACCACAAATATGGGTACGATTCGTGAGAAGTGTAGCATCTGTAGATCCCCCCATGGGAGGTGTTCACAGGGCGCACAAGGAAGACTGCCTGGTACTTCTCACGACGGAACGGCAATTCCAGGTATTGGGTCACATCAGCTCCCCGCTCCTTCAGCAGGTGGAATGACCCCAATGGCCACAGTGAGCTACAGGAGAGGGACACATTCCCTCCCGAGGCCACCACAAGGGCTGGGTTGGCTGAGAGGGAGGGTGCATTATACATTCCTGAGGGAGAAGGAAAGAGCTGTGTTATAGGGACCATCACCCCATGGACCCCCTGTCCTGTGGACTGTGAGCGAAGGGTCCCCCTGAGGTCACACTCTGTTCCCTTCTGTCTGGAGGAGGCCCCCAGGGGGAGGGGACCAGCTCCTGCTCTCACCTGTCACCACCAGGGCCAGGAGGTCACTCCGCTGTGACCAGCTCTTCCCTCTCTGATATGCACACTGGTATCGCCCTGAACTGTGTGAGCTCATGGATGCAAAGGAGAAACTGACCCTATCGCTGGAATCCTCTGAGGTCTTCATGGACAAGGATCCATAGATGCTCTCTTTATACAGATAGTAGACATCAGCCCGCAGAGACGCCTGACACCAGATGGTCACAGGGCTCCCCTTGGTGACCATGGGGCCAGGATCAGCCCAGATGGAGGGTTTGGGGAGGGTCCCTGGAAAGGAATCAGATGGGGAGTTGCAAGGGTGCCCTTCTCTCCTCATTTTCCCACCTGTCACCCCCAGGCCCCTCCCACACCGGTCACCATCAGCCCTGACCCTCTGTGACCCCCAAATGCCCAGGGGGTTGTTGGGCGGAAACAGGAGGTCTGGGGCGGACTTACCTGCCCGTGCCTGGTCCCATAGGCCCCGACACAGCCCTGGAAGAGAGTTCCTGTGAGTGCGTCCCCCACCCACACGTAGCTGCTCCAGGCCTGGTTTGGGCCCCTGGGCACCGGGGTCACATCTGGGGCTGAGCACACTCCTTCCCCCAGAAGTTCTGCCCCCCACTGATCCTCCACAGTCCTGAGATCTCCCAGGGACCAGGACCTGGGGGCTGGGGGGAAGGACAACCCCATCCCTCCTCGTTTCCAGAAAGCTCACCAAGGTAGAGAAGGGCAGTGAGGGTCAGGGTCCCAGCGCTGCCTCCCATGGTCCCCAGCCGTGCAGACAGCTTATAAAGTCCTCAGAGTGTGCTGGATGGACAGATGCACAGGGTGTGACCCAGCCCAGGCCCCGTGTTGCTGGTCACGGGTCCCAGATGGATGGCCTCACAGGAAGGGGGACAGCCCCTCCAGGGCCTCGCTCTGCTCTCCCTGAAGGGTGGCCTGAGAGCAGCAGGTCCTGGGACTGTTCAAAGCAGACGTGAGTCTCCCCAGACCACACTCACTCTGCCTCCTCCCCACCAAGCCCAAGTCCAGAGAACAGCACTGGTCCCCGCACATGAAGCTTGGGGAGGTAGGGCAGGGTCTGGGAGCCAGCCCACTTCCAGTTCCACTTCTGCCCCTTACTCACACAGAGGCTGTGTGACCTGGGCTGTGACACTTCCCTTTCCTGAGCTTCTGTAAATGCAAATTTTCATCCTTCCACCACACTGACAATCAACCAGTGACCACATCCAGTCATGGCTCCAGGCACTGGAGATTCATTGGTGAGGGAGCAGACTTGTTCCTTCCCTGGATGCACGGGGCTGTGATTAGTGATAACAGACAATATAAATATTTAGGTGGGAAACAATTCTATTATAGCCTTATAAGATTCTTCCAAGTTGGAAGAAAAAAGAAAACGGAATCATGAGAATCATAATGTGTAGACATCATACAGTCTGGGTCCTGGTTGTGAGGGGTCCTTCTGGGGGATGGAGTGATGGAAGGCAGGAGCTGGGGTTTAGCACAGAGATGGGAGTGGGGGGCATCCTCAACCAGAAAGATTTGAGCTGTTCTCAGAACTGAGAGCAATCAGGAAGCCAGGGCCTTGTCACACAGGATTTTGAGCATCATGCAAGCATTTGGGATTTCTACTTTAAGGCAATGGGAAGATTTTAACCAGCAGACAGTCGAACAAATTTCTGTCTGGAAAAGACTAACGCTGTAGGAAATACAATTAGTGGTCCAACCCCAGCATTCGTCTGGTCCCCGGGTGGTGTGTTGATCAGTAATTAAGCTGTGTATGTAGTTTTCTCACTTAAGTCTTACCCAAACCTATCACACAAAACACATGTACAGTTGAGCAGAATGAGCCAGGATGGTAGGTTGAAGAGGAGTTGGCCAGGTTCAGATTGGCTGAGGGGGCGGCCCGAGAGAAGGCATGGAATTGTTAATAGCTCAGTTTGCGTTGCTTGGGGAGGTGTTTGGGTTGGAGTGTGAGTTGTGTTTGCTGGCGCTGGTGGGTTTAGTTCTAGCCTGATGGTCAAAGCCTTGAAGATGAGATGGTACAACTTAGATCTTTCTGCAGCAGAGTGTGGGCGGGTTTTGAGTCTCCCACAGGGTCAGACCAGCCTGGTGATTAAAAGGATCCTCTGGAGGTGGTGGGAGGAATGAACTGGGGAGAGGAGAGGCCTAGTTGGAGGAGCAGGGGGGAGGCTGACGGGCTGATGCACACAGGCTTCTTGAGTTCTTGCGATGGGCTGGACGTTGTTAAGAGGGTCTCAGGGGCCTGGTGCTGTGTATCCGGTGAGTGGACATGAGCGCCAGAGCACGAGGCTATTCCACCCCCTGTCTGGTGCCTGGAGGAGCCAGTGGGGCCACCCCAGGAGGATGACCCAGGGAGAGGCAGACATTGGGAGGTGCTATGAAGACAGATTGTCATTTCTCAGAAGGAAGCACAGCCCTTCCTCCTGCCCTGGGACTGTAGCTTTTCTTTGCCCCCCACACTTCCCTTCACTGACTTCC
Organism: Neomonachus schauinslandi; assembly: GCF_002201575.2. Classification (NCBI taxonomy): domain Eukaryota; kingdom Metazoa; phylum Chordata; class Mammalia; order Carnivora; family Phocidae; genus Neomonachus; species Neomonachus schauinslandi. Next base: position 3,456,831 of record NC_058418.1, read on the forward strand.
TTGTTTCTGTAAGTCAACACCATCTTTCTCTTCATCGCTCCTTCTAAACCTCCAATTCATTTCTGCCTCCTCAGGGCTCCGTCCCCCCCTGGGCAGAGCTCTCCATCCCATACTGTGAATTCCTTCTCCAGGCACGGGATTAAGGGCATGGGTTGGAGGCAATTCAGAGATCGAATTGAAGTTAGAGCTGAAACACTGTCATTCTTTAGCAGATACTTCCCCTTTCTGAGTCTCCCGTTCCTCGTAGTGACGACATAGTGGCCTCTCCCCTCAGGATTGTGTGGCTCCATCTGGGGTGGTTTCATGTGTGGCTTGTAGACACTGAGATGCCTGCAGTGTCAGAGCTCATATCACAGGGTCATTGAAGGCCACAGCCAACATCCACTCCCAGCACACAGAAATGCCAGATAAAGGTTTGTAAGATCCATGGCCACAGTTAAATTAGAGTAACTAAAGTGCCAGAAATGCAGAGTGACTCCCTAGACATAAGCAGAGACCAATGCTGAGTGGGCTTGGTCATGGGTCCCAGAGATGGGCCCCAGGACCTGGTTTGCTGTGTATGTATGGAGACAGGTGGCAAAGCCCCAGAGGAGACACAGGGTTCCAGGTGTGAGGTTGGGAGCTCCGAGCCTGCTGCCTGTCTGAATGAGGACTGCAATATCTCCACTCCCCGATCTGAGGTCACACCCAGAATTCAGCTCCTTTCTCCAGGTGTGAGCGAAAAATATTCAGTGCAATATGGGCAGGTATCAATGTAGTGTGGAGCTCAACTTTGAATGCTCCATGCATTGCCGGCACCCTGAGTTTAGAACACCTACACATCGTGAGTCTGAAGCACTTGCAAGCTAGTCACTTGTTTAGGACTTCACAATGCAGGAGAATGGGGGTGATAACTTCTGTGAAGGGCTAGCTCAGTGGCAAAATGACCAAGTGTATGCGATCAACTATGCCATGAAAAATAGAGTACAGACCCAGTCACTGTGGGAATTCCCAACAAAGGCAAGGGAGATAGATTGAAAATTGGGAAGAGATTTAAAAATAAGTATGCTTTAAATCTTCAAACAGAAGAAGATGTGACATTCACGATACAAGAAGAGTTTAGTGGGAAAAAGGGTGCTAAGGAAATTTCATAGATAAAAACTCATTAATTGAATAAAAGGATTCAAAAGATCTATTCCATAATAGACATTAGATAACTGATCAGAAAACTGGGGACTTGGAAAATGAAACTCAGGAAGTATCCCAGAATGCAGCTGAACATCATAAAAATAGAAACCAAAAAGATAAAATCTGACACATGGAGAATAGAATAACTAAGTCCCAAGACACATCTGTCCTTCATTTTAGTGGAAGAAATGAGAGAATGATCAAGTGACAGTAATTAGGTATTGTTGTTAAGGGTTTTTTGGAAGTGAAACCAGAGAAATGGCCAACATGGGCTATGAAAGCTGAACTGTTACTGGGAGCTACATCCTCGAAAGCAGGTCAAAATGTCAGCTAGTGGGACGCCTGGGTGGCTCAGTGGGTTAAGCGTCTGGCTTCGGCTCAGATCATGATCCCAGGGTCCTGGGATTGAGCCCTGTA
>NC_058418.1:3458424-3469936 GCF_002201575.2 Neomonachus schauinslandi
TTTTTTTTTTTTGCTGTTGAATATTGTATGTGTTCTTTTTATATTTTTCTATTAACCCCAATGTCAGATATGATTTGCAAATATCTTCTTTTATTCCATAGGTTGCCTTTTCATTCTGTGCATTCTTTCTTTTGCTGTACAGAGGCTTTTAAGTGGCGTGTAGTCCCACTTACTCCCTTTTGCTTTTGTTGCTTGTGCTCTTGGTGTCCTATCCAAAAAATCGTCCCCACGATGAATGTCAAGGAGGTCTTTATTTTTTTCCCTAGGACTCTTTTCAGTTTTAGGTCTTATGTTTAAGTGTTTAATCAAGTTAATTTTTGTGAGTGGTGTAAGATTGAGGTCCAATTTCATTCTTTTGCATGTGGCTCCCCAGTTTTCTCAGCAACATTGGTTGAAGAGACCATCCTCCCCCATTGAGTATGTGGGCTCCCTTCTCACATATTAGTTGACTATATATATATATAATTTTTAAAATATCACACATCCAGAAAAATGCAGAAACCAAAGAAGAGAGCTTGATATGTTCCCATCCATACCAAGAAACAGAACATGACCAGCCTCCAGAAGCCCCCTCAAGATCTCAAGTTACCGCCTTCCCCCCCCAACTCCCCCACCCCCATCCTTTCTGTTCACACCATGGACTGCTTCGGCCTGTTTGGTTCTTCATATAAAAGGGAGACTCTGGATGTATGTTGAGTAGAGCCCAGAGGGCTCCCTAATGACTGGAGGTGGGGCATGGTGAAGGTGAGAAGTTAGGAATGACTCCAGGTGTTGAGCCTGAGCACTGGGAAGGGCAATGTTGCCGCCCTTATGATGGGGAGAGCTGTACAGGGCCATGTTGGTGGGGCGTGCAGTTTTGGCTGGTTGATTCTGAAGGGGCTTTTGGACGAACGAGGGGAATGGTGAGTAGGCAGTTGCATACGTGGGTTTCTGGAGACGGGTCCGGACTGGAGATGCAAATCTGGGACACACTGGCATTCAGGCAAGACTGGGAGTTCCTGTGGGGTGGGGGGGCTGTGGTCAAGAAGGAAACCAAGGACTTAGAAAAAGTGGAGTTTCTCCTAAATGCCAGGCGCTGTGCCAGGGTTATCAGATGGGGGTCCTCCTACCTTGGTACACCTCACAGTCCAGGAGGGGAGATGAACGGAGAGAAATAAAAAGCAACTTTTAGGTTAAAAAGCAGATCAGCGATTTCAGTTTGGGAGCAGTACTGTATAGAAAACAAATGGGATAATATGATACAGATGATAGAACAGGGATCAGCAATTTTTTCCTGATAAAGGCTGGATAGGAAATATGTTCATATTTTCGTTCATTTTCTGGCCATACAGTCTGTCTCAAAGTCTGCTGTTGTAAGGCTAAGGCAGCTGTAGACAGTAAGTCAATGAGTGAATGTGGCTGTGTTCCAATAAAACTTTATTTACTGAACCTGGTGCCACAGTTTGCCATCCCCTGGGGTAGAGAATGCGTGGGGACCCTCATTAAATGGAGCGGTCAATAAAGGACTGAGGAGGTGACCTGTAGGTAGAGACCAGAAAGAGGAGACGGAACCAGCCAGGTGAGCAGCTAAGACCTGGGCATTCCAGGCAGGGGGAACGGCACGTGCAAAGGCCCCGTGGTGAGAAGAGGTTTGGAGTGTTCTGAGAAATGGAGGAGGAGAAGGAGGAGGAGGGAAGAGGAGGGAGGAGGAGGAAGGAAGGAAGGACAGGATTTGAACTTCAAGAAGTAGGTGGGAGCCAGATCAGGTGCGTGCTGGCTGGATGTGCTATGAAGGAGCCTAAACTTCAAGAATAAGGAGAAGCTGTGAAATAGGTTTTAAACAGCAGTACCACCTAATCTGCATAAAAAGGAACAGAATGGATTCAAGAGGGCACAGGTGGAAGCAGAGAGACCAGATGGCAGTCCTCTGTAATTGTCCACGCGAGAGATGCTGGGGGCTTATGCCGGGGGCTTGCGCCGGGGCGATGAGGGTGGATATGGAGCTCTTTGCCCAGTTTTCTCCGTTTCTTTCCCTCGCTCTGTTTTTTTTTTTTTTTTTTTTTTTTTAAGATTTTATTTATTTGACAGAGACAGCGAGAGAGGGAACACAAGCAGGGGGAGTGGGAGAGGGAGAAGCAGGCTTCCCGCAGAGCAGGGAGCCTGATGCGGGGCTCAATCCCAGGACCTTGGGATCATGACCTGAGCCGAAGGCAGACGCTTAACGACGGAGCCACCCAGGCGCCCCTCCCTCTCTCTGCTTCTTTGTCCCCTCCCTGGGTCTTTGCCCCGCTTGTCTATCCTCCTTTCTCTGGGCCTTCTTCCCCCACCCCCTTCTCTGGACGTCTGTCCTTCCCTCTGAGTCTCTGACCCCTCTCTCTAGCCGTCTTGCCTTCATTTCACTGCCCCCCCTTTCTCTGAACCCTCCCCCTTTGGGCTCTCAGTCTCCCCAGGGTCTTTGTCTTCCTCACTCTGGGTCCCCGTGCCCTTCTCTCTGGAGCTCTGTCGCTATCTGCTGGGTGTCTGTCTTCCCGAGACTGCCCCTGAATCTCCCGGTCTCTGTCTCCAATGACCGTCTCTACGTCTCTGACTCTTTCTCTGCTAGGTGGCCGCTCGCCAAACGCCCAAGGTCCTAGGGTTCATTTCCCGGGGTGTCCCCGCACTCGTGGCTGACCTTCCACACCCCGGCTCCTGGGTCTTCCCTCCCTTAGCTCCGTGTCAGGACTGAAACAGACGCTGCTGGCCGAGTCGGGGGCCCTGACCAGCTACAGCCACCGGGTGTTCTCCGCCTGGGACTTCGGCCTCTGCGGGGATGGGCACGTGCGGCTGCGCCAGCGCAGCATCCTCTACGAGCTGCAGGTGCGCTTAGGGACCTCGAGGGGGCGGGGCCAAGAACATGGGCGGGGCCCCGAGTGGGGTGGGGCTCCGAGAGACGCTGGGTGGAGCTTTCTTCTAAGGAGGCGGCCCTTGGGAAATGAGAGGGCTGGGAGGCGCCCACAATAGGGATACCTGACGTTAAAGCGTCCAGGAAAAAGCAAGCAGCGGGGAGGGGGCGGGGCCGGAAGCTCCTCCGTACGAGGCGAAGAGCTAGGCAGGGCCCGAAGGGGCTTGATAAAGTAGGACTGGAACTCCGCACTGGGCACGCGTGCTGGGCGGGGCCTCGGAGGGCGGGGTGTGGGGTGCTGGGCGGGGCTGTGGAGGGGCGGGGCCGGGAGATCTAAACTGTCCCCTAGAGGACCGTCGGGGGGACTCGGGCAAGGATTGTAGAAGCCCTTAGAGGAGTGTTGCTCTATTAGGTCCGGTTGAGCAGGGGGCTCTGAAACACCTGCAGGGCGTGGGGGAATTGAGCCCAAATGGACATCTTTCCTGGCCTCAGGTGGAGCTGGAAGAAGCTGTGGTGCGGCGCCAGGCCGCGGTACGGACCCTGGGCCAGCAAGCCCGGGTGTGGTCGGTGCGGATCCTGCTCAATCTGCTGGTGATTGCACTCCTGGGAGCAGCCTTCTATGGAGTCTACTGGGCTACAGGGGCCGCTGTGCGGCTGCAGGTGTGGAGGGTCCTGGGGGAGGAGAGTCCCCTGTGACCCCGGCACTTTTCCAAGGTTGGAGGGGACTGAAGTCTATAATTCCTGGGCTCTTAGGAGGGAAGGGGGCGTACGTTTGAACCTTGGACTTCGGGTGCTGGAGGAAGAAGAGGCTGGGGGAGGATGTTTAGCAAGGTTCTGGAGGACCAGAACCCCAGGGTCTCTTTGCTTGGTCCACCCTTTCTCCCAGGAGATGCCCCCTGTCCAGCAGATGCCACTGCTAAAGCTCGGGGTGGATTACCTTCCGTCCATCTTCATCTCTGGGGTCAACTTCTTGCTGCCACCTGTGTTCAAGCTCATTGCCCCACTGGAGGGCTACACCAGGAGCCGCCAGATTGTTTTTGTCCTGCTCAGGTTCTAGCCTTTGGGGGTGTGCTAGGGATGATAGCAGGGCTGGTCTGAAGGACACGGGTTCTAGTACATAAGGCACGGAAATCCCCAGAACACGGGACCCAGTGAGATCTGGATTCAAAACCTGCCTCTTGTTCACAGAGCCCAGGTTTCTTCATCTGTGAAGAGGGGAGAATTGTGAGCGTGTTCCATGCAGCGGGGGGTGGGGGTGGCGGCAGGGTGAGCACTGGTCGGTGCTGATTGCTTCTCCCTTCTCCTTGCCAGGACCGTGTTTCTCCGCCTGGCCTCCTTGCTAGTCCTGCTCTTCTCTCTCTGGAATCAGATCACTTGTGAGGGCAAGGCTGAGGCTGAGGAGTGCAAAACCTGTGGCTACAATTACAAGGAACTACCGGTGAGGAGAGGGGCCCCAAATCCTGGGTCTTTCAAGGACAGGAGGTGCTAGGCGGGCCCAGACTCCAGGTTTGAGAGGAAGGAGGAGCTCAAGGTGCTAGAATACCCTCCCTTTGAGGACAAGGTTACGGATGTTCCAAAAAAACTGAGGACCTTCCCCGCCCCGAAAGGATTGTTAGGATCTCACACGCTTGTGATTTGGAGACGTGGACGCTTGGGCCTCCAGGTGCCTGGGTCCTGAGGTCTTTCTGACCCATGACTTCCTTCCTCAGTGCTGGGAGACTCGGCTGGGGCAGGAGATGTACAAACTCCTGCTCTTTGACCTGCTGACTGGCGTGGCGATCATGCTGCTCATCCAGTTTCCTCGGAAGTGAGAGCCCCGCCCCTCGCAGTGCCCCACCCCCTTTGCTAGCCCCGCCTCTGCCCCATTTCTTTGCCCTCGGTCCGCAGACCAGGCCCCCTGTTACCTAGTTACTTCCCTCTGGCCCCGCCCCTACCTCTAGCCCTCGGGCGTCGGCCTCTGGACACACACCCTCCAGGACTTTGAAAGCTCCACCCCTATTCAGATCTGCTCACTTCCCATTGGTGGGCGGGGAGGCGGGGCAAGGGGGCCGCCGCGCGTCTGACTCGGCCCCGCCCTGTCCTCCAGACTGCTCTGTGGCCTCTGTCCCGGGGCGCTGGGTCGTGTGGTGGGGACCCAGGAGTTCCAGGTGCCTGACGAGGTGCTCGGGCTCATCTACGCACAGACGGTGGTCTGGGTAGGGAGCTTTTTCTGCCCTTTACTACCTCTGCTCAACACGGCCAAGTTCCTGCTACTTTTCTATTTGAAGAAGGTGAGGAGTGTGGCGGATTCCTGGGTCCTGGAGGAGGAGGAGAACAAGGGTCCCCAACTACTAGATCCTGAGAGAGGAGGGGTCTGGAGGACAGACTCCTGGATGTGGGAGGAGGGGTTTAGGGCGTCGTAACTTTTCCGTCCCAGGGAAGAGGGGACCCGGACTCCCGGGTCTGATGGCAGCAAAGGACTAGGGACTTCTGGTTCCTGACTGAGGAGGGACTAGGACTCCTGGATGATGAAGGACAGGCTAGGACTCAGAGTCTTGTGTCTCCTTCTCCTTACAGTTCACCCTTTTCTCCACCTGCTCCCCAGCTTCCCGCACTTTTCGGGCTTCCACAGCGAATTTCTTTTTCCCCATGGTCCTTCTCCTGGGTCTGGCCGTCTCCGCTGTTCCCGTGCTTTACAGCATCTTCCTGTAAGTGGGAGAGGCGCCTGCCCCTCCCTCCCTCCCTCCCTCCCTCCCTCCTCATCCAGGATTCTGAATCTTGGCCATCTTTGAACACTGCCCGTCTCTGCCCTCTTCAGGATCCCACCTTCTAAGCTGTGTGGTCCATTCCAAGGGCATTCGTCCATCTGGGCCCAGATCCCTGAGTCTATTTCCAGCCTCCCTCAGACCGTACAGAACTTTCTGTTTTTCCTGGGGACCCAAGCTTTTGCTGTGCCTCTTCTGTTAATCTCCAGGTGAGGGAGCCCAGACTCCTGGATCTGAGTTTGTGTGCCCTGGGGGCCCCCTATTTCTAAGGGAGGAGGGGGCTGGGGGCCTGGACTCCTGGGTCTCAGGGAGGAAAAGCTGGGGGTCCAGATCCCTGGTGTCTAAGGAGCCATTACATTGAAGATATTCTAAGAGCGTTCTGGCTTCCATTTCTGTCTCCTCTAGCATCCTGATGGCATATACCGTGGCCTTGGCTAACTCCTATGGACGTCTCATCTCTGAGCTCAAACGCCAGATAGAGACGGTGAGCCAGACCGGGTTCGTGGGAAGTGGTCCTGGATATGGAAAGAAATAGGGGGGAAAGGTCTGTCTCACCTCCACTTCTTTACCCTTTACTCAGGAGGCGCGGAATAAGGTCTTCTTGGCGCAGCGCGCTGTGGCCCTGAGCTCCGCCAACGGGGCTCCTTGACCTCCCTTGGTCAGGACGATGTCCCACTTTCAGTCCGGACCTGCCCCCGGACCCTCTGTAAGCCTCCGGCGCGTCATCTCTAAAAGGGGAGAACTTGAGAAGACCCCAAGCCCTTACAGCCCTGGGATTCGGAGAGTCCCAGGGCCCTGAAGTCCCCTAACCCTGCCAAATCCCTTACTCTTCAGTTAACCTCGTGTATCAATAAACTCAGCTGAGGCTACAGAGCAGTCTTTATAATTTGCACCCCGAGGCTGGGGGGTGGGGGAAGAGCCAGACACAGGCCAATCAAATGTATTGGCCTCGAGAAGACATGACGGGCATGCCAGCCAATCAGCGGCCGCGTCCGGTAGCTTCGGGGCGGGGACACGTGATGGGCTCAGAACCTTGGCGAGAGGCGGTCGCTAGGCTACACCAACCCAAATTCGGCGTCTCAGCCAATCAGCTCTCGCTACGGACCTGGGGGGGCGTGGCATCCAGCCCAGGACCAATCCGTGGCTGAGGCAGGAACAACAGGAAGGGGCATCCTCTCGCCAACAGGAAGTGCTCGGAGGCGGGCCTGCCAGTCGGCGGACGGCTACGACGCCATGAATATCTTGCCCAAGAAGAGTTGGCACGTCCGGAACAAGGATAATGTCGCCCGCGTGCGGCGTGACGAGGCTCAGGCCCGGGAGGAGGAGAAAGAACGTGAGCGGAGGGTGCTGCTCGCTCAGCAGGAGGTAAGCCCGAGTGCGGTCGGGCGGGACTCCCGGGCCGAGCGCGCACGCGCGTGGGGAGGGGCCGGAAGCGGGGGTGGCGCGCAGGCGCAGTGCGTCCGGTGAGGTTGGAGGAGCTGGGCGTGGCTGGAAGCGCGGAGGGGGGGGGTCCCCTGCACGGCCCCCCCGACCTGGGCGGGCCCTCCGCCTCCCCCTTGCCCTGGTGTCCCCCATTCGTGTAGTTCGCGAGGCCTGAGTGTGCCTGGCACAGTAGCGGCTGGTGAAAAAAGTGAACCCTTGCTCAGTTCAAGGAAACTCGGGCCCCTGTTTAGTTTGCCTGAACAACCTCCCTGTTGAGCGCCTACTGTATGCTCCCCCGGTGCAGAGTGCTTGACCTGCGGTCTCTCAAGCACCGTTCGTGCTTGAGGGGCGCTGTCCTCCATGGTGCAGAGAAGTGGGCTGTTTCTGAGGGAAGGGACAGTGGGACACCCATCCCGCTGTGGGGCGAGCCCTGTCCCTGCTCCCCTCCGCCCCCCAGGGGCTTTGTCTAACTCCTAATCTCTAGTTTTCGGTCCTTGAGCGAATCTGGTCCTCACCTGAACTTTAAAAGTTCGCTTTTGTCAGCAGAGATTGCACGTCGTCTTGGGAGCGGTGACTGGAGTCCTGCCTGTAGTTCTGGTCGCCTGTTCTCCTATTTTGGGCTGTCTTCCTAGCTGTTTTTGTTGTGTCACCGAGGTTGGGAACTCTTGTGGCTGACCGAGAGGCAGTGTACAAGCCCAGGTGTCACCTCATTCTCCCACCGTCTCCCCCGGGCCGGGGCAGGTGTCTCTGCTGGACTCCCAGGGCCCACGCACCCTTCCTTACAGCCCCCAGCACCGACACTGGGGTTCTCTGTGCTTGGCGCCAGTCTCACAGTTCCTGGAGTCCCATCTAGGTTCTGAATTCTCTGCCTGTACCTTTCTTTTTCCCAGGCCCGCACAGAATTCCTACGGAAGAAAGCCAGGCACCAGAACTCACTCCCCGAGCTCGAAGCAGCAGAGGCGGGAGCCCCGAGTTCTGGCCCCGTGGACCTATTTCGGGAACTGCTGGAGGAAGGGAAAGGGGTGACCAGTGGCAATAAAGAGTACGAGGAAGAAAAGCGGCAGGAGAAAGTAAGCTGGCCCCCCACCTAGTCAGTTCTGGGTAGAGCCTGGGGTGAACGATGGGAACAGAGCGGTGGGAGGGGAGGAAACGAGCTACTACAGAGAACGCAGGGTGGAACACGGCACTCAGGAGTGCGGGTTACTCCATCCAGGGCTGCAGGGGCTTGGAAGTGGGTGCCGGAGCCCCCCCCCCCAGCTGTGGGACTGTTAGGTACAGACCCCTGTAGAGGTTTGGGGGCGCTTTCAATGTCAGTCAGAACCTGGGGTCCGTCGCTTACCTGTTCTCAGGGATTCCCACCAAACCCTGAACTTGCCTTTGTCTCGTCTCACTCCTTTGCCCTACTGGCTGCTTTCAGGCTTGTCCTCACATCATCTCCCCAACGTTGCCTGCCTCTGAACCCTAAAGCAGCTGCACCCCCTTCCCCCGTGCTTGTTACTGAACCCACCGTCGTGCCCAGGGCAGGAGCCCCACCTGTCCTTAGCACACGGCAGGGCTGGCTCACGCTGGTTCTGCCTGTCCAGGAGCCTCGGGTGTCCTGTCGTCACGTGGAGGGCTCCCCGAGGGGAGACCTGCTTGACCTCCTCACCTCCCTAGTTTCTGTCCCCCTCAGGAGAGGCAGGAACAAGCTCTGGGCATCCTGACATACCTGGGCCAGAGTGCAGCGGAAGCCCAGACTCAGCCGCCTTGGTACCAGCTCCCCCCAGGGCGAGGAGCCCCCCAGCCCGGCCCCGGTCCAGACGAGAAGATCAAGAAGCGCCTGGACCCTCTGCGGGAGATGGAGAAGCATTTGAGGAGGAAGAGAGGGCACAGCAGTGATGACCGCGGCCGCAGCAGAAAGGGGACGGAGGGACCGGAGAAGCAGCGGCCGGAAGCGTAAGGAAGCAGGGCCGGCCGTATGGGCACCAGGTCCGGGGCTGGGCGGCTGGAGGCGGCTCTCAACATGCAGTCGTGGGGCCCCGACGCCTGTCCGGGGGGCTGCAGAAGCAAGCCTGCTTTCCTGAGAGCCCCAGGCAACGTGCACTTGGTCTCGGGTGTCCAGTGGCTTCCCAGGCAGCAGTGTGGGGACAGACAGTGATGAAACCCACTGAGACCTACAGCTTTCTGGGGGCCAGAGTTTCAGAGCCATGGGGTCAGGCAGAGCAGGTTACTGCGTCCCGAGCTGGACAAACCCGAGCAGCTGGTCTTCCACGCAAGGGGAGACTGAGGCCCTGGGTGTGCTCACTGTTACAGCTGATTAACAGTGGGCTTTCTTGAGCTGGAGGGGCACCCCACTGTAAGGAGCGGGGGGTGATGGGAGCCCCAGAGCCTTGTGCCCAGCATGAAGCCAACTTCCCACCCCCAGGCCGCACAGACCAGAGCACGTCTGCCCGGGGCGGGGTGGGGAGGCCTCCAGGGACTCCAAGCTTTCTGAGCTTTCTGACCTGACTCCTCTCCCCAGCCCCCTGGCCCTGGGCCAGCTCCGAGCTGAACGTCTGCGGCGGGAAGCGACGGAACGTGCTCGGGCGGAGGCCCTGCTGGCGCGAGTGCGGGGCACAGCCCCCCAGAAGGACCAGCCCGAAGAAGAGGCCGACGAACGGCGGAGGCCGTACAACTCCCAGTTCAACCCTCAGTGGGCCAGGCGTCCTGCCGGCAACACCCAAGCGCTCGCTCACTGCTGGGGGGAGAGGAGAGGCCGCAGCTGCCAGCCGTCATATAAAACTATTTATTCATAAATATTTTCCAAAATGAAAATAGGTTTACCAAAAAATGTCCCTCACTGGGGAGGGGAGGAGGGGGCAGCCCTTGCCCCCAGGCCCCCAGGGTGGGGCTGCTTCCTGGGGGCGAGGGCTGCCCCGTGGCCTGGGGCCTCCCCCAGTCTTCCAGGGCAAGGCCCTCGCCTGGGCAGGGGGGTCAGCATGCGGGGGGGAGGGGAGGGTGGAGGGAGGGGCCGGTGTCACTGGAGGTCCCGGTCCTCCAGGTAGCGGTACTCAAAGGTGAAGCCTTCCTTCTTCCGCTGGCCCCACTTCTCGTAGTCAAAGTAGATGTAGGTGCCCTGGCCAGGGGAGAAGGTGGTCAGTGCGTGGGCGAGGACGTGGCCGGGGCTCCGGGCCGGACCGACAAAGGGGACAGCTCTCCGGGCCGGGGCGTGCCAGGCTCCAGGCCCAGCGCCCTGCATGCATGTGCCGTCTCCCTCCACCCTCCCCGGGCTCTTCTCAGGCGGGAAAGGTCGTCCTGTGCGCTCTGGAGGAAACGGGGAGGCGCGGAGAGGCCACGGCTGGGCCTCAACCCCAGGCACGTTCACACAGTGGCTATGGCTTCTCGCGGCGGCGTTTGAGCACAGAGCCGGTGCTCAGCCCTCGAGCTGGGTCCTAGCACTTAGTCTTCACACAACCCTGAGGCCGTGACCCCATCCTAGAGAACGGAACAGGCTGAGTCTACATCCAGGCACGCTGTTGGGACAGATGTTTTATTGGAGGCAGGGTGGGTGTGCACTTCTGAAGGAATGAGGTCTTGACACGTACTTGGAGGGTTACTTTGGCCCAAACCAGGATGGGACAGGGAGTCTGGTTAGTGTGCGAGAGGACACGGGGAAGGGGGCCGGGTCTGCGTGAGTGTCTGAAATGCGGCAAAGAACGTGAAAGAACCGAGGGGAGGGGGCCGAGTTCTCAGAGGACAAGGGCCTTGCTCAGGACTTGGCATCAGGCAAGTATGTGGTGGAAGAAGCCACTGTGGAATATAGCCAGTAAGTTACTGGAAATGAAGTACACGCCTGATACTTACTACGGAGCAGGCACCGTAAGTACTTACATGTCAGTAACTCATTTAATCCTTGCACACGTGCACACAGGGGTCTGCTACCCGTGTTTACACATAAGGACAGGGACACCGGTCCAAGCGACTTGCCCCAGATCACCCAGCAGGAACTGGGTTCAAGCCCGTGTGGTGTGGCTCCAGAGTGGGGTGCAGCAAGGGGGAGATTCTTATCACCACCACGTGGGGAGTCATTAAGAAAATAGCTTCCCCCTTCGTGGTCGCTGCGGATCCCCTGCCCTGCCGGGCGGAGGGGGCACGGGATGAGGGAGCGGCGGTCGAGGACAGAGGCCCCGGCAGAGCACGGGGCGGGCAGGGCACAGGGAGGGGCCCTCACCTGCTCAAACTCATCCGTGATGGTCTTGGGCTCCTCGTGCCTCTGGAACCACATCATGTACTTGGTGTGGAATCGCCACGACTGCTTCTTTAGGGCTTTGGCTGCCAGGTACTGCGCCTTCGTGCCCTGGGGGAGGAAGTGTGGAGCCGGGGATCAGGGGACCCCCAAACTGGGGGGGCGAGGGGCACAGGGCTGACCCCAGGCCCCGCCGTGGACCGAGGCTGGGCTGGAGGTTGGGCCGGACAGTCCAGGTGGAGAGGGGCTGGGGCACAGAACATACCACTGCTGGTCAGGAGG
>NC_058418.1:3470436-3503729 GCF_002201575.2 Neomonachus schauinslandi
CCTCTCGCCGGTTGGGCAATCCCTCCAAGGCGCGGCGTTTGATTGGCCTCCCGCGCAGGCTGCTAGGATTGGCTCAGGTTTTCTTCCCCGCTCCTCCTCCTCCCCGCCTCAGGGTACAACACGCCAGCGCGAGGGCCCGTGCATCAATCAAGAGGCCACTGTCGTGCTGATTGGATACACCCGTCCCCCTTCTCCTAAACCAATTGGCCGGGGGGAGGAGCTAGGCTGCTCAGGGGCGGGAAGTCGTTCGTCAAGTTTAGAGCCGTTTTTAATTGGTTGTGAGGGGATATTCTACCCTGAAGCCATTGGTTGGGCCCGGAAGTGGGTGGGGAAAGCGGAGGAAGGCATGGAGCGTGGGCGTGAAGGGCCGCTCACCTGATGAGAGGCGGACAGGTGCTTTCCGAGCGCGGGCGCAGCCGAGGTCGCCTGCCAATCGACGAGGGGAGGAGCCGCCCCCTCGTTGGCCGCGCCTGGTGTCGTTCACCCCGGCCGGTCTGGGGGCGCAGCGAGGGGGCGGCACCCGCCTGCGGAGCTTGTGAAACGGGGCGTAGCCAGGCGGGCTCGGGTCCCCATGCCCCGGCTGCGTCGCGTTCCTGCAGCTGCCCGCGTTCGGCACGGGTCTGGGACTCGGTGTTGTGGAAGGGAGGAAGCAAGCGGTGGACAGCGCCCCAAGTCACCGGCCCCTCGCACGCCCATGGGGTGGGGAGGGACGCAAGGACCGTCCGTCCTGCCTCCGCCCGGGACAGCAGCTCTCCCCTGCACGTCCGCTTCCGAGGGCACTCAGGGGATTACCTGTCCCCTCCCGCTCTCCCACTTCGGCACGTCTGCCCTTCCGGACTTGGCACCCGCAGGAACACAGTAACTGTGCTTATGAATGAATGAGTGAGCGAGTGAACGCGAGGGATGACTTGTGGTCCAAGACTCGGGAGGCACTGGTGCTTTCACGAACCACGAGGCATTTGCTCAGGGTCAGACGGTCAAGATGGGAAGGTGGATCCAGGGACGGTGCAAGAGAGACCTGCATCCGAATCGCAGGGCAAGGGAGCGGAAAGGTTTTTAGGTCCACACAGACCTGGGGAGTGAAGCCTGGAGGTCTGCACTTTGACACACTTCCCTGCGTGATCCCCATGCTCACTGGAGTTGGAGAGTCACTCATCTAGAGCCATGCTCCTCCAAGTGCGGACCCTGGATGGGGCAGTGCCTCTCGGACACCCGGGAACTATTTGAAGGCTTGTTAAAATGCAGATTCTGATTCCGGAGGTCCCAGGTTCTGCTTTTTTGACAAGTTCCCAGGTGATGCTGATGCTCCACAGTTGGCACTTTGAGTAACAAGGATTCAGAGCAATGGTTCTCAAACTTGGCTGCACATTAGACTCACCTGGGTGGCTTGAAAGAAAAAAATCCAGATACTCAGTCTTTTACCCTAGACCACTAAAATCTGAATTTCTGGGGATGGGAACCAGAGAGTAATTTTTAAATCTACTGAGACGATTCCAACATGCAGCTCATCTGATACAGAGAATTTTCTAGAAGTGGTTCTCAAAGTGAGGTTATCAATCAGCAGCCAAAACATCACCTGGGAACTTACTAGAAATGTACACTTTTGAGTTCCCACCCTAGACCAACTGAAGCAGAAACCCTGGGCCCTGCAACCCTGGTTTTAACAAGCCACCCAGGTAATTCTGAAGCATACTAAGCTTTGAGCATCTCTGTTCTAAGATTCTGCAGGACCGCAGCACGAGGTGAGTCAGATCCCTTCTGACTCCGGCCAGGGAGGTGGAGGTTCTGAAGAGGGGCAGACAGAGCACCTTTCCCCGGCAGACTCAGCAGCAGAGATCAGCCAAGTTCGTCACTTTTCAACAGGGCTGATCTAAAGGCTTAGGGATAAAGCTGGGGAAACCGAGTTCAGTGACCTGGGGCAGTGTAGCCATTAGAAGGAATGTGATGTGAGGGGAGAGATTCAGAGAGCTGCTGAGGTCCACAGAGTGAGCCCTGAACGGAGACATACTTGGAGCAAGTATGGCAGGGGCGGCCCAGAAAGAGGAACAGAGGAGATATGTCAGACAGGACTCAGCCAGCCAGAGCCCCAGGGAGAAAGTGTGAACTGGAGGGTGGGAGACGGGCAGAGGTAGGAGGCATCCCCTTCCTACAGGGTGGGTTGTGCACCCACCTCCTGGGTTACTAAGAGGGGCACTGACTGACCTCAGAGGTCAGTGACCAGGGCTCCCTCCCCAGTGCACTGTGAAGCCCAGCTCCAGAGCACAGTACATGGGCCCCCAGGTGGCGTCTTCCTTAATTAGTGCTTGCAGGGTAGCCCCAGGGACGGCCCCTGCCCACAGCCTTGTCCCCACCTGCCTGCAGGCTGCGTGCCCTCAGCCTGCACCTTCCAGCCAAAGTGAAGGGGACCTTGGCTGAGCCCCAGTTCCAGGACAGACTGACCTGGGAGGAACTCTGAGAACACTGCGTCCTGGCCGGCAGGGAACCTGTCTGCTCAGCCCCATCAGGGCTTGGCACAGCAGGGTGGGCAGGGAGCCCAATGCTAGGCACGTCCCGGGCACCTTTCCCATCCTCACAGGTGGCCCTCGGTGTTAGGGGTGGAGGCTTGGAAAGGCGAGGCCACTCACCTGACACCACAGCCACGCAGGTTGGCCTGTTCGCAAGGCTGGGGCTTTCAGCGGCCATATCCCTTGGTCAGAACGACTGACGTTCTCCAGGTGGATTGGAGACACAGAGGGCTCTGCTCTTCCTGGGATCCATGACAGGGAAGAGAAAGGCCAGGGATGGGCCCAGACACCACCTGGATCTGTGCCCCCAAACCCCACAGCTCAGACTCCTCCAGTCACACATGTGTTTGACAAATAACCACTCCCCAGGAACAGAACCTGATAATGTGCTTTTAATGGCACTTTTTCCAAAAGTATCTCCCTTCCTAGTTAAAATACAAAAGATGAGGCATGGTGAAGACTGGCTCTGGCCCCCTGCAATGGGGAGCGATCTTGGTGCTTGGGGGGCTGGGCCTCCTCCCGAGCTTCCCCGGACAGTCCTGGCACCGGGCTGAGGACGGAACCTCCCAGCCCTATCCTGACCCCGATCCCTTCAGAAGGGCGGAGCCTGTGCAGCTTCAGGGGCAGCCGCCCAGGGCGCAGTGCCTCAGGTGGACATGATGCCGCTCTTCTCGCCCTTGACTTTGAGGAACTCGGCCATGCTGGAGAAATACTTCTGGTTGGCCTCAGCCACCTTCTTCTCGGCTGCTTGCGGGTTCACAATTTCCAGGCCCTGGGCAGGTGAGGGAGGTGATGATGGGGTGGGGAGATGGGCTGGCCCCTGACAAGGCCCCCCACCCAAGTAAGAGAAGTGTGAAATGTCCAGGAGACCCTTCTCAATGGTCCTCGGGCTCCAGGTAGACATGAGAACAGTTTACCAGTCACCAAACCACCCCCACCCCAAACCTGGGGAGATTCTGACTCTGTGGGTCTGGGATGGGGGAAGAGTGGGGAGGACCTGAGCATCTGAATTTTTAACAAGTCCTCCAGGTGATTTTAAAAACAGCAATGTTTCAGAACAGCCAACCAAGGAAACCAAGTCACAGAGCTAAGTGGCTCGCCTACGGCCCTAGTGCAAACCATATCAACCCTCTGGTGACACAGGGACCAGCTCTGGGGGCCCCACACTGGCTTGCACCATTGCCAGTATCTTCCACGGGTAATTCTCACCTCCTCGCTGAGGCCTCCCTGGGCGGCTCCAACCCAACACCTCACTCCCTCTCCCCCTTTCCTCCCTGCACTTTGCACTTTCCACTTTCCGGCAGGCTCTCTACTGTACCTATCTGACCCCGCCACCCCATAAGCTCCGTGAGAGCAAGGCTTACTGTTCGTGCCTGGGGCTCTATCTCTGGCGCCTGCAGCAGTGCTCGGCACTCGGGTGCTCAGTACACCCTCGCTGACAGAGCAAATGAGTTCAGTTACTCGGCACGATGCCGTGGGACACGCTGGCCCTCTTGTTGTGGGTGAGCCAAGGTGGACAGGTGCGGTGGCTCCATCCGGTGCCTCGGTGGCTGGGTTCCAGCCAGCTAGCTATGAACTTCCTTACGTGGAGCCCTGAGGTGGTCCCCACCACTCAGCATCTCAGGGTGGGCTGAGCCGGCTCGAGGTCACAGGGAATAAGTGGTCACCTGCAGTCCCAGCCCAATCCTAAAGCCAGCTGTGCTTGCAGGCACGACGGTTTCCCTTCTGTCCCCACGAGCCTGAGCACCAGGAACCGCGCTCTGCCTTCCAGGGGCATCCCTGATACACTGTCCACAACAGCCCCGTGAGGAACTCCCGTCATGTGCCCGCTTCCCAGGCTAAGAAGCTGGAGCCCAGGGAGAGGAAGGGGCTCGCCCAGGGCCACGCAGAGAGCTGGGAGCGGAGCCAGCGCAGAACCGGGCCTCCCGACTCCAGCGCACAGTACCTGGAGTGGGGTGAAGGCCACACTGGAGGCGGTCCCCGAGGAGCGGTCACGGATGGTGGACTTTCCGCCGTACACCACGCTCTGCTTCTGCAGCGTCCGCTGTGGGGAGAGGCGGGGACGGGATGTCTGGGCTGGGCCCGGGCTCTCCCAGCAGAGCTCCCTCACCCCCGGCCCCACCCAGCCAGGCCCGTACCTGCAGCGTCTTGGAGATCCTGGCTTTGGTGGCCTCGTTCACCTGAGTCTGCCGCACACGCCCGCTGCCCGATTTGCCCAGATGGCCCAGGCTGAAGCCCAGGTCCTCTTGGTAGGCGTCCTCCTCAATCTGGTGGGAGGGAAGGTATCCCAGAGTTGGCCACCCTCCATCAGCCAGATGCCCAGGCATTCACCCGATTCAGGTGCCTGCTGGGCCCGGTGAGGAGCGCAGGCCTGTTACCGCTCCCTGAGCTTACAGCTGAGAGGGGCTGCGTGTGGGTCTGTGTGTGTGCGGGGCCAACAACCAAAACTGGGCTCGCTGACAAAAGGACATTTGAGTTAGTTCTCGCAGGACCGCAGGATGATGCTCAGACAGTGAGACTGGCAGAGGTGAAGCCTGGGGAAGGGCGTGTACGGGACGGCAAGGCTGGGGAGGGATGGGGCCGGCACTGAGTGCTACGCTGGTCCCTTTGGGGTGCACGGATGTGGGGGAGAGACTGGAGGTGGGTGGTGCCCCAGCATAGAAAAGAAGAAATGCGAAAGGGGCATCAGGGTTAAGGGCATAACCTCTCCGAAGCTCATGCGGTTGGCCTGCTTCCGGATCTCGGTCAGTCCCAGGCGCTCCTTCATCTTGCGGTACCTGGGGATGGGCACCGGGGGTCAGCTGGGGGCAGGAGCCCCTCCCTTCCCTTCCCAAGCCCGCCGGCCCCCAGGGCCCACCTGCGGCCGCCTCGCTTCTTGCGCTGTCCGTCGAGGGGGGCAGGCAGTGGCTTCACCTGCTTCACAGGCGGCGGCTCCTGCCACTTGTCAAACTTCCGCTCGATCTCATCCTTCAGTTCATAGCCCACCTGGGGAGGGCAGGAGGGTCCCCTCAGGGCCCTGCCTGGCCATCGGCCTGAGCGTGGCACCTGTCCCCAGGCCTGGGGGGCCTATCCTCTGTCGGGGTTTAGTCCTACCTCAGACTCAGACCTCTCCCTGCACCCCTCACATAACTGTCTCCTTGACGGAGGATGCGAGCAGCCCCCCAAATGCAACAGGGCCAAACCCAATGCCTGCGTCTCCTCCCCAACCTTCGGCCTTGGCCTGCACAGGTGGGCAGAGGGGGTCACCTGGGAGCCTCACCTCTGTGGTCTCAGCCCCACCAGGCTCTTCCTTCAGGAAAGACCCCAAATCAGCCCCCCATCAGCACCTCTGCTGCACCAAGGTCTCTCCGGGGCACACAGGCTCTGCATGACCTGCCCCGTCCCACGGCCTCCTCTCCCTAGCTCGCTGTGTGCCAGGCTCAGGGCCTTTGTGCTGGCCATTTCCTCTTCCTGGGACTCTTCCCCCAAGCACTCACTTGACCTGCTTGCTAGCTTCACTTGGGTGCATGCTAGACCGTCACCTTTTCAGAGAAGCCCCCCTGACGTCCTGGTTAAACCAGCACCCTCCCTCCCTCGCCAGCCCAGCACCATCTGACCCCATCTCAGCATTTATGTAGCACCCCTGGACACACCACAGATGTCTCGTCTCCTCACCGCCCCCCGCCTCCCCTGCCAGAACGTGAATGCCACAGAGGCAGGGCTTCGGTCTGAGTGGCTCACAGCTGCCCCCCCAGCACCCTAACCAGTGGTCGAGAGAGAGGAAGAGGAAGAAAGAGAGAGAGAGACGAAGCCCCGAATGCTGTGCCAGGCTGGGTGTCTGGACGCCAATAGACGAGATAGAAAACTCACCTACTTTCATGGATCAAGGCTGCCAAGAAGACAGAGGTAAACTGAACAATGACAAGGCTGGTAGAGGAGACAGACCCACACAGACGGACGCCTGCCCACGCCTCACCTTCCCTTCCGTGCTCTCGTGGAAACTGTCCACGCGGGCTGCCAGCGTGCACTTGGCGGCCACCAGCCGGGCCGCTTTCCGCCGGAGATCCTGAAGCAGCAGAGAGGGGGCAGAGTCCATAGGAGGCTTCCTTGGCCAGCACCGAGCATTCCCCAAACTGCAGCCGCCACTGGCTCACTTTCTGCCGGTCAGCAGCTCACCATTCCCACTACGTGTTACCGTAATAGTGTGTTACGGCAACAGACCATCACTGTCACGGTTTTCTTTCCACCAGCTTATTAACAACTCGAACCCGTTTGCGCACAGAGATGCATTACTGCAGGTGGAAGACCATCATGTGCCAAAAACAATCATTAAGATAGAAAACAGCCATCTGTGTTTCAGAAAGGACGGTGGCCCACGTTCTGAGATACACCAAGACGGTACACGTAACCTCCAGCCCCACGTCTACCTGATAACGGCAACGAAGTTAGCAGTGACTGCATGTAACCTTGCCCTAAGAGGTCCACCCTCGGCCCTCACGCCCCGGGTGGTGATCTCTGCTGGCCTGGGGGGCCTCGGACAAGGCAGAGACCAACCATGGGATTGAGGGTGGGGGTCTTTGGGTTATAGGGTCTCAACCTGGAGCCCAGATCAGCCACCTGGGCTACCTGGTCACATCTGCACAACTGAGCCCCAGTGCAGACTCCAAACTTCGAGGCTCAGCTGGGCTTCCCTGGGGGCAGGTCCCCCTGCAGGCTGTCACGTATGGAGGCCACGAGTGATGTGTCCTGACAGGGAGAGGAGGACTGGAACAGCGGTGGCTGGCAACTCTGGCCCCTGCCCCACACACTTCCTTCCGTGGCTGATGTGAGTCTGTCCTTTCACGACGACACACCATAACCCGAGTGGGTCAGCTTGGAGTCTGTACGTCCCTCTAGTGGGTTACTGAACCTGAGAATGGTTTGGGGACTCCTGCACTTGTAAGCTAATGCTGACGTCACTTGTTACGTACAAGTGGAACCTGAAAGAGTTTCATATATAGGAATCCTAATCTTAATCCAACCCCATGAAGCAGATCCCATTCTCCCCACTTTACAGACAGGGACACTGAGGCACAGAGCTCCCGCCTCCTGCCCAGTTGTCAAGTGCAGCTCTAGAACCCCAACCCCAGCACATGTGCTCCAGGGTCCTTGTTCCGATGCCCCATGTGACCCTGTTCTCTGAGCTCCTGACCACGTTCATTAGCTAGGACCAATGGGAACTGAGGCACAGAGGGGGCTACTTGCTCTCTGGACGAGGCTGCGCCTGGCTCGGCAGAAGGCTCCACGGGGAGCCACGTGCCAGGTACGGGGGTGGGGGTGGGGGGCGACGACTCACCGGGGGCAGCGACTGCACAATGTCGCTGTGGTAGATGTAACCGGTGTGGGGCAGCACAGACGTGGACGAGAAGCCGGACAGCGTCTTTCGCTGGGCCCCAAGCAGCATGATGTTGCAGGCAGGCATCTTGGAGAGGTTGGTCAGGCCCCCAGCCACCCCTGCAACAGGAGGGAGGGAAGGAAGAAGGGAGAGAGGGAGGATGTCAAGAGCAGCCCACGGTGTTTGCCTGGGGGCTCACTGCGTGCTGTGTGTCTCTGTGTGAATTTCTGGTTGAATTCCTGAGCTGGCCCTGCCCCAGAGGGCTGACGAATCCCGTTTCGGAGGGAGGATTCAGAGGCGGCTCAGAGAGGTGAAACCACCTGCCTGAGGACACACAGCGAGGAGACGACCCAACAGGAACGTGTCCCCCGAGTCTGCAGAGCCACACGGCCCCTGCTCTGTGCGTCTCACACCAGCTGCCTCCACAGCGGGGACGCCCTGAGGACGGGGCTGCCGTCAGTCACCGCTGGGCTCGCGTGGGCACGTCTGCAGGCCCAGGGAAGAGGGGCTGCAGGTAAAAACGCCTCTCTGATGGGGGTCTGCTGTGCACCAGGCCCTGCGCTGGGACTAGGTCTACTGTTTCATCAAACACACACCTCCCGCACAGGCACCGCAACCCGTGTGCGAGAACGGCCCCCACACACTGACATCACAATCCCCGCAACCTGCGACTCTCTGCAGATGTGGACACGCGAAGGACCTTGAGACGGGGTAAGTGGGAGAGAAAGGGGAGTCACAGGGAGGTGAGACAGGAGACTTTAAGGTGGGGGATGCAGGCGGCCTCTGGGAGCTGGAGAAGGCCAGAAAGGATTCCTTCCTAGAAGCTCCGTAAATATAAAGGAACGCAGGAACTGGCCGACACGCTGATTTCAGCCCAGCAGTCACAGGACAGTAGCAAAGCCCTATCACCACTGGGGAAACCGAGGCACACGACGTCACCTGCCCAAAGACGTGAGATCAGTGAGGGGGGAAGGAAGACCCACACTTGAGATTATCTTGCCCTGAAACCACTGCTTCTTTCTACCCTGCAACTCCGCACGCACCTGCCACCCAGGGCTGTGCTGGGGCCTGGACTGGATCTCCCGCCATTCCTACGTCGGAGCCCTACCCCCCAGGACCGCAGAACGGGACTGTTGGGAAATGGGCCTTGAAAGAGGTGATTAAAGTGGAAGCACGTCATCGGAAGGGCCCTGATCCAGTACGACCGGTGTCCTCGTAAGAAGAGATGAGGCCACAGACGGCCACCTACAAGCCCAGGAGAGAGGCCTCCGCGGGGCCCAGCCTGCTGACCGGCTGCTCCCGGACTCCCAGCCTCCAGGACTTTGTGACAGTGAACCTCGGTGTCTAAGTCCCCCGCTGCCCGTCTGTGGTACTTGGTTAGGGCAGCCCGAACAACCCAGCACAGCTGCTTCACTGAACTCCCCCAAAGAGTCTCTCGGCTGAAGGGGCGAGGAGCCCAAGAGGGTGCTGAGACTGCGCCCTGTGGCGCAGTGGAGGAGGAGGGCCCACCCTCAGTCCTAACGCATCGCCAGGACTGCAGCCCCCATCTCGCAGATGAGACGTGGTCCTGAGAGCCGACGCTGCTGGGGCCGGCAGCCCAGGCGTCTGCGCAGAGCTGGGAGCTGCCGGGACGTGCTGGCCAAGCGGGGCCAGGCTCTCCAGCAGCCGTGCTACCTCCCTCTCCAGCCTGTCCAGTCCAGCCCGGCTCAGGGCTACCATCCCGTCCCTGTGCTGCAGGAAAAGCAGGGTGGCTGACCTCTGTAATCTCTAGGAGGGAGGACGGGGCGAGGGCAAGGGGGACAGGGTGCTGGGGCCCTGGGCCAAAGGCTCCGTCTTAGACAGGAGGGATGAGGCTTCCCCAAGGGCGCCCTATCCAAGGACGGCCCTCTGTCCCCACTCTGCCCCCGGGCCTCACCCATGATCTTGGCGGCCGTGGACGCCCCGATGATGATGGAGAGGTTGGGCGCGATGAAGGACATCCGAGACTCCACGTACTCGTAGATGCGGTGCTTGGAGGCGTTCAGCTCTAGCGCCATGTCACAGGCCTCCTCCAGCCGCTCCAGCCCCTCCTCCGACAGCTGCTGCCTGCAGTGGGGAAGGATGTGAAGGGGTATGGGTCGGACGCCAGCCCCTCCGGGGTAGCCTCTCTGACCGGCACGGAAGCCCGTGTCCCCCCAGCTGTGTGCACGTCCGTATACACGTGTGTCCCATCGGCCCTGAGGCCTGGAAGCGAGGGCTGTGGGAATCCTAGTTCTGGGTGGGCACGGCGCTTGCCACCTGGACTGGGGCCTTGCCTGCCCACGCCAGTCTCTGCCAGGTGCGAGCTGGCGTCGAAGCCTTTGCCCATGTGCCCCCGTCAGCACCTCCTCATCCTTCAGGTCTCAGCCTTGCCGGCCACCGAGGCCCACTGTCACCAGCTGCGACCAACTGTGCCTATTTATGGCCTCTCCATGTCCCGCCCCCTTCTGGGGCGGGACCAGCTGGCCCTGGAGGGACCCACACTCGTCTGACTCTCAGCAGCATGGAAGATGCTGGGCAAGTACTTGTGGCCTGAAGCCGCAAAGGGGGATGTTATCACTGTCGTTTTACAGAGGGGGGACCCGAGGGCCAGATGGTGAAGGGGACTGGCCTGAAGCCACAGTGCTGGTAACCAAACCCAGCCATGCTCCTCCCTCCTTCACCCCATCTGCGCTGTAAGGTGCACAGAGGAGGGACCACGGGGCCGGCCGGAGGCCCCTGCAACCAAAGCCCAGTGGGCTGATGCTCAAGGCTACCCCCAGCAGGGGCAAGCTAAGAGCCCACTTGTGGTCCCACTACAGAGCTTGGTCCCTGCCTGAGGCTGAGTCGTCACCTCCTCCAGGAAGCCACCCGGCCCAGTAGGACAGGTGCCCCTCCTCTTGCGCTCCATGCCCCTCAGCACCCCGCCTGCACTCCGACACTCGCCCTCCAGCCTTCGACCTGTGTGTGCACCTGCTTCCTCCCAGACGGGAGCTTGGGCAGGGCAGGGCAGGGCAGGCAGACTCTGCTTTGCTGAGTTCTCTAATCTGCCTTCAGAACAGTGCCTGGTGTTGGTCAGCATTTACTCGACAAACAGAATGGCAGCCCAACGGAGGTCTCCACTCAACAGGACTTTGCTCTGGGGTTACAGACATTCCTTCCTCTTAGGCACAGATACCAGAGGGAAAGGTGCAGACCAAGGGGCCAACATGAAGTCCCTGCCTTCGCAGACATTTTCATTCCAGTGAGGGACAACACGCCAGAGACAAATGCTTCCACTACAGGTCTGCCCTCTGCCTCACCGCTCCCGCCTACAGGCTCCTCACTGACTGAGCATCCTGGGCCCAGCACGGTGCCTGGCTTACAGCAGGCCCTTATCACACACGTGTGGAACAGAAATGATCTGTCCTCCTGAGACGGACACCTGGGCCATGGGGACCCCAAGATCCTCATCTGCAATTAGATGGGCCTGAGAGGGCCCCAGTGACTTCTCCCCCTGTGCACACACCCCTGCGTGGTGGAGGCGGTCACGCTGACGACCATGATGGTGGCGTTGGTCAGGATCTGCTGGAGGTTCTCGTTGTTCTTGCACTTGTCCAGGCTGTTACCCAGCTCCTGGGGGCAAGAAGGCAAGAGAGGGGAGGCACAGAGACTCGGGGACAGCTGGTGTCTATACACAGGGTGCCCGCCTCCTCCCAGTGCTGGGGACTTCACCGCTCAGAGCATCGGCAGCATCTGCCCTGCACGGCTGGTCCAGAACTGGACCCGGGTAGACCCGCTGCCTGCACCAACTCAGGGCGCAAATCTGACCACACCACTTCCCTGAGAGTACACGCCCTGCCACCATCCTCACCTCCTGGCCTCACCAGGAGACTCCTCGCTACTGTCCCCACCCTCACTAGCACCTGACCTTCTCATGGCTTTCCCAGAAGGCCCAAAGCCTTGGAGGTCACATGGGACCCAAACTCATCAACTTTGCCCCTCACTTCCTCCTTTCTGAACACACCAGGGCTGGTGACCATCTCGGGGTCTCGATACTCATGACTTCTTCCCCCAAATCTCTGCACGGCTGCCCCTGCGTCAACCTTCAGATCTCGACTCAAATGCCACCTGGTCCAACCACTGCTGGTGGCATGAGGGACCCCCTCATCTCCCTCCCTGCTTTCTCGGCCTCGAGCAGCCCCCAGCCCCTCCTGGGAGACCCATCCAGGGAAGCAGCAGGATCGGAGGTGGGGCAGAAGAGCCCTGAGAACATCCTTTCCAGCCTCCATCCCTTTCTTGCTGGAAAGCCTGGAGCAGCTGAACCACCACTCATCCCCCTCCAGTATCTCCAGGCCTCAAGAGAACAAGGAAGGCAGCTGAGACTTGGGCATCCTCACTCCGGGTCATTCACCTGCTCCCTGCCACCCCCCCACCCCCGCCGCCTTCACACGAGGGGCCATCAAGGGGACCCGGTTCCTCCCGAGTCCTGACCTCTCTCCACTCACCTTGACCGTGCGGATGTAATCCAGTGCGTTGGGGACCAAGGACTCCAGCTCAGGGAAGCGCTTTGAGTACTTATCCCGGATGAACTTATGGATGATGTCTAAGGCACACGGGGAGGACAGATACCTGATGAGCGGGCAGGCAGACTCTGCTGGCTGTCCCCAGCACCCATCTCCCCTTCCTCCTTTAGTAACCGAACCCCTTTAGTAACTGAACCCCAATCAGCTGGGCTCATAGACATGCAGCAAAAAAGCTGTGTTTCCCTGCTGCCCGTACAGCTGGATGTGGCCACGTGAGTTTGTTCTGGTCTACGAGATGTGTTCTCAAGTGACACTTGCAATTTCCAGGTCACTCCCTTAAAGAACTGTGCCCTCCTCTTCTTTCCCGTTTTGCTAGCAGGGATGTGGAGGTGATGGCTAGAGGCTAGCAGTCACTTTGTACCCTGACACATGCAGCAGGTCAACAAGATAGAAAGCGCCTCATCCACACTCTCACGTTAGAGGAAAGCACTCTTCTTTCTTATTTAAGCCACTGTTACAGCAGCTGAACCTGGACTTGAACTAGTACGAGGAGTTTGGGGGAAGGCCAGCGGGATCCTGCCTGTCCCCTCCTTGGGGACGGGGGAGGAGGGTGTGAGGGGCACCAGGCAGAGCCGTCTCTGCTGGCCTTCCCAGCACTCACTCAGTTCGTTCTCGATCTCCACGGTCAGGTTGTTCGCATCCACGATGACCCGGTATTCGGGGGCCGCCTCGACTGGTCCCATCACTGTGAGGATGACAAACCAGCCTGGGTGGGTGGGTGTGTGTCTAGGCTCCCACAGCTGGGGGAGTCACGGGGCAGCGGGGTGTGGCTGGAGGGGAGGTGGGGGGCCAAGGAGAAAGCCTAGAGGTGGGCTTACATGTCAGCCCACCTGCCATCTCTCTCCCTCCAGGCCAGGCCACAAATGACCCCATCTCGCTCCGGGACTAACCCCTCCAGGGGCTCCCCACACCACTGACGCTGAGGGTCAAGCTCCCCAGACGGGAAGCCCCGTGAGGACAGGGACTGCGTATGTCGCCCACAGCTATGCCCCCGGTGCCCAGAAAAGCGCCTGGTTGGGTATGTGCCGACTGTCGGGCTCCGCGGTCTGGCCTCTGCACCGTCCCAGCCCCACCCTCTCGAGACGCCTCTGTCTTACACAGGCCAGCCAGGAAGGACTGGCTGCAGCACCCAAGCACTCAGGGCCGCTTCACTCTCCTCTGGGCCTCTGCATACTCTGTTCCCCTCCCTGGCACGTCCCTTCCTCACACCTGTTTCTGAAGTTCCTCCCCAGGTTGTAACGATCATGACGACGACGACGACGACACTGAGGACGTTATCACAAGCCGTAGGCGCAGCGGCCGACACACAGAATGTACCATGTGGGCCACTGCTCCTGGAGCCTCCCAGGTATTGCCCTGTTTTTCCACAACCAGGGAGACTGGCATTGCACGAGACCAGTGACGCAGAAAGAGAAACGGAGGGACGTAGCCTGATGCAGACGGCAGAGCTGAGATCTGGCCCCGGGGTCCTCTTTTTTTTTTTTTTTAAGATTTTATTTATTTATTTGCGGAGAGAGGAAGAGGGAGAGTACCAGCAGGGGAAGTGGCAGGCAGAGGGAGAAGCGATGTGGGGCTCGATCCCAGGACCCCGAGATCATGACCTGAGCCGAAGGCAGATGCTTAACCATCTGAGCCACCCAGGCGCCCCTGGGGTCCGCATTCTTAACCCCGATGGCTCAAATGTCTCTGTGTCCTGAAGACTCAGAGGCACCTCGGGATCCTTCCCTCCTTTCAGGAGACTCAGAGGTCTCCTCTGTGCTCCCAAGGCACTCTGGCCACATCCAGTAGACACAGCCACCATCCAGACTGGAGATGTCCCGTGTCCGCTTCCCCGACCACACGCCAGGTGAGATCACATCTGCCTGAACCCAGAGCCTGACCCGACATCCTCCGTTCCCCACAGCTCTCCCGATAGAGAAGCTCCCTGGCCTTGTGCTCAAAACCCCACAGGATCTAGCACTTTCTTCTGCCACCTCTGCCACTCCAGAGGTCTGAGGCTTCGCACACACAGCTCCCTCTCCCAGGGCACACGGCCGCTATTCTTGGCCTGGTGTATTCATGCTTCAAAGCCCGTTTCAGCAATCAGCTCTTCCCAGCCTCTGAGGCAGGGTCAGCCCCCACCTAGCAGCTCCAGTGTCCCGCGCTCCCTGCACCCAGCAGGCACCGCCCACAACTGTCCAGACCTGGCCTGTCTGCTTCGCCAGACCCCGAGCATTCTGAGGCGAGACCTGGGCGGATTCCCCAGGGCACTCAGTGCCCACACAGGCCTTCCACAGGGCGCCTCACGAAAACTTTAAAGGAAGGAAGAGCGGGTCTGCCTGCGACTCTGCCCTGACCACCCTCTGCCAACAAATTCCGGCCCAGAGCTCCACCCTGTCAAGAAGAATGGGTGGCAACAGGAGCGGCCTCCCAGAGCTGGGCTGAGTATTCAAGAGACAACCCAGCGTTCCTCAAAGCTGATGATCTGGTAACTGCACATCTTAGGGTTACTCTCCATTTACCAAATGACACCAGGTTTCCGCTCACAGTAGCAATAACTTTCCTTCTTCAGTAAGTTGAAGGAAAAGAATATGCTGACCTAAAGAAAACATGAAGCAAATAATAAAACAAGTGGTTCACAGATGTGGCAAGACCCTTAACCAGTCACATGAACTCCTGAAGCCTGAGCAGCCTTGGGGTGAGTCCTACTGCGGCTAGCAAGCACTCAGCACAGAGCACGGACTTCAGGGGTGTCAGTTTTACAACATGATGTATTCTCAGGAGAGAAGACTGAGTTGGGATGGAAAAGAAAAAGAGGGCTCTCCAAAAGGCTGAGAGGCAACAGACCGAACTTTCAAAGCTGCAAGCAGCACAAGAGCCCAGGGGCTGGGTGGGCGAGGGGGAATGGGAGGCGAGAGGTACCTTCTGAAGCCTTGGCCTGCTTGCTGATATACTCCTCAATCTTCATCATGATCTCAGCGAACTGTTCAGGAAAGACAGAGAGTTGGAACTCAGGACTCTTGAGGAAGAAGAGCGACCGCACGCATCACCCCTCCCGGCAGCTTCTCTTTACAGCCCGCTCACCATCTTGCTGTCCCACAGCTTGGCGATGCTCTTGACTGAATCCCCGGAAAGATCCAGCTGCGTCTCCTCCTGCACATCCTCGATTGCTGGCTCCTCTTCTTCCTCCCCATAGCTTCCTCCTTCCTCCTCCTCTGCCGCCTCCTCAAGGTCAGCCAGGAGCTCATCTGCCAGAGACATGCCGAGGCCTATGGGGAGGGAGAGCAGGGTCCCCCCTCGTTAATGAGAGGGGCTTCTCCCCCCAGAAGGGCCTGGTCCTTCTTGGATCGACCCCACAAGCATGCAGGCTCCATAAGGACAGGTGTTTTCACGTGCTTTGTTCTTCAGCCCAACTGTGCCTGGCACATAATAGGTGCTCAATAACTACGGAATCGCTCCGTGACCAAACCTCCCAGAAGCAGGTGGTCTCCGGTCATAGCTCACACCACTCACCCTTCTCACACTCCCTTTACTGGAAAAGACACAACACGCCCCTCATGCCGCCAAGCCTTAAAAAATTTACATCCTCCCCTTGATGAGATGGGACCTCTCCTCAGATCTTTTTTTGTCCTATAACAGAGACCCCTCCCCAAAATTGTTGAGCCCCAAATGAGTGACAGATAGCCTAAAATACTGATCTCCCCAGCCATGAGGGCAACCAGGCGGGGCCTAAAACACCTAGAGCCCCCAGGCTGGTCCCCTCTGGCCATGAGCAGCCTCCTCACATACCTCAGATGCTGGACAAAATGAGTATTTTCTTTGAGTCCCATGAAGTGGAAAAGAACGAGAAGGACTACTCAGCAAGGTACCATACCATCCTCCCCACGGCTCTTACTTTTCAAAATGAGAAACCCGTCGTCCTCCTTCCTGTTCTTTCCCGTTTTCCATAAGACAAATCCCCTTCCTCATTTCCTTCCCTTCTACACCACCCTCCCTTGAAGCGTAAAAACATAGACTTGGCGCGGGTGATTTGTGGAGTGTAGCACGCTGGGGGCTGGGCAACAGGGAGAGCAGAGAACTCCCGGCCAACGTCAACGCGCAGTTTATGCGCAGCTGCAGACATGCTTTGCAAGTGGGATTGTCGCTTGTACGGTGCCAGGCTTTTTCTTTTCAAGAGAAGAGATTCAGAATCTTTACGCAGAATCTCTCCGTTTCAATGTTTCCTTGTAATTATTCAAATGGATAATTTAAAACTGAGGCTCCCTGCTCAGCGGGGAGCCTGCTTCTCCCTCTCCCTCTGCCCCTGCCCCCTTGTGGTCGCTTGCTCTCGCTCTCAAATCAATGAAGGAAAGAGAGCTTCTCTTGTGCAGAGAAAGTGAAGAGGGTGTCCATATGAGATCAGTTTCCCCTCACCCCCTCCTCTCTCCCTTGGATGCGATATCCCCTTTGTTCCCACTTACCTGCGTGGTCTCACGTGTGCCTTTCCCTGAAACTCCCCTCCTCACTTTCCCCGCTGAGCAGGGAGGCCGATGCAGGGCTCGATCCCAGGACCCTGGGATCACGACCTGAGCTGAAGGCGGACACTTAACGACTGAGTTACCCAGGCGCCCCTCTTTCCTTACAGAGTATACCCCCCTCCCCATCCATATAAGACTTGGGTATCTCTGCATGTCCTCTCTGTTTCCCCACTCAACTGTCAGCAGACCTGGGCATCACATCTGTCTGTTCACAGCCACGTCCTCATCATCTAGCTCAATGTCTGGCATGTAGTCGGTACTGAAAAATATACCCGCTAAACGAGGGAACGATCTTATCTAATCCCTACGCCGGCCACATCACGCTCTTTCTCCAGGTCTCTGAGTGTATTATTTTCCGTCCCTCAGGCAGGAGCACAAACATAGTTTCCTGCAGCGTGCATCTCCGAGCCCCGGACTAGGCCCTAACCCGCTGTTAATGCATCTTAGGAGCCCTTTCGTTCATCCCAACACTTAAAGACTGCCTGGATTTCTAACATTTGCAAATGCCCGTCTTTCCCGTTAAGCTGACATTTCTGCAGGACCAGGGGCCGTACCCCTTGCTTCCCGGCTCACTATGCCCGCGATGAGCTCGCTCCGAGCCAGCCCGCCGCTCCGGCTGCACCGCCGCCGGGACGCCCGTCGCCCTCCAGTCCTCACACTCCTTCCTCCTGCCCGAGCCCTCCTCAGCCCTCAGTTCCCCTCCCGCGCCCCTCCTGCACACGGGACGCGGCCCGCCACCCCGGTGCGCCCCGCCGCGCCCCGCGCATCCGTGATTACGTGACTACGTGATCACTACCTGACTAAGCCCGTCTCCCCAGGCACCAGGCACAGCGCTGAGCGGACGGGGACCAGCGCTGGCTCCCGCCACACCGCCACAGCCCTGACGCTGTGGGGCACAGAGGACCTTTGCGTAACCAGTCTACCAAGGCTGCCCCTCTCCCTGCACACGCCCGCCCCCGGGCCCGGGAACCCGGCCTCCCGCCCTCCCCTCGACTCCCTCACACGCACCTCTCCCCGCCTCTCACGACGGTTTCTAGGAAAAGTCGCTTCCAAACAGCGGTCGGCGCTCACTGATGACGTCTGAGTCTTGCGCCGGCGTCGCGGCCAAACCGCGCTCTGATTGGCTCCCGCCCCTCGTCATTCCCGGCCGCCTTTGGAACAACAACTTTATTAGCTCCTGCCGCTATGCGCAGAAGCGGTAAGGAGGAGACGAGAGGGGACTTGCCGGCCTGCCGGCCTGCCGGCCTGCCAAGGACTAACCCTGCTAAGCGGGGAATCGCCTTAACCAGACGAGAAGGTGCAGAGACGAGAATAAAGGCGGGGGCAACTCAGACGACTGGGGAAGGAGTGAGACGAGAAAGCAAGGCCTTTAAGCCGGGCGGGACTCGGGAGGGGAGGGGGTGGGGAGCGAAGCCGGAAGCCGGGAACTACAAGTCCCGAAAGGCGTAGCGGCTAAGTCCCGGATGCCGTGGCGTGAAGCCTGATGGGACAGGTAGTTTTGCGAAGGACTTAACGTAGAGGTTTGCGAGGTTGGACGGCCTGAGACCCGCGGCGCCCGGAGCGGGAGACATGGAACTGGAGCAGAGAGAGGGGTGAGTGGCTTTGGGGAAAACTACCACTCCCAAAAGGCATTGCGGCGCATCACGTATAGCCGTCTGCACTTTTACTTGAGGGCGGGTGGGGAGTGTAGTGCAGGCAACTGCTTTCGTTCAGCGCTCTCAGGGACCAGGGTCTGTACTCGGGCATCCTGGGGGAGAAAGCTACGGGTTTGGAGTTCTGGATCTGAGAGATGACGAGGTTGGAGGCCCGGACTCCCGGGTCTGAGTGAGGCGATGGGGGCTTGAATTCCCTGGGATTCTCGGGGAACAAGTCTGGAAGTCTGGACTCCCGGGTCTGATGGAGAAGGGGCTGGGGGTCTGGACTCCCGGGTCTGAGGGAGGAGGGGCTGGGGGTCTGGACTCCTGGGTCTGAGGGAGGAGGGGCTAGGGGTCTGGACTCCTGGTCTGAGGGAGGAGGGGCTGGGGGCCTGGACTCCTGGGTCTGAGGGGCTGGACTCCCGGGTCTGATGGAGGAGGGAGCTAGGGGCCAGAGGTTCAGGGTCCCTGAACCCCCTGACCTTACAGGACCATGGCAGCTGTGGGCTTTGAAGAGTTCTCAGCGCCGCCAGGCTCGGAGTTGGCACTGCCTCCGCTGTTCGGTGGTCACATCTTGGAGAGCGAGCTGGAGACGGAAGTGGAGTTCGTGTCTGGGGGTCTGGGTGGCTCGGGGCTCCGGGAGCGAGATGAAGAAGAGGAGGCCGCCCGCGGCCAGCGGCGGCGCCAGCGCGAACTAAATCGTAGGAAGTACCAGGCGCTAGGGCGGCGCTGCCGGGAGATCGAGCAGGTAGGTGAGTGCGGATTCCCCCGTTTTGGGGCCCCCTGGCCAAAATTACCCATTTCAGGTCTCTGCCTGTCCACGTGCCAGCCTTCTTTATCTAGCTGGGTGACTCTTTCCTTCATTTATTCTCCACCTGTTATGTGTCAGGCATCGTGAGGCCTCTGCAGAGCCGTGTGCTCTATGAGCGGCCCTGACGACCCAGATCGGCTCACTGATGTTTGTAGGTGCCCCTCACGTTCCCCACTAATCAGGGTTTCAGGGCTCCCATACCCCTCACATCAGGCCCTCACGTCCTGACCACTCTGCCGCTTGGGTCTCCCTTGGATCCTTCTGCTCTCCATCCCCATGGCTCCTGCCCCAGACGCGGTTTCTCTCAGCTGCATCACTGCATCGGCTTCCTGGGTGAGGATGAGGAGCGCGCAGTTGGCAGGGACCAGATCTTGAAAGGCCGGGAACACCAGGGCGTGAAGTTTGGGTTTGGGTTTGTTGTTTAAGTGAGGGGGAGTTGTTGGAAGGTTTCAGACGGGGGAGGGACAGGGTCAGGGCTGGGTGTTTGGAAGACTGAGCTTGGTTGTATTAGTCTCCTAGGCCTGCTGTAAGCGAGGACCACGAACTGGGCGCTAAGTAACAGAAATGCCCTGTCACAGCTCTGCAGGCCGCAGGTGCAAGATCAGGCTGTCAGCAGGTGTCAGCAGGGCTGGCTCCTTCTGACGGCCGGGGGAGGGGTGGGGGTGTGGAGAAGAATCTGCGACCTGCGTCTCTCCTTGCATCGGTGGTTGCTGGTATTCGTCAGTGTTCCCCGACTGGTGGGTCTCTGCCTTCACCTTCACGTGGGGTTCTCCCTGGGTGTGCCAGTCTGTGCCCCAGTTTCCTCCTTGTATGAGGACACGGGTCCGCTCACTGACCTCGTTTCACTCGATTACCCCTGTGAAGACCCTATGTGCGAAGAAGGTCCGTTCTGAGGTACTGGGAGTTAGGACTCCGTGCCTTTTTGGGGGACACCATCCAACCCCTAACGGTGGGGGTCTGAGCTGGAGCAGGGGTCAGGAGACAGAGCAGGTGGAGAACAAGGACGGACGTTCAAGCCCTCTTTGGATGAGGAGCGCATCAGGCTGCCTGGAGCAGGACAGACGTTTGCTTTGACATGTCGGAGGGGGCCACGTGGGAAGTGGGACAGGGGGAGTGCCTGAAGCAGGTGAGCTGCGTGTATGAAAAGGTACTCCCCAGCAGCTGCTGCTCCCGGGCAGCCAGTGACAGCTACAACGTTCGCAGCACGCTGTCTGCCACGTGGTCTCACGTCCGGTACGCACACAGGTGTAGTAGACAGTAGGGAGACAAATCAGATGGGACCTACGCAAACTAGATGCTCTGCGTCTTGTACTAGGTGGCTGTTGGCTCCACCCCGTCCTACGCTCACCCCGACCTACTTCCCTCCTCAGCCACCCCCTCAGCTCTTGTCCCCTGGAGACTCCTCACGTGAATTCCACGGTAGCAGTAATATTTCATCCCTGGCATCCTGTGTTCTCAGGGCTTCCCAGTACACGGGTGGTGACATCAGGGTGACCGTGGTCATGTGGGAGCACCCACTGTGTGCCAGGCCTGCCCTGGGCTTTACACACAGGATGTGTCAGGACGCCCTGCTGCCTCTCCGCCCCCCCCCCACTCCCTGAAATGGCAGCAGAGACCCCGAGCCCCGTTTGACACGTGGATACCAGGGTCCAAAGGGACTCCATTATTTGCTCAAATAGAGCTGGTATTTGAGTTTCTGCTTATTCCACCCCATCAGGAATAGGGGGTGGTGTTATTCCTGTTTTACAAACACAAGCTCAGAGAGGTTCTAGGTGACTCGCCCAAGGTCACACAACTGAAAGGGGCAGGCTGGGGTTTGAACCCAGGTCTTTCTGACCCGGGGCAGTACCTGCTCATTCGTGACTCGGCCCACACACCTCTCTGCTGGACCTAAAGTAGCCACCGCCTGCCTAATCTCCAGCAAGTGGGCCTGCGCGGTGTCCCCCCAGCACTTGGCACGGCGGAAGTCACACGTTCAGCAAATACTGATGGAGCACCGCACCCCCTCGCCAGGTTCTGCTCAAGGCATGGGGACCCAGGCACAATCGGTGTCCTTTGGAGCTTACGGTCTGGTGGGGGAGACAGGGAGCAGCAGAAGTGGGTAGGCTAGAAGGTGGCGAGGAGTGTTACAAGGGAAGCTGAGGCAGAGGGGCGTGGCTGGGTGCACGGGGGGCACGTGGGGGGCTTGAGGAGGGAGGGGGTGTTGCAGTGTGGCGGGAGGTCGGGGTGGGCTACTGAGCAGGTAACCTCTGAGGTCAGACTTGAGGGCGGGAGCTCTGCAGGCGTGTGGGAAGGCCCCCAGGACGAGAGGAGGCCGGCTGGGTGCAGCGGATGCGAGGGAGAGGAGCAGGAGGGGCCCGAGTAGGGAAGGAGTGGTGCAGTAGGCCCGGAGGATGTGAGGCACTGTGGCTGGCTCCCTGGGGCCCCGCCGGGGCTCCAGTCACCACGCATGGAACAAGTGAGTGGAGTCCAGGTGACTTGTGCTTCCTCCTGCCTCCCTGCAGGTGAACGAGCGGGTCCTGAACAGGCTCCATCAGGTGCAAAGGATAACACGGAGACTTCAGCAGGAGCGGAGGTAACCCCTTGCATGCCCCCCTGGGCCCCGTGCCTCTGCTCCAGCTGCTGTTTCCACCACCTCTCGCGCTTCTTGCCTGCTTCCTGTCCACCCAGGCCTTGTGGGAAGGGCTGAGCAAGGGCGGGGAGGCAGGTGCGCTCCCTTTGAATGGGACGCACAGCAGAACAGAAGCTCAGGATGTAGAGTCCCACGCTTGGTTTCAAGCAGTTTTGCTGTGTGACTCTCAGCAGGCGGCTTCCCTCTCTGAGCCCATTTCCCGTCTCACGGAGGTGGCTCAAATCTTGTGGCTGCTGAGGATTGAACAGGAGCTCATGGGAGGAGCCCAGCCCGGAGCCTCCCGCCACGCGCCGTGTCCCCGTGTCTGGAATGCGCTGTGACCCGGCCAGTCCTCAGGCATGCACTCACCTGACCCACAGGATGCGCCCGCCGTCAGGCACCTCCTTGGTGTCCAGGTCCCTCACTCACCTGCTCTCACTGCCTCCTCCTGGCCATTCCTCGCTCCAGCACCCCAGGGCTTGGCCCTGGGTCCCCCCGCCCCCCCCCCCACACCTCCGCTCTCCAGCTGGTAGCCGCAGGTGGCGACTTAACCCGAGACTTCGTTAAAATTCAAACTTAACGTTGGTCACAATAAATTTTAATTCACTGGAGTGCAATAGAAAATCCCGTTCCTCGGTTGCACTGGCCTCTGTTCATGTGCTCTGCAGCCACCAGTGGAGATTTTTACCCAGACCAACTAAAAGGACGTTGAAACTTGCATTCCTCGGTGGCGCTCACCGCGTGGTAGCTCAGCACTAACCTCGGCAACTGAGCTCGAAACCAAAACGGCCTCAGAAAGTTCCTCCGTGGCTGTCACCACGTGGCAGGGGCTCCGCGACAGCGACAGGTGGCCAAAACAGGACGTTTCTGTCCTCACAGAGGGTTCTATGTCCAGAGCGTCACAGCACCGTGGTCCTTTGAATCCTGTCTGCAGCTCTTTGAACTCTGTGCCCTTTGCCAGCCGCCTGCTGGACAGTGACTTCTGGTCACGTCACACGCAGGCACAGCTGACCCTGACCTCGCCCCCTGCCCCCGGTCCGCTCCACGTCAGAGAATGAACCCTCCCAGCTGCTGCTCTCTCTTCTCATCTCCTCGCCTGATGCACCCTCAGAACAGACCCAGGACCCAGCACCCTGGGCCAAGGCACTCGGCCACTTGCCCAACGCCTGCCACGCTTGCCCTGGCCTCCCTGACCCTCCTGAGGCTCCTGCCGCAACACTCTGGGTGAACCTTTTTTCCTGGTTGTACCGTTAGCCAGGATTCTCTCTCTCAGTCAAACCAAGAGAGTTTATGAAAGGGAAGACTGGCCTTTATGGTTAAAACATTGAAAGTTCGGGAAGGGATCTGCACGTGCTAAGCTTCCCCTAACCATACAAATCAGGGTGATTGTTTTTTGAACAGTCTATCTGGAGCTCAGCCCCGTGCATCTCAGAGTGTGGCCCCTGGACCAGGAGTCTTGGTACCACCTGGGAACTTGCCAGAAATTCGGGGGGTGGCCAGGAGGTCTTCTAAAATGTAAGACATGCCACTGTGTAAAAACAGTATGGCACTTCCCCCAAGTTTAAAAACAATTACCATATGATCTAGCAACTCCATTTGTAGGTATATCCCCCGGAAGAGTGGAAAGCAGGGCCACTGACGTGCCCGCCCATGATCATAACAGTATTCATAGCAGCCCAAACGTGGAAGCATCCGAGCATCTATCTGCGGATGGATGAACAGTGTGGTCCACACGTAGGACCATCCAGTCTTAAAAAGGAAGCTACACCACGAACGGTGAAGACATTGTGCTAAGTAAGCCAGTCACAGAAGGACAAGTCCTGTGTGATTCCACTCGTGTGGGGACTTAAGTTCACAGAGACGGAGAGCACAGTGGTGGCTGCTAGGGGCAGGGGAGTGGGGAGTTGTTTAATGGGACCGTTTTACTTGGGAAGATGCAGAGAGTCCTGGAGACAGATGGTGGTGATGGTTGCACAGCAGCATGAATGTGCTTAATGCCACTGAGCTGGACACTTAAAATGGTTAAACTGGCAAGTGGCATGTTATGTGTATCTCATCACAAATTTTTAAAAATTCTTTTTTCAAAAGTAAAAAATAAATAACAAAAAATAAGACAGACCAAGTCACTTCTCTGCTCCCAACCCCACATGGGGTCCCACCAGAGTCAGAGCCAGAATTATCCTCCAACGGCCAACAGGGCCCTGTGTCAGAGGACCCGTCACACTTTGCTCTACCAAGAACACCGCACACATGCTGCTCCCACCTCAGGGCCTTTGCACTGGCTGTCCCTTCTGCCAGAAATGTTTTTCTGCCACTCCTTCACCTTCTCAATGAGGCATCCCCCACCATCTTTTGAGGTTCCAGCCCTCTTCCAGTATCATGCGTCCTCCTTCCTACTTTCCAGCTTACTCTGTTGACTTGCTGATTGTCCCCCGAGTTCAGGAGGCTCAGGGGTTTTTGTGTGGTTCCCCGATGTATCGCCAGCACTGAGAACATGTGGTGCAGAGCAGGTGCACACACTCATCTGGAAAGAGACTGCATGTAAAGCGCCCCGCCCAGGCGCTGGCTGCCAGGCAGCATTCAGAGCTAAAAGCCCCCGAGGTTCTGGGCGCCTGGGTGGCTCAGTCGGTTAAGCGACTGCCTTCGGCTCAGGTCATGATCCTGGAGTCCCGGGATCGAGTCCCGCATCGGGCTCCCTGCTCGGCAGGGAGTCTGCTTCGTCCTCTGACCCTCCCCCCTCTCTCTCATTCTCTCTCTTTCAAATAAATAAAATCTTAAAAAAAAAAAAAACAAACCCCGAGGTTCTTAGAAGCGGGGACCGGGGGAGGCAGAGAAGGTAGCACCTGCAGGAGTGCTCTGCGCCCATCTTTGTCTTGCCCTCCGGTTACGGATAAGGACACCGGCTGACACCAGGACGTACGCGGAGCACTAGGAGATGCCCCCGCTAGCGGCAGTGTCACCCTCACGGCGATGCGCCCGCTCAGCGTTGTCCTGTCCTGTCGACTGAGCAGGAAACAGGTGCAGAGAGGTCCCCTTGCCTGGCCCAGGGTCCCACCGGCTGCTCAAGTACTTGGCACCCAGGACTCAGACCTGGGAGCTCCAAATCCTCTGGGTCTACAGGTCCAGGACCACCTTGGCTTCGGAGCTGGGGCTGGGCTGTGGGGTACCCCTTCCCCCACCACCAGACGCTGAGGTTGTGCCCCTGGCGGGCTCTCTCCGGACACAGGTTCCTCATGAGGGTGCTGGACACCTACGGTGATGACTACCGCACCAGCCAGCTCGCCATCGTCCTGGAGGTGAGCACGGCCTCCCGGCGGGCTGGGGCTGGGGGGCTGGGCACTAGGACAGTCTTCCCCTGCTGCCCCTTCTCCCCCCAGGACGAGGGCAGCCAGGGCACAGATGCTCCCACCCCCGGCAACGCTGAGAACGAGCCTCCAGAGAAAGAGGGGCTGTCCCCGCCCCAAAGGACGCCCGCACCCCCCGAGCCCAGCAGCCCGACCCCGGCTGAGGGGCCCAGCGGACGCAAGAGGCGGCGAGTGCCCCGGGACGGACGCCGAGCAGGAGCTGTGCTGACCCCAGAGCTGGCCCCAGTGCAGGTGGGACCAGGGCTCCTGGGTCTGGCAACAGTGCTGTGGGGGCTGGGCTTTGCAGAGCTCGCAGGCTCAGGGCTGGGGGGCTGGGGACGGGGCTGGGGACCGCTGGAGAAAGGTGGGGCTGGAAGGGCTGGGGTGGGTAGGGAAGGAGAAAAAGCCGGAAAAAGCCAGGTGAGGGCTTGGGTGGAAAAGGAGAGAGACTTGGAGGAGGCTGGGGGAGAAGGTTGGAGCAGAGGGGGGAGGGAGGGTCAGGGACCATGGGGGAAGGGAAGGCGGGAGTGTTGGGGTTTTCACCCGGGTGCACAGAGGAAGCTGAGGAGCCAGAACTGAGGCCAGTGGGCTGCTCACGCCTGTTCCTTCTCTCCCCCAGATTAAAGTCGAGGAAGACTTTGGCTTCGAAGCAGATGAGGCCCTGGACTCCAGCTGGGTTTCTCGGGGGCCAGACAGACTGCTGCCCTACCCCACCCTAGCCAGCCCCCCCTTTGACTGACCCCCACCCCCAATAAACTGACCCCCAGAAACGCCTTGGCTACTCTCTACTGTTTCCACCTCTGATCACACACAAGCTCAGGTTCTGGGGCTGCTTTTCACATTTTATTGGCTCAGGGGAGGGGCCTCCTCCATGTCACCGGGGGTGCTCACAAGTTCTTCAGCCACTCCAAGCTTGGGCCCTGGGGGTCCTGGGGGTGGCTGGGCACGTCAGGCATGTTCCCATCATCTCGGAGGGGCACTGTGGGGCAGGAGGGTGGGCCACTGAGACCAGCAGATCTTGGGAGGCCCATAAAGGCTAGTCTGTCAGTTCATATTCAAAGAGGAAGGGGGACCCCAGGGGAGAGGTGAGAGAGGGGACACAGAGAGAAGCAGGGAGATAGAGACCTAGAGGCACGGAACAGCAGACACAGAATGACAAAAATCCAGAAAGGAATACAAATCTGGAACGACAACAGAAACTCAAAAGTGCAAAAACAGGAAAGGAGTTTCAGGGCACACGGATTAGATCTCAGAAGAAGAAAAAAAGTCCAGCCCACGCTGCAGATTCTCAGACTCCTGCAGAGGAAAGACCTGCCCATGACCATTCCTCCCCCAGCACAGGGAGGTTACCCCACCCCCACTCCTGCTTGGGGCCAGCCCTCGAGCTCCCACTCACCTGGATAGTTGTAGGGCGTGGCCTGGTTGATCATGGTGGCGTATTTGGTGAAGGGGCTGAGGGTGGGCAGAATTAGAGCTGTGGAGAGATGGGTGAGGCCCGTGGGAAGGTGGCTTTCAGGCGGGGGTGGGAGGGGAAGGCAGAAGAAGCTGAACTTCAGCAAACTATGAGTCAAATACATGGGAGGAGGGGAGCAGGGAGGTCCTGCCCCTCCAGGAGACCCCCTTGGCATTCCGGGATCCCCATTTATCAGCAGAAAGAGAGGGGTGGGAGCCAGCAATTCAAGGAAACATGGGACCTAGAGGGCAGAGAGGAGGGAAGACATGGGGGTGGTCATGGAGTGAGTACATGAGTGTAGAGGTGGTCAGGGAGCACAGGGTGGTGGGCGAGCGCAGTGTCTTGGGAATCTTCCAGAGGAATAACGAACTGTTACAAACCGAGGAAAGGGGGGTGGGGGGGGGGGGGTGGAAAAGGGATTACTTCCCCGGAAATTACGGGGGCCCCGGGGGGGGGGAGCCGGGGGGGGGGGGGGCAGGGGTAGGGGGTAAAAGCAATGTTCTAGGCCAGCACTGTCCGATAGAAAGACATGAGCCACGTATTTGGTTTTACACTTCTAACAGCCACATTAAAAATAAAGTTAAAAGATACAAATGAATTTCTAAAATTATTTAACCTGGTGTATTGGATGTGTGTATTTCCACATATAATCAACACAAAAGAAGCGGAGATATTTTATAGACTTGTCATACTCTCTGCAACCCGGTGTGTACTTTGCATTAGAGCGAAAAGTGTACCAGCTCAATTCAGGCGAGCTCCGTTTCAGGCGCTCAGCGGCCAGTGCGGCCCGTGGCTGCCCTAAGGGACAACTGCTCTAGAACCTCACCGCGGCGTGTGGCCTACAGACCAGCGGTACCGACAAGATCTGGGGACCCGGGAGATCTGCCCCATCCCAGACCTATACAATGACAGTCGCATCTTAACGAGACCGCCCGCACATTAAAGTGGGAGCAGCCCTGTTCTAGAACAGGGGCCGTCAATAGAACCCCTGGGGGATTTTCACAGGATAGGATTCCGCAGCCCACCTCCACCCCACTCAGCTCCACACTGCACGTGCGGGGTGGCGGGCGGCCGAGGGTAAAAAGTGGGTAGGATTCGGACATTTTTGTCGCTCAGGTGTTTTTAATGCACAGCCTGCCTGGGCTGAGGATCTCTCCTCTGGGGGATCGTGCACCTCCTGGGTAGGTGTGTACGGGGTGGGGAGAAGGGGGCTCGTGAAGGGGTCAAAATATCGGGGATGGGGTGGGCAAGGGGCCGTCGCGGGGGTGCCGACACACGAGGGGACCACAGAACGTTGAGGGGTACTGGAACGCTCGTGGGGAGCGACGGGACCTTGGGGGAGGGTGGGGGTGATGCACGCTCACGCACCGAGGCCCCCGATGGTGAAGGACGCGACCAACACCGGCTCCTTGGCCCAGGCATCCTTGAGGAAGGTGGCGAGTCCTGGGGGGGCGGGTGAGGAGGGTCACTCCTGCAGGGGACGCCCCCGGTGACCTCTAACCCTCTCGCGCCGCCCCCGCCCCGGAGGAGCCCTCTCGCGACCTCGGCGTCCCCCTCCGGCCCGGAGCCCTCCGCCTCCACGGAGGCTCCGCGGTGCCCCAGCCCCAGCACCGCCGGACCCCGCGCGCCCTTATCGCCCTCACTTACTCCCGGCCATCTTGGTCGCGGCGGAGGCGGTGGCTGCGGCAAGCACGCGAAGCACTCTGGGAGTTGTGGTCCCCGCGCCGGAGTCCCGGCTCTCTGAGTCTGCGCGTGCGCCCTGGCACGGCACTCCGGTCCAGGGCGGGGACGAGGACGCGGAGCGCTCTGGGAGTTGTGGTCCCCGCGCGCGAGCCTCAGCCGTCTGAGTCCGCGCGTGCGTACTGGCGCAGAACAGCTGTCTTAAAGCGGCCGCGAAAACGCAGAATTAAGTGCAAACCGGTCTCTTCGCCTAGGAGCCAAAGCCTGAGGCGTACTCCCCGTCTTCCAGCTGCGACCCATCCAAGGCGCAATGCAACAGTCCTCGTGTTAGAGTTTGCTCATGAAAACCCGTTTTACAGATGGAGAAACGGAGGCCGGGAGAGGACAAATGACAGCTATCATTTGAGATCGCAGCTCAAAATCCGTTCTTCCTGGAAGTTTTAACTCTCGTCCCGGAAGGGTTAGGTGTCTTCTGTGGATTCTCTCAATGCCATATGTGACCTCTAGGGTAGCTCACTTTTTTTTTTTTTTTTTTTCTACTCACCGGGTGGGCCTCTGTCTTTACATCAGACTAGGAGCTGCTCTAGGGCAGTAATGGGGTCTGAGTCCTCTCTGTGCCCCCAGAATAGCGCAGCACAGGGTCTGGTACATAATAGGTGCCAGTTTTTAAGTCTTTTTTTTTTTTTTTTTAAGTTTAATTGGTGAACGCAACTGGTTATGACTGCCCCTTCTCCCAGGTTTTTCCACAGCACCATGGGGCTGTGACACGGTAACCCAGAGGCCCCCACTTCCCTCCGCCCTTCCTTAAACAGAGCTCTGGCTCTGACTTTCTGACATTGCATTTCCTGAGAAGTGAGAGGGCAGCTGAGCCCTGGCTCCCGCTTCTGCTCCAGCCAAGATCTGCCCACCATGGCTCTGGTGCTGATCCTCCAGCTGCTGACCCTCTGTGAGCCACCCCACCCCCTTCTCCCTGGGTCCCAGGCTGGTTGGGGTGCAGAGACAGGCTCTGGGGACCTGGACACCCTGAGTAGGGAGGTGCCGGATGGTCAGGCAGCACTAGCTGAGGGTTCAGAATTCTAGACCAGAATAAGGGGACAGGACTTAGATCCTTGGGTCCTAACACAGAAGGACACATGGGTCCTGAATTCCTGTTCCTGGACAAGGAGAGAGTGGGGGCAGGATTCTCTGGGTCTTGAGGCAGGAGGGTGCGAAGGACCTGAACTCCTGGGGATAGCAAGTGTAGAGTCCTAGATTCTGATGTAGGAAGAGGATGAAGCCAGAACACCTGGGTCTCTGGGAAAGGAGGGAGCTGGGGACCCAGACTCCTGACCCCCGGGGAGGAGACATTGTGGGCTCAAATTATTGTCTCCTGGAAAAGGTGGAGTCCAAGGGTCTGATCACTGGGTGTAGAGGAAAGAGGGGGCTGGGGCCAGACTTGTGAAGTAGGTGGGGATTAAGAGCCCCGAGTTATGGCTACTGAGAGAGGACATATGGGTAAGATTCCTGTTTCTCAGAGGAAGGATTTAGATGTCTGAGTTTGCAGTGAGGTAGGACTGGGAGAAGCCTAGGACTTTGAAGAGACTTAGCTCCTCCACCTTCTACAGGGCCTCTGTGTCATGCAGACCTCACTTCAACTGGTGAGTAATATCTCCCATCCATTCACCTGTAAACTGCTGACAACCCATTTCCAACTATTCAGATTTTATTTTGGTGCTCAAACTCATCCCAGATTTCCATATTTCCCTCCCTCTCCTCCCTTTTTCCATCTTTTCCGTCCCTCCCTCCTTCCTTTCTTTCCTTCATATCTTACTCCCTTTAGTGACCAGTGTAGGTGAGTAGTGAAGACCATGAACTTTGGAGCTAAAGAGACCTAAGCTGGAACCCCACTCTCACCATATTATTCATTTACAACTTTGAACAAAACGCTGCTTGCTACTCAGTTTCCTTCTCTGTGAAATGAGCTGTTGTGAGGATTTAATAAAATCATCCCTGGCTGGCTCAGTTGGTAGAGCATGCAACTCTTGATCTTGGGGTTGTGAGTTTGAGCTCCATGTTGGGTATAGAGATTACTTTAAAAAATAAAAGTATTTTTTTTTAATCACATATGTAAAACCCTTGACTCAAAGCTTGGCATAGTGCAGGGCTCAAGAAATAGGACCTCAGGCAATGCTAAATTAACTCCCCCATTTGGAAGCCCATTTCCACAAGAGTAGGATCCTCCACCCTGAGATAGCCTTGAGTTTCTTTCCAGGTTTTCCAGTTGGTGAGATCTCTTTCTCTCAAACCTCCCTCATGATACTACAACTTCAAATAAGAATCGCCCGGAAAACCACTGATACGATACCTTAGCTATCAATTTATTTTAAATTATTATTTTTTAAATGATAAAGCTAAC
The DNA here is from genome assembly GCF_002201575.2 of Neomonachus schauinslandi. Taxonomy (NCBI): domain Eukaryota; kingdom Metazoa; phylum Chordata; class Mammalia; order Carnivora; family Phocidae; genus Neomonachus; species Neomonachus schauinslandi. Next base: position 3,501,280 of record NC_058418.1, read on the forward strand.
ATATATTCATGGTTTAAAAAATGATTCCCAAAGGACATATAACCTCCCTCTTCCCCTTCCTCATCTTCCTTAAATAAGCTCTGAATCCTTACAAAAAGTTTCCATGCATTCAGACACATACATGTATTTATATACTTCTTTGTTGTCTTGCCAAGGCAAAATTGATATTTCATGACTCACACTGTTCTGCATCTTACATTTTTTCACTTTACAATCTCTCTTGGAGGTGTTTCCGTATTATTATAACGAACTCTACATTTTTTTAACTGCTATTTAACATTTTCCATTGTATGGTTGGATTCTAGTTTGTTGGCCCTCTTGATATATATTTAGGTTGTTTCCAGTGTCCTCTCCCAGCCCCACCCTAATCAATGCTTCAGTGAGTACTCCAACGTGAGCTTTTTGTGCCCACATATGTACAGTTGTCTAGGGTGAAACAGTGGAATTATTAGGGCATGCCCTTTGTGTATTTTGATAGAAAGGGATGAACTGCCTTCTCAAAAGGTGCACTCAAGTGTACCTAACTACCTGTTTCACCATATCTTCACCCAAACAGAATATAAACCATTGTTTAATTTTTGACAACCTGATAGGCAAAAAAATCTTACTGTTGTTTTAATTTTTTTTTTTAATGATTACCAGTAACATTAAGCAACTTACCCCCTCCCCATGTGTTTTCATCCATTGGACTTCCTCTTCTGTGCACTACCTGGTTCATATGTCTTGTCCAGTTTTCAACTGGGCTGGGTTTAGGATTTCTTTCTATACTCTTCATCTATGGGATTAATGAATAAGTCCTTTCTGCCAGTGCTATAGCTTTTTTTCTAGCTCCGTCTGTCTATTCTCATACACAGCTTTAAAATTTTGCAGTCATCAAATTAGTTAACCTTGTCTCTTCTGAATTTTTTGTTTTATTTTTTAAGATAGCTTTCTCTTCCCAAGACAAATATACTTTCCTATATTTTCTTCTAATACTTTTACAGTAAAACAAAACAAAATAAAACAATGTAGGTCTTTAATTAACCTGGAATTGGTTTTGGGGCATTTGGTCTGGAATTTGGTCTGAGGTAGGGATACCACTTTTTTTTTTTTTTTACCCAAATCAATAGCAAGTTTTGGCAACCACTGAAATATGTTGACTTTGTTACAAATAACCTGAAGAGCAATTTACAAGTACAGATTTCTGGGACCCAATCCCTTGACATTACGTTTAAAAACCATGGAGTAAAGTTCAGGAGTTGCCCTGCTACTCTAATTTGCAGCTAGTCTTGACAATCTTTGACTGGGGTCCAGCATCTCCCCTATTTTACAAGCAGGAAACTAAGGATGAGAAAGAGGCAGGGGTTGCCCCAGCTGATTCTCTCCCCACCCCATCTCCTCAGGCTCCCAGGAATCCCAGGGCCCCAGTAGCCCTGTTTTTTCAGTCCCGCCAGCCTTATACCCCAAGCCATGGCTGGGGGCTCAGCCTGCTGCAATTGTAACCCCTGGGGTCAACGTGACCTTGAGGTGCCAGGCACCTCAACCTGCCTGGCGGTTTGCACTCTTCAAGTCTGGAGAGATCACCCCTGTGCTGTACCGGGATGTGTCCATGGAGCTGGCAGAGTTCTTCCTGGAGGAGGTGACCCCAGCCCAGGGAGGCTGTTACCACTGCTGCTACCGGAATCCAGGCTGGAATCTGGGTGTCTGGTCCCACCCCAGTGATACGTTGGAACTGCTGGTGACAGGTGAGGTCCTGGGGCGGGGGGAAAAAGAAGGGACTTTGGGGTGTGATGAGGGAGGGAGAAGGAGGGACAGAGAAATACAGGGAGAGAGATACTGAAAGAGACATACAGAGACAGGCTTGTACAATGACCCAGAGCAAAAAGAGCTACGTGGGGAGAGAAAGAGAACCAGAGAAACAGGTGATTCTTAACCAGGGACGATTGTGCCCCCCCAGGTGAACTTTCTGGTAATATCTGGGGACATTTTTGGTTGTCACTACTACCAAAGATGCTGCAAACATCCAACAATGCACAGGACAGCCCTCATCCTCACCCCATACAACAAAGAATTATCCAGATTTATACAAAATGTCACCAGTGAAGTTAGGAAACCTTGGGAGAAACCTAGAAACACCAGAAGAAACAATTCCGGAGACGCTGCCTCCGAGATCCAGGGTAGTGAAACGCACAGGACGGGGAGATCAAAACAGGGACACGGAGAGAGAATTTTAGTGAGGCTCAGGCCAAGAGAGAAAAGGGGACAACCAGGGAGAGAGAGGCAGAGACACAGAGAAAGGTGCACTTGGGGGCGAAGACACAGGGGGAGCCAGGGACAAGGATGCAAAGGGCACAGAGACCGACACGGAGGCAGAGAAACTGTGGGGGACACTGGCAAAGATAGAGAGAGACAGCGGGGGGAGAGAAGTTCAGAGAGAAGTAGAGGCTGGGGGGCCAGTGGACCGGGGAGAG
>NC_058418.1:3503829-3504340 GCF_002201575.2 Neomonachus schauinslandi
GGGGAGAGGAGGGCGGGAGGGGGGGAGAGGAGGGAGGCGGAGGGAGCAGGAGGAGGGGCGGGAGGGAAGAGGGGCGAAGGTCCGGGGGCGCAGGGCCGCGCCAGCGCTCGTCCCGGCCCGTGCCCCTCGCAGACCAGCTGCCACCCCCGTCGCTGGTGGCGCTGCCCGGGCCGGTGGTGGCGCCCGACGCCAACGTGAGCCTGCGCTGCGCCGGCCGCCTGCGGGGCATGAGCTTCGCGCTCTACCGCGTGGGCGTGGCGGCCCCGCTCCAGTACCGCGACTCGGCCGAGCCCTGGGCCGACTTCCCGCTGCGCGGCGCCAGCGCCCCCGGCACCTACAGCTGTTATTACCACACGCCGTCCTCCCCGTACGTGCTGTCGCTGCGCAGCGAGCCGCTGCTCATCAGCGCCGACGGTGAGGGCGACGCGCCCCGCCCAGCCCCTGCTCCCCAGAAGGGGTCGGGCCCGGCGGTTCCTCCCTGCTCCCCAAACCGGGGGTCCGGGCCGCCGCT
>NC_058418.1:3504350-3640633 GCF_002201575.2 Neomonachus schauinslandi
TCCGGGCCGGCGGTTCCTCCCTGCTCCCCAGCCCAGGGGTCCGGGCCCCCGGTTCCTCCCTGCTTCCCATCCCGGGGGTCCGGGCCGCCGGTTCCTCCCTGCTCCCCAGACTGGAGATCCAGGTCCCCAGCCTCTCCCTGCTCTCCAGCCCGGAACCCCTGGTTCCTCCCTGCTCCCCAACCGGGGATCCAGGCCCCAGCCTCTCCCTGCTCCCCAACCTGGGGGTCTGGGCCCCCAAGCCCTCCGTGCTCCCCCTCCCAGGAGTCCACGCCCAGTTCCTCCCTGCTCCCCAATCTAGGGATCCGTACCCTACCCCTTCTTACCCAAATCCAGGAGTCCAGGACCCCTGCTCCCATCGACCCACCATAACTTTGAGACTGGGAGCTGTGTCCCCAGTCTCACCCTGGAGGTTCGAGACCCAGAGAACAGGCCCAGACTGTGGGTTCCGGAACTGAAGGCCTCTCTCCCTTGCTGTCCTGCAGGCTCGGGCTCCTTGGACTACATGCAGGGCAACCTCGTCCGCCTGGGGCTGGCCGGCCTGGTGCTCATTTCCCTGGGCACACTGGTTGTTTTTGACTGGCGCAGCCAGAGTTGTGCCCAGGCAGTGTCAGGCCCTGAGCCCCAGAGGACTGGACACAGATGCCTCGCAGTGTGAGAAGACTGCCCAGAGACAGCGAGAAGAAACAGGGATTCCTGGTGTTGGACTGGCCCCACAGTCCCCCTGGCTGAGCCCAGCTTCTGGGTCGTAATAAGCTTCGTACTGTGTGCTCTAGCTCCCTTCTGGGTCATTCCTCTAGTGCATCAGTGGAAAGCTGTCTCCGTAGTCAAGGCTTCCTAGTCTCGAGACCTGGGTTCGAATCTCAGGGCCGCTGCTCACTCACTGCGTTATTAGGAAAGAGACCTTTCCCAAGTCTCAATTGCCTTGAATGTAAAATGGGCTGACTGATAATACCCACTTCATAATCTTGTAGGATTAAGTGGGCAATACACATGAAACCCTTAAAAGTGACTGGCCCATAGTAAATGCTCAATAAATGTTAGCTATCCTATAACTGCGGTTTCTACCAGATGCTCAAGGCCGGAATGTAGTCTCCCCCCCCCCATTGCGCATGCTCCAGCTGAACTTTTCAGCAATTCACCGCCATTTCCTTCATGCCCCCCAGCCTCTACTTCTCTCTGAACTTCTCTCCCCCTTCGCCTTCCCCCTTCGCCTCCCCCCTTCCTTGGTCGACAAGCAAACCTCTTCCAAACCCCTCCTCAGACCTTCTGACCTCGGTAGACCAAGATGAGATCAAGGAGAACTTCTTCCCTATTTAAAGCTTCATTTGTGTGCAGTGCAGGCTGTTTTCTTGAACCGTCATTATGATTAAGTGGAGTCCGTTGCCAAGGCAACAGCAAGTGCAGTGTGTGCAGTCGAGCACTGACCTGGACATTTATACATGGCACCTGGCCTGCTTCCCACGGGGTCTTGGCTGCCTTCACAGTTGTAAAGCTAATGCAAACCATTCCCCAGTGCAGCCCGTTTGCTCTCCCCTCTTGCCTCTCTTTCTGGAAGGCCTGACTACATTCAGTTTCTCCTGAGTTTAGTAATTTAACTTCTATTTTAATCTTGGTAACCCGGATGCCTTTATCATCCTCATACACACATACACACATTTTTCTGTCTCTAAGCACTTCTTACCACACAACACTTGTGTTCCCTTCTTGCTTATGCCTAATTTTGATGGAGCACACATCCTCTTCTATTGTTACTAAGTTTTCCACCTTCCCCTTCTCTTCTTCCCACTCTATGAAGGAGAGGATGCCTTCCATTTTTTGGACAACCCCAGCTCCATCACCCACAAGGGGGATGAGCCTTGAGCAATTTACAGACCCTCCTGAATTTTTATCCCTGAAAGAGGAAACTAAAAATATCTGCCACGTTGGTTTGAGATAATCAAACAGGATAACTTGTCCCCAACATGTGGAGAGAGATCATAAAAGCTCAGATCAGCAATTTTAATCTATCCCACCCCCCCTTTTGGGGAGACATGATTAGGAAGCAAAGCTTACATCACAGCCCTGTACACACATCCATTTACATCTATAAACTAGAATTCAAGTTCTATGAAGCAATATTCACTTCTACTATTTTATTATGATCTATTTTATTAAAAATGCTGATCATGACTCCTTTCATTGATGGAACAACTCCCTAACACCCACAGTGAGACACGATTTGAGGAAGTTGAGCAATATTTGTTGGTGTTCCTTGGTTACAGAAACTGATCTCTGGACTCGTATAAAGACTGGGAAATTCAAAATATGGATAAACAGCATAAAACGATGCTATTTCAACACCCAGTTCTCCTAGTAGTTGAGATTTGGGTACTGCAGTTAAGCAGAACTGAAATCAGAAGTCAAGTTAGCCACCTGGGTTCACTGACTTGCTGAAGAGATTGGAGGAGACACTCGGAGCAGGACTTTCTGGGTTTGTACTTAGTACCAATGTGGGACTCCTGTGGAGCATATCCTGGGCAATCTCCCCGTGAACTGGATGTGGACGTGGGAAATCAAGGGAGAAGCAGGGATCCAGATTCACAGGAGGGAACCAGACCTGGATGGGGCTACAAAGTCATCAAATCCAGTCTTCTCATTTTACAGATGGGAAAATGGTGGAATGGAGGGGTGGCATGAAGCTCCCCCATAGTCATACGAGAAATCAGTGGCACATCAGGGAGGCTCCCCAGGAATTTGTACTTCAACTCGGCCACATCTATTCATTCACTTTACTAGTCAACCACTCATCCCACTCATTGTCATCCATCCATTTGTTCACTGATTCTCATCCTTCTTTCTAGCCATCCATCCATCCATCCATCCATCCCCTTTCCTCTTGCTCCTATTTGAATATGTACCCTTCCTTTTGCCCTTACCCCTCATTAATTCATTATTACATCCATTCATCCATATTTCCCTTTATTAATCAGCTAATCAACTTATTAATCTCCTCACCTATTTATTGTACTTATTCAGAATCTGTCAGCCAACCTTTGCATTTATTTATCCAACAAGGCTGAAGATCTCTTCTTCCTAAATTGGGGAGAGGGGGAGGGGGAGTTGGAAAATTTAATAACGATAGAAGAAGATGTGTGCTCCACCAAAATTAGGCATAAATCAGGAAAGGAACACATGAGTGTTGAGTGGTGAGAAGTGCTCTGAGATGGAAAATGTGTGTATGAAGATGAGAAAGGAATCAATGTTAGCCAGATGAAAAAAAAAATATTATTGATAGATAATGTTAGTAATAGAATATTGTTTTTATTTTTAAAGATTATTTAAAGATTTTATTTGTTTGACAGAGAGGGAGAGGGAGCATGCACAAGCAGGGGGAGCAGCAGAGGGAGAGGGAGAGGCAGACTCCCTACTGAGCAAGGAGCCTGATGCGGGGCTCGATCCCAGGACCCTGGGATCATGAGCTGAGCCGAAGGCAGATGCTTCACCAACTGAGCCACTCAGGCGCCCCTATTTATTTATTTATTTACCATGAGACCATGGTAAGGGGCAGAGGAAGAGGGAGGGAGAATCCTCAAGCAGAATCCCCACTGGGCATGGAGAATGACTTGGAGCTTCATCCCAGGACCCTGAGATCATGACCTGAGCAGAAACCAAGAGTCGGCTGCCCAATTTGCTGAGCCACCCAGGTACCCCCGTCACTTCCACTTTTGAATGAGGAAGAGAAAGGGGAATATTATCACATTTAACTATTGCAAAGCAATTTACCATTCTTGAGGCAGTGGTTCCTTTTTTTTAAATTTAAGATTTATTTATTTTAGAGAGGGGGGAGGGGCAGAGAGAGAGGGAGAGAATCTCAAGCAGACTCCCTGCTGAGTGCAGAGACCCCGATGTGGGGCGTGATCCCACGACCCTGAGATCACAACCTGAGCCAAAACCAAGAGTTGGATGCTTAACTGACTGCACCACCCAGGTGCCCCAAGGCCATGGTTACTTTTTTTTGTCACCCACAAATGCTCAGCACTTCCAGGGTGTTCATAATGAGACTGTGACAGATCTGCTACCAGCTGTCCTTTCTACTCACTCGCGCCTGGTCCACTGTGCTCATCCTTCCGGGTTCAGATTGGATGCTGTTTCCACTGTAAACTGCTGCCTGGCCCATCTGTGTTCCCATAGTGTCTTGTTGTACCTGAACTGAATATTTACACTGTATTTGGATTTTCTCTCTCCCACACTAGACCACAAGCTCCTCCCAAGAGGGACCAGGTTTTTGCATCTCCGTGTGTCTGGGGTCTGGCATAGGTCTGAGGAAACATGCACAGTGTGGCTCAGTGAGCTCAGCACGCTGCAGATGATCTAAGTGAGCTCCATACTTTTGCCCTTGTGTAGTGGGCAGAATGATGCCCCCCTCCCCGCCACGTGTGATGTCCTGATTCCTGGAACCTGTGAAAATGTTGTACGTGGCCAAAGGGACTTCCCAGGTGTGATTAAATTTAGCATCATGAGGTGGGGGGGTTATCCTGGATTATTCAGTTGGGTTCCATGAAGTCTCAAGGATCCTCATGTATAAGAGGAAAGAGGTCGGAGTCAGAGAAGGGAATGTAGACATGGAAGCAGAGGTCACTGTGAGGCAGGGTCACGAGCCAAGGAACACAGGCTCGCCTAAAGCTGGAGAAGTCGAGGAATTGGATTCTCCCCTAGAGCCTCCAGAAGGAATGCAGCCTCTCAACCCACGTTGGACTTCTGACCTCCAGAAGAGAAAGATAAAAAATTTATGGTTAGGCCACTGGTTTGAGACAATTTGTCACAATGGCGATAGCAAAACTAATACTGTTAGCTTCAACAGAACCTCTTTCTTCTTCCCACAAACCCAGGCATGTAACCGTTAGGATTTCCACTTCTGTCCCCAACCCTGCTTGCCCCAAGTTCCCGTTTATCTACTTGGCACACATTTATTCAATGCCCACCACGGGTGGGGCACTGTGCTGGGTGCTGGGGACAAGCAGGGAACGCCAGCAGGCATAAACCCTGCTCTCATGAAGCTCACGGAAAAAAGCATTAACCAAACTGCTACATAGCGTATTGATTAGGGAGCACTTTAAGCTGCTGTAACAAACAGACCCCCTCTAAGGAAAAAAAACTATATAATTTTATTTCTCAGGGCGCCTGGGTGGCTCAGTTAGTTAAGCATCTGACTTTGGCTCAGGTCATGATTGCAGGGTCCTGGGATCAAGTCCCACATGGGGTTCCCCCTGCTCTGTGAGGGGCCTGCTTCTCCCTCTCCCACTCCCCCTGCTTGTGTTCCCTCTCTCGCTGTCTCTCTCTGTCAAATAAATAAATAAATCTTTAAAAAAATGTTATTTCTCTCTCACTTAATAGTATATAGTTGAAACAGTCCAGGGCCATTTATCAACAGCTTTGCTTTTGTCAACATACGGCTTTCCTGTGTGGTTCTGAGTCAGCACGAAAGGAGGAAGAGTGAGAGAGAGAAAGAGAAAGAGATCACACAATCATTTTTAAAGAGTAGGACCCAGGATTTGAAAATGTCTCCTCTGCTCTCATCCAATTGGCCAGAACTCGGTTCCATCGCCAGGTCTAGCTGCAAAAGTGGCTGGGCTCTAGCGTGTGCCCTTCTAAAAATGAGGGAGGGGGGGTTCTATTACTTAAAGGAAGAAGGGAAACTTGGATGCTAGGAAACCATGAACCATCTCCATCAGTACAACTATAGTAAAAAAAAAAAAAAGAGAGAGAGAATTTTGAAAGCCTATAATTGAGGATTTGATCTAGTCTTGGAGATCTCTGATGGCTTTGCTTAAGTGCAGAGGTGAGATCTGAAAGTTGAGCAGACTTTGAACTAGGTGAAGGTGCTGGAAGGGTGTTCTAAGCAAAGGGATAGCATGTGCAAAGGCCCTGCGGTGGAGGAAGCCGGGAGACAGTGGTTCAGAGACGGGCTAAATTGTGTGCTACTGCCACCTAGTGGTCACACCTTTTCCCTTGAAGTCCCTGAACTCCCTTAGAGGTGCATCATAGGACTGTAGCCACGCTCCTCTATTCCGGCTGGACACTGAGCTGGGAATGGCAGTGACCAGTGCCACTTCCAAGCTGGAGCATTTACCTGTAAGAACTCCCTCCTCACCTAGACACAGTGCTCCACTGGTCCGGGCGCCTGAGGGACAAGGATGAACCAGGCCCCCTGCCAGTAGTTTCTACTGTGGTCCCCCTGCCCCACCTGGCTCCAGGCACTCCTACTAGGAGCCCATCGATATGACCATCTTTTTGTCCACCTGTCTCGGTCCACTCGGGCTTTTTAAAAATGCCATACACTGGGGGGCTTGAACAACAGAAACTTACTTCTCAAAATTCTGGAGGCTGGGATGTCCGAGATCAGAGGGCCAGCATGGTTCTTGTGAAAGCCCTCTCCCTGGCTTGCAGGTGGCCTCTTGTATCCTCACAAGGCAGGGGGAGAGAGAGAGAGGGACGGTGGAGAGGGAGGGAGAGAAAGAGACCTAAGGTTTCTCTCATGTCTCTTCTTATAAGGGCACTAATCCCAACCACGTGGTCGCCACCCTCATAATATCACCTAAACCTAACCACCTCCCAAAGGTCCCACCTCCTAATACCAGCACATTGGGGGTTAGGGGCTTCAGCATAAGAATTTTGGGGAGACAAAGACATTCAGCCGATAACAGCATCCTTCTGGAGATCTTGGATCCACTGCTTATTTTTAAAGAATTACGAAAAGTTCACTCCAAGGTAAGGGGGTGGGGAGGCTCCGCTATGGCATCCTGGAAACCCTTCACATGTCCATATGGACACTTGAACTGCAGCTAATCTGACTCTGGGCACAATGCCTTATGATCCTCCTGGAACATAAGAAGATGAGAGGCTTGTGAGGAGCTTTGTGAGGCCATCTCCCACTCACCTTATTCCCATCCCCCGCCCTGGAAGACTTTCGCCAGACAGCTTCTCGTTGCTTCTCAGGTTCCGATGAGGTGTGGCACTTTCTGCCCTGTTCCCCTCAGACTGGAGCTGCAGAATATAAAAATGCTTAGCTGGGGTCTAGATTTGGCTCTTGCAGTTCTGTAGAAAGACATGTGGCCTTTGTTTCTGGTTCCTGGCACAGAGCTCCTAAAACCCTTATTTCCTTAGTGACAAGGGTGATAGGAGCATCTTTTCTTCTAAGGAGGCCACTCTTGGTGAGCCTCTAGGTAGCTTCAGGATGGGGGCTGGTCATCAGAAAGACCAGCCATGTGACTAGAAGCTTGGAACCTTCTGCACCACGCCCATCTCTGAGGAGAGAGGAAGAGGCTGGATATTGAGTGATTAACTCAATGGCCAATAATTTAATCAATCTTGTCTCTGTAATGGAATAATGTAATGTGATAAAGATTGTTTAAGAAATCTGGTTAGGGGCACCTGGATGGCTCAGTTGGTAAGCATCTGACTCTTGATCTCAGCTCAGGTCTTGATCTCAGGGTTGCGAAGTCAAGCCCTGCACTGGGCTCCATGCTGGGCATGGAGCCTACTTAAAATCAATCAACTCTGGAAAACACTATGGAGGTTCCTCAAAAAGTTGAAAATATAGTTACCCTATGACCCAGCAATTGCACTACTGGTTATTTACCCCAAAGATGCAAATGTAGTGATCCAAAGGGGCATGTGCACCCCAGTGTTTACAGCAATGTCCACAATAGCCAAACTATGGAAAGAGCCTAGATGTCCATCAACAGATGAATGGATAAAGATGTGATACACACACACACACACACACACACACACACACACGATGGAATATTATGCAGCCATGAAAAATTGAAATCTTGCCATTTGCAATGACATGGATAGAACTAGAGAGTATTATGCTAAGCAAAATAAGTCAATCACAGAAAGACAAGCATCATATGATCTCACTGATATGAGGAATTTGAGAAACAAGACAGAGGATCATAGGGGAAGGGAGGAAAAAATGAAATAAGATGAAGCCAGAGAGGGAGAAAAACCATAAGAGACTCAATCTCAGGCAGCAAACTGAGGGTTGCTGGAGTGGAGGGGGAGGGATGGGGTGGCTGGGTGATGGACATTGGGGAGGGTATGTGCTATGGTGAGCGCTGTGAATTGTGTAAGACTGATGAATTGCAGACCTGTACCCCTGAAACAAATAATACATTATATGTTAATTTAAAAAATTAAAAAAATCAATCAATCAATCTGGTTAAAGTGTGGAGGTGAAAGCTTTGCCAAAAGTATCAATTTTGTTTTCTGATGCAACTAGGAGAATTACACAAATATTCACTCATGACTTTTACTAAATTGTTCTCTACTCCACTGAAATAAATCTACACACAGAAGTGTTATTTAAACAAGAGTCTTATAAAAATCTCAACTTTATTTTTTTTATTTTTTATTTTTTAAAGCTTTTATTTATTTATTTGAGAGAGAGAGAATGAGAGAGAGCACATGAGAGGGGGGAGGGTCAGAGGGAGAAGCAGACTCCCTGCCAAGCAGGGAGCCCGATGCGGGACTCGATCCAGGGACTCCAGGATCATGACCTGAGCCGAAGGCAGTCACTTAACCAACTGAGCCACCCAGGCGCCCCTAAAAATCTCAAGACTTTAAAAATCATTGCCACATCTTTTGAAAATCACCTTCAAAGAAACACCTGTAATTATAATTCATTTCTCTCCTTGATAATTCATTGCCTTGTTGATTTTTCTGTATTACTAAATGGAAAGACAAGTAAGCCCTGTCAAGACAATAGTCTCAGGGGCATGTTGCTCTTCTTCCAAATGAATAGTGGAAAAATTCATAAAAACTTATGATGTGCTTGGTTTCTTATTTTAACAAAGAGATTGAGAATTTTGTCTTATTTAAATTAGCGTATCTATCAAATACAGTTTGTAGACTTGTAGTTTGCAGATTTGAACCCTGATTTTAAAAAACTGACAAAAAGAGCATATTTGAGATGATTGAGGAAATTTGGATACTGGCTGGATATTAGATGGTATCAAGAAAGTACTGTTAGAGTAAGGAAACGACAGATGTTGGCGGGGATGCGGAGAAAGGGGAACCCTCCTACACTGTTGGTGGGAATGCAAGCTGGTGCAGCCACTCTGGAAAACAGTATGGAGGTTCCTCAAAAAGTTGAAAATAGAGCTACCATATGATCCAGCAATTGCACTACTGGGTATTTACCCCAAAGATACAAAAGTAGGGATCCTAAAGGGTACGTGCACCCCGATGTTTATAGCAGCAATGTCCACAATAGCCAAACTGTGGAAAGAGCCAAGATGTCCATCGACAGATGAATGGATAAAGAAGATGTGGTATATATATACAATGGAATATTATGCAGCCATCAAAAGGAATGAGATCTTGCCATTTGCAACGACGTGGATGGAACTGGAGGGTATTATGTTGAGTGAAATAAGTCAAACAGAGAAAGACATGTATCATATGATCTCACTGATATGAGGAATTCTTAATGGCAGGAAACAAACTGAGGGTTGCTGGAGTGGGGGGTGGGGTGGGAGGGATGGGGTGACTGGGTGATAGACACTGGGGAGGGTATGTGCTCTGGTAAGCGCTGTGAATTGTGCAAGACTGTTGAATCTCAGATCTCTACCTCTGAAACAAATAATGCAATATATGTTAAGAAAAAAAAAAGAAGAAGAAGAAGAAGGTAGCGGGAGGGGAAGAATGAAGGGGGGGACATCGGAGGGGGAGACGAACCGTGAGAGACGATGGACTCTGAGAAACAAACTGAGGGTTCTAGGGGAGGGGGGTGGGAGGATGGGTTAGCCTGGTGGTGGGTATTGAGGAGGGCACATTCTGCATGGAGCACTGGGTGTTATGCACAAACAATGAATCATGGAACACTTCATCTAAAACTAATGATGTAATGTATGGGCATTAACATAAGAATAAAAAAAAGATAAATCTCCCTGGAAAATAAAAAATAAAAAGGTAAAAATAAAGAGCATTTAAAACAAACAAAACAAAACAAAACAAAAAAAGAGAAAGTACTGTTAGTTTTCTTGGGATGATACTGCCTTGGTGGTTATATATTTTTTAAAAAGATTCTCATCTGATAAAGATAGCTATGTACTGAAATATTTTGGGATTAAAAAGATGACTTCACAAGATTAGTCACTCAGTAAAATTTAACTATTACTTTATAGCTACTATTATTTAAAGATTTTTTTTAGTATAGTTGACACACAATGTTATACTTCTTTCAGGCATACAACAGAGTGATTCAGCTTCTCACTGTGTTATGCTGGGCTCACCACAACTGTAGCTACCATCAGTCCCCATACAACACTATCACAGTGTCATGGACTATATTCCCTATGCCATGCCGCCTTTTATTCTTGTGACTTATTCATGCCATGGCTGGAAGCCTGTATCTCCCTCTCCCCTTCACCCATTTTGCACATCCCTACCCCCTTTCTTCCTGGCAACCATCAGTTTGTTTTCTATATTTATAGGTTTGATTCTGCTTTTTGTTTATTCATTTGTTTTTTAGATTCCACGTATGAATGAAATCATATGGTATTTGTCATTTGTCTTTCTCAATCTGACTTTACTTAGAATAATACCCTCTAGGTCCATCCATGTTGCTGCGAATGACAAGATCTCATCCTTTTTGTGGCTGCATAATATTCCTCTGTGTGTGTGTGTGTGTGTGTGTGTATTACTTCTTTCTTATCCATTCATCTACTGATGGACTTAGGTTGCTTCCATATCTTGACTATTGTAAATAATGCTGCAATGAACATAAGGATGTATATATCTTTTTGAATTAAAGTTTTCATTTTCTTGGATAAACACCCAGTAGTGGAATTATTGGATCATAAAGTATTTCTATTTTTTTTTAATTTTATTTATTTATTTGACAGAGAGCGAGAGAGGGAACAGAAGCAGGGGGAGTGGGAGAGGGAGAGCAGGCTTCCCACAGAGCAGGGAGCCCAATGCGGGGCTCAATCCCAGGACCCTGGGATCATGACTTGAGCCAAAGGCAGACGCTTAACGACTGAGCCATCCAGGCGCCCCAAGTATTTCTATTTTTAATTTTTTGAGGACCCTCCATACTGTGGTTGTACCGGTTTGCATTCCCACCAACAGTGCAAGAGGGTTCCCTTTTCTCCACCATTGTCAATGCTTTTATTTCTCTCTCTCTTTTTTTTTTAATTTTAACCATTCTGACAGGTACCTCATTGTGGTTTTGATTTGCATTTCCCTGATGATTAGTGATGCTGATCATCTTTTCATGTGTCTGTTGACCATCGGTATGTCTTCTTTGGAAGAACATCTATTCAGATCATCTGCCCATTTTTTAATTGGATTGTTTGTGTTTTTTCTGGTGTTGTGTTGTATAATTCTTTATATACTTTGAGTATTAACTCCTTATCAGATATATCATTTGCAAATCTTTTCTCCCATTCAGTAGGTTGCCTTTTTGTCTTGTTGATGGTTTCCTTTGCTGTGCAAAAGCTCTTTATCTTTATTTTGATGTAGCTTCAATAGTTTATTTTAGCCTTTTTCCTTTGCCTTAGGAGACATATCTAGAAAAAATGCTGCTATGACTGATGTCAGGGAAATTACTGCCTGTGTTTTTTCCAGGATTTTTATGGTTTCAAGTCTCTTAGATCACGAACAAGACAAGGATGTCCATTCTCACCACTTTTATTCAACATTGTGCTAGAAGTCCTAGCCATAGCAAACAGACAAGAAACAGAAATAAGAGGTATCTAACTGGTAAGGAAGCAGTTAAATTTTCACTATTTGCAGATGACATGATATTGCATATAGAAAACCCTGAAGACTCCACCAAAAAGCTATTAGAAGTAATAAATGAATTCAGTAAAGTTGCAGGATGTAAAATTAATATCCAAAGATTGGTAGCATTTCTATATACATTAATAACGAAGTAGCAGAAAGAGAAAACTAAGAAAACAATCCATTTAGAATTGCACCAGAAAGAATAAAATACCTAGGAATAAATTTAATCAAGGAGGTGAAAGACCTGTACCCTGAAAACTATAAAACATTGATGAAAGAAGCTGAAGGAATGGAAACACATTCCATGCTCATGGATTAGAAGAATTAATATTGATAAAATGTCCATACTACCCAAAGCAATCTACAGATTCAATGTGTTCCCTATCAAAATATCAACAGCATTTTTCACAGAACCACAACAAATAATACTAAAATTTAAATGGAACCACAAAGACCCCAAAATAGCCAAAGCAATATATCTACTATAAGCATGGCCCTGATCCACTTCTCCTCTAACCCTAAAGGCAACCATAATCTGGTGCAAGTCCGTTTCTTTTTTAAGATTTTTTTTTTTTACTTGAGAGAAAGAAGAGCCCACGCGAGCACAGGAGCCAGGGAGAGGCAGAGGCAGAGGGAGAAGCAGGCTCCCCACTCAGTGGGGAGCCCAACACTGGGCTCGATCCCAGGACCCTGAGATCATGATCTGAGCTGAAGGCAGATGCTTAACCCACTGAGCCACCCAGGTGCCCCTATCTTAGAATTTCCCCCCCCAAAGATTCCACTTATTTATTTGACAGAGAGAGACAGCGAGAGAGGGAACACAAGCAGGGGGAGTGGGAGAGGGAGAAGCAGACTCCCCACTCAGTGGGGAGCCCAACACTGCACTCGATCCCAGGACCCTGAGATCATGATCTGAGCTGAAGGCAGACGCTTAACTGACTGAGCCACCCAGGTGGCCCTGGAAACTTTCCTTTTTAAACACTGTGGTCAACTACACATAACATACCATCTTGACCATTTTTAGATGCGTGGTTCCGCAATGTTCAGTACATTCACGCTGTTGTGCACCGCCACCACCACCATCCACAGAGCTCCTCATCCTGCACATCTGTGCCCATTAAACCACGACTCCCCCTCCTCCAGCCCCTGGCTCCACCATCTACCTTCTGTCTCTATAAATCTGACTGCTCTAGGGACCTCACAGAAGTGACTCATACGGTATCTGTCTTTTTGTGTCTGGCTCATTCCATTGAGCATAATGTCCTTGAGGTTCACCCACATTGTGGCAGCTGTCAGAATGTCCTTCCTCTCTGAGGCTGAATAATACTCCATTGCGTCTACAGACCACGTTTTGTTTGCCCATTCATTCGTCAATGGACACTCGGGTTGTTTCCACTTCGTCTACTGTGAATAATGCTCATGAGAACATGGACGTACAAGTATCTCTTTAAGACTCTATTTTCAATTCTTTTAAAAATATACCCGGAAGTGGAATTGCTGATGGTAATTAATTTGATTCAGTTTTTGAGCCTCTATGCAACTCCAGAGTCAGGGGATGTGACTTTGCTTCTTGGCACCCCACTAGCAGCACACACGTGCTTGTTTTTCAGTTTCCATAATTGTATCAACGTTTCTTGTCCTACATCTGCTCCTCTCTCATTGCCTTTTTTCCTTCTTAGCTTATGTCCTCCTAATAAATCCCCTAATTGTCTTTCAATGAGGTTTTGGGAAGAAATGTATATGTCCCATCTGCATGTTTATGTGGAAGTCCTTATATCTGTTCCTAAATTCAGCAGTCCCAAATTCTAAGCTTTACAAGAGTTCACTCCTCTTTTAAACTATGAATTTTTTGCATCCCACAGCACCTCACTTAAAATTTCTAAAGGCTTAAATTTCAATAACATTTAAAGGGATAAATTAACATATCAATTTTAGCCAATTTAGAAAGCACAGATAAGCAAAAAGGAACAAAAAATATTGATCACAATTCTACTACTCAGAGAATAACACTTTTGTAAATAAACTAGATTTACCTTCTAGATTTTTCCATGTGCACATGATGCCTGGGTTGTCTCTTGTTCTGTCTACACCTCAACCAGATGTGGAACACAGCTCCCTAAGTTCTCCTGAAGAGCCTCTTTCCACCAGAGATCTAATGACAGATTTCACAGAAGAGATTTCACTGAGGAGATAGTTCACATCGCGTCCCCACAACAAACCACTTACAAACCCACCACAGACATTTCTCTTCTTCAAATTCCTTTTCTGCTATGTTGCCTGCCAGTGAGGGTTCTTCTGTCTTACCTTCTCTTTATAGGGCCTGTTGTCTCATTCTCCCAGATCCCCACCACTCCGATGCCCTATGACTTCCCACCTCTTTGCCCTCAGCTCTGACCCCATTCCTGCCCTCAGCATCCCTGGGACATAACCTAGAAGTTGTGCACGTCACCTTGCTCACATCCTGTGACCAAAAGGACCCACAATTCCCTGAGGGAGAGAAATGTTGTGGGTTTTTTTTTTAAGATTTTATTTTATTTGAGGGGGTGGGCAGAGGAAGAGGGAGAAGCAGACACCCCGTGGAGTGCAGAGCCCAATGTGGGGCTCCATCTCATGACCCTGAAATCACGACCTGAGCTGAACCCAAGAGTCAGATGCTCAAGCGACTGAGCCACCCAGGCGCCCCTAGAGAAATGTATTCTTATTCTGGATCGCTGGGAGCCCAGGTATTTGCTGTCACCGTGCAGAAGGGGACGATGGTGATTGAAATCCAGTTAGCAGTGTCTCGCATGCTCTGCATACTCACGGCTATACCTTAGAAGTGGATGGCTGACCTCTGGGCTATTGGGAGGACTCAGTGCATCAAGCCTGTGGGAAGTGGTTTGAGAGTGTGTTGCAATAGTCATTTCCTGATAGAGACTAGAAGACAGAAACTCTGGGTATGCAGAGTGGAGGACTGAAAAACCAGGGGCAAAGCTGTTCCTGCACGTCCTGGAGTCAAGAGGACATCTTGGCTTCTCACCACCAACAAGACTGAAGGAAGATCCTTGGAAGAGGCTTGTGGGTGCTGCCATGATGCCCCAACTCTTGGCTCTGCTCTGCACTGGTAAGTCACAGAGGAGGGCAGCCACTGGACGGGTGGGGCTGGGCTGTGGCAGCAGCTGGAGTTGGTGGGGCCTGTGGGGTGGGTAATGGCGTGGGGTTAATAAACACAGGCTAGAACCTTCCATTTCCTGAATACAAATTATGTACAAGGGACATGTTGGGTGCTTTACACACATTTTCCTGTTTCCCCAAACTCAGTCATCCCTGAACTTCCCCATGACATTTTTCCCTATGTACGTGACCTCTGTATTCTTTCCTATGTGATCTTCCTCTTTAAATTCCCCAGGTTTTTGTATTATTGTTTTTGTACTCAACTCTATTTTAAAAGAAAATCTGTAAAACACTTCTATTAATGGAAAATCAGTGCCCCCATCAAAAACAGACCCTGTTCGCCTCTGGGCCACAGTTTCCCCAGGTCCTGTTTCTGAGAGGTAGCAGTGAATGCAGAAAGCCGGCTTCAGTCTAGCACTCGGCAGTGGTATTCTTCCATGGGATCTGAGAGAGTGTCAAGAACCGAGAAGACAGACTTTCTCACACAGGCTCAGTGACACTTCCTCTCCTGTCATTGACCTGAAGTCATCTTACATCTCTTAGAGAAAGTCTCCCAAATAATTCTCTTCCCCATACTGCATTCAAGGAATCTGAAAGTCACAGCTGAAGTACCTGCCAAGGTCACTCTGCTGCTAAGCGGAGAAGCTGAATTCAAATTCTGGTCTGCACAGTGCCAAAGACCATAATTTTCCATTGGGCCATACGAAGGAATTAAAAGGTCCTAATTTGGGGGTCAGGGGGTGGAAATGTCTGGAGGGTGGATGAAGGGAGTCATGGTTAGAAAAACCTCAAGAAGGTAAATGAGCAGTGGATCCAATGATCTTAGTAGGTGCCAGCAACCTTCTCCTGTAAAGGGCCTGATAGACAGGCTCTGGGGTTATATGGTCTTTGTTACCTACCATTCAACACCTGTCAGAATGGCTCTCATCAAGAAGACAAGAGGTGTTGGTGAAGACATGGAGACTAGGGACTCACGCACTGTTGGTGGGAATGCAAACTGGTGCAGTCACTGCAGAAGACAGTATGAAGGTTCCTCAAAAAGTTAAAAATAGGGGTGCCTGGGTGGCTCAGTCAGTTGGGCATCTAACTCTTGATTTCAGCTCAGGTCATGATCTCAGGGTCGTGAGATCAAGTCCTAGGTTGGGCTCCTCACTGAGCACGGAGCCTGCTTGAGATTCTCTCTCTCCCCCTCCCTCTGCCCCTCCCCCACATGCTCGTGCTCTCTCTCTAATAATAATTTTTAAAAAAGCTAAAAGTAGAACTACCATATGATCATCAACCCCACTTTGGGGTTATATATCTAAAGGAAATGAAAACATGAAATTGAAGGGATGTCTGCATCCCCATGTTCACTGCAGCATTATTCACAGCAGCCAAGGCATGGAAATGACCTAAGTGTCCATCCATGGATAGATGGTTACAGAAGATGTGGTCCGTATTATTCAGCCGTGAGGAAGAAGGAAATCCCACCATTTGTGACAACATGGATGGACCTTGAGGGTATTACACGAAGTGAAACAAGTCAGAGACAGAAAGATAAATACTGTATGAACTCACTTTTCTTAGGATCAGTTGGTCTAGATCTGAAAGGAAGGCCACCAGGGAACATACACCTCACCCTTCCAGGCAATACCGATCTTAGATTTTTGAGATTTCCTCCGGGGTACCAAGGAGAGGACTCATGGCCAACCGTAATGTCAGGGATGCATTTAGGCCATTCCCCAAGGGCAGACAGAAGCTTCTCCATGCAAAGGACTGCATTCTCAGCAGCTAGATGTCCCTTATCATAGGGTAGGGCTCTCCCCACTCCTTCCCCCGCTCTCAGTTGATATGGATGGTTATGCTGTTGCGTTGGGAGGGAATTTGGGAAATCATTATTTCTGAAATCATTATTTCAGAAATCTTTGTAAATGACTTTCTTTACATAAGACCAACTCCATTGGTCAACATGTATTTGAACATCTGCCAAAGTCCACACTGCATTCTAGGTAGTGAGGATGAATTCTCTGCGCTCAAGGGGCTTAAATTCTAGTGATTCCAGATCTCTTATGAACCCAAGAGCATCAGGAATAATAGGTGTCTTTAAAACCTAAGTGGTTTCTTTTCCCCCCAGCCAAATGGTTTTTGTCATTATTAAGATTTCTCTCACACTCAAGAAGCCATGGCACCAGGGGAAGGGTGGGTCCTGTGCCCTCTACAATGTTGACATGCTCAGGAGACGCCCCGAGTGACACATTTAGGGTAACAGGGATGATCAGGAGCCAAGTGTAGTGTCCCTTATCCTCTCTTCACCATCAAATCTAGAGATGACATCACAGGATACAACAGACGAATAGGGTGGATGGATAAAGGATGGGTGGTGGGGGAAATCGTTGGGTTCTGAGGCAAAATGGCAAGGCCATCCAAAGTCCTGGGACCATTGTGAGGAGAGATGACCCTGGGACAGTGAAGTGGGAAAATGTGAGAAATGACAGAGACTGTGGTATGGAGGATGTCCATATCTTGACTCCCAGGAGCTGTGGACATGTTCCTTTGTGTGGCAAAGGAAATGCAAGGTGGCAGGAGGGATTAAAGTTGCTTATCAGTTGGCCTTAAAGTAGGGAGCTTCTTCTGGATTATCTGGGTGGTCACCAACCACGCAATCCCCAGGGTAGCAAAAGAGGCAGAAGAGGGTGTCAATGCGCCAACGATTCCTAGTTTTAGAGCCAGAGGAAAAGGCCACTACCAAGGGGTGCAGGTGCCTCTAGAAGCTGTGAAAGGCCAGGAAATGGGTTGTCATCTAGAGCCCCCAGAAGGAACACAGCCCCGAAGACACCCTGGTTTGAGCCAGTGGGACTTGTGTTGTTGGATTTCTCTAACCCATGGAACGGCAAGGTAATAAATCTGTGTCATCACGAGCCACTAGACTTGTGACAATCTGTAACACCAGCAGCCCTAGGAAGTTAACATAAGGGGCAAGCCAGCACCCATGCCAGATGGGTTCTCCAGCAGGAGGCTGGGACTGCCACTGAGCGTGATGACAGGGCTCAGCGGCAGCCCCCGGGGAGGCCCCTTGGGACGGGGCTCCAGGTGGATGCTCATGTCTCATGGACGGTTCTCTTGCAGGGCTGTGTGCTGGCCAAGGAAGCAGGACAACTGATGGTGAGTTCCTTCAGTCAGACCCTCCCTCCCCTTCACTCCAAACTCCCTGTGTCCCTTCTCTTTCCTTCAAGGGGTTTCCTGAGAGCAGACAAGGGCACCAAATCCCATCCCCAAATCTGCTTCCTTCCAGAGTCCCTTCCCAAGCCCTCCCTCAGGGCCTGGCCCAGCTCGGTGGTGTCTCGCAAGAGTAATGTGACGCTGCAATGCTGGACTTCTACCAAGAATGTCAAATTTGTTCTCAAAAAGGGAAAAGTTCATTTGCAGTCTGTGCAATCATGGGTTTCCACAGAGGGCCTGGCTGAATTTCACCTCACTGACCTAAACACCGACAATGCTGGAGAGTACACCTGTGAGTACTACAGACGAGGGAGCCCGTACATACGTTCACAGCCCAGTGACATCCTCCTACTGCTGGTGACAGGTGAGGAGGTGCCTCGGAGGGACATAGGGTCTTGCAGGGACAGGTGTGGGGGAGGAACCCGAGGGAGGGAGGGAACAAGGGGAGATGGAGAAACACAGAACAGACTGACCTGGCTCAGCTTCATCCAGGGCTTGCTGGGGAAATCTTCCCACAGTCAGAGTGGAAAGAGGGTGAGACCAGGGATCTGTCATTTCCCCCGCTTGGCGGGAACCCCTGCCAGGAGAACAAGGGAGGGTGGGGGACCCCGGGCTGCTCCCCATGACGTTGGAGCCCTCCTTTTCTTCCAGGAGATTTACCAAAACCTTCCCTCCAAGCCTACCCAAGGGGTGAGGTGAACGTAGGAGAAAACGTGACCCTGCAGTGTCAGGGGCCAGCCAGTGTTTACGAGACTGTAATGTTCGCTCTACTGAAGGCGGGAGCGGCAGGGCCCATACAGGTCCAGAGTCCTGCAGGGAAGGAGACGGACTTCTCCCTCCGGACTGTGACAGTCAGTGATGCCGGGAATTACAGCTGTGTGTACTTCCAGACAAGGATTCCTTTCTGGGCTTCGCACCCTAGCGATCATCTTGAGATCCGGGTGACAGGTGAGGTTGGCACTGTCAGGAGGACAGCAGCTGGATTACCTGCCTGCTGAGGAGCTGGGACCTGAGGGTGTGCGGTGCGGGCACAGTCTGTCTCCACAAGACTCTGCAGCTTGGAGAAATCATTTAGGAAGAACCAAGGGAGGGCCAGGATTCTGTGGAACCGTGTAGAGGATCTTCTGCCAAGACAGGGAGCAGAGATGGTGGAGAACCACATAAAAGGAGGCTGGGTGGGGGCTTCCCACTGTAGGTGGCCGGATGTACTCTGGGGGGACAGGCTTCAGGGAGGGGGGATTTGCAATAATTGACCCCCACTAGGAAAATAAGATGTAGCCACAAAACCGTCGCATATCTCCTGGGCAGGGCATAATTCATTTAGACTAAAATGTGAATGACACCTCCTGGGGTTATGCAGGAGGAGGTTCTAACCAAAAGGCAGAGGAGGGGGCAGAGAGTAACAGAGCCCAGGAGGATCTTCCTGAGAAAGACTCAGAGACTGCAGCAAGATCTGTGTTCCATTTTCATTGGGACTCTAGCACTCTTGCCTTTCAGCTCAGCTGAGTCGAGCTTTTCTCTTCCTGCCAAGCCCTTTCTGTCGAGAGGAATGATTTTTTTAAAAAACCATGGCAAAAGTGCATAACGTATGAGTTACCCACCTCCAGAGCGCCCTTCATCTTGCAGAACTGAAACTCTGTCCCCATCAGATAGCCTCTCTGCACCCCTCCCCCACCCCCAGCCCCTGGCTCCCACTATCCTACATTGTCTCAATATATCTGACTAATCCAGGAACCTTACCTCCCTGGAATCATACGGTATTTGTCATTCTGTGACTGGCTTTTCTCACTCCGAAATACGTTCTCAAGGTTCATCCATACCATAGCATATAGCTGGATTTCCTTCCTTGTTGAGGCTGATAACGTTCCATTTTATGGGCAGACCACATGTCGTTTACCTATTCCTCAGCTGATGGACATTTGGGTCCTTTCCACCTATTTGGCTACTGGCCACCTAGTGGCTATCAATTCTTTTGGATGTATACTCAGAACTGGGATTGCTGGATCTTAGGATAGTTCTACCTTTAAATTTTGGAGGACCCGCCACCATACTGTTTTTCATAGTGGCCATGTTCTACGTTGCTACCTATGGTGCACAAGGGTTCTGTTGGTTTGTTCAGGAAAGGGATGTTTTTTGACCCTTGTGCACTAGGGCTATTTTTGATGACTGAATTTGTCCAGGACAAGCGGAGGAAGAGAGGCCAGTAGGAACCAGGCATCCTCCTGGATGGGGGCTGAGCACCCCAGTACGGACATGAGGACCAGTCATACCTGCACAGGGCGGTAAACAGAGAACCTGGAATTTCCAAAAAGCTCATGGTGCCAGGATTCGGGGCTCCTGAGAAACGCCACGCAGGGGAGGACAACAGGTGAAGTCAGTGGACCTGAGTTAAAACCACAGCTCTGGCGCTTGCTGTGAATATTCCTCCACTCAGTTCTTTGCCTACCTTTCCCTCATCTGTCAAGTGGGGGGGGAGGCAGCAATGCACACCTCCGACCCATACAACTTCTGTAGGAAGGAGAGAGAATGTAAGCGATCAATTATAATGGATAGTTTTGAGGACTGTATTCAAGACACTTGGTTGCAAGTGAAAAGCACCTACCTTGACGTGACCTCGGGAAAGTGAGGGGAATAGATCAGCCCTTGGGATTAAAGAGGTCATTCAGGGTTTCTCAACCGGGCACTACCGACATTTTTTGCTGCATAATTCTTTTTTTGGGGAGGGGGGGAGAATGGTGCATCCTGTGCATCATAGGATGTTCAGCTGGATCTCTGACCTCCACCTGCTACAAGTCTCCTTTGCCAACTGGGACAACCACATCATCTCCAGACACTGGCAAATGTCCCACGGAGTCCGGACTATGTGTGGCTAGAAACCACTGGGATCATGGGCCAGTAAATCGTGGGAAGCGCATGGATGCCACCTGCTTCAGAAACTGGAATGAGGGACTGGAGTGTTGCCCGGATTCTTTTCCCCTCTGACACTTGTTTGTGTCCTTATGGTGCTCTTTTAGTGGGGACCAGCTCCCTCTTTTGGGCAGAGAGCATGGCTTTTACGAGCTGAATTTATGAGCAGCTCACAAATTTTACTCCTGGAGAAGCATCTGACCCTCCTTCCCAGACCCAGTTCAAAACAGACAGACACACAGACAGACAGACAAAGGGACAGGGGAGGGCTGTGAACAGTCCTGGTCAGCTTAGCCTCTAGATCGATCCTAGGAAATGCTCATGAGAGAATGCTGTGCAAGAAAAACCCCAGCGCCATCCAGGGTGACTCGAATGTAGGGGGGAATGAGCAGTTCCTAAAAGAAGGAGAGGAGCTACCCTCTGATCCTATGGTCTGAAATTTGTGTCCCCCACCCCTGCAATTTCATGTTGAAATCCTAACCCCTAATGTGACATCATTAGGAGGCGGGGCCTTTGGGAGATGCTTAGGTCTTAAGGGTGGAGTCCTCATGACGGGACTAGTGCCCTAATAAAAGGAGACCCCAGAAGCTCCCTTGGCCCCTTCTGCCACCCAAAAGAGCCCCACCCCCACCCCTGGACCATGCTGGCGCCCTGATCTCAGATTTCTGGTCTCCAGACCTGTGAGAAAAAGACGTCTGTTGTTCATCAGCCCCCCAGCCTGTGGCATGCTCTTAGAGCAGCCCAAAGGGACTAAGACAGCTAATAAGGGTGGGGTATCTGCTCAGCAAGGGTGTTTGCTACAGAATGGCAGAACCCTGGACAGAGCAAGAAAATTCCAAGGTCCTGAGGTTGATCTGGAGACCACCGGCAGCAGCACGGGGTAAAGGAGTTTTCTCTCTACCCCAGGGTGGGGCCACAGAGCCCAGGAGTGAGGCAGGGAATTCACCGGTCCAGGGAAACCTTTCCTGCATCTAAGATCCAGCTACTCCATTGCCTCCTAGGTCAATGTGAAGGACATTCCCCCCAGGGATAAGTCAGGTAATTGGGAGAAAGGGAAGAACATTCAAACAACCATAGCCATTTGAACAGGGATGAGCACCTGTCACTTAGGCAGATGGCCCCCCTGTCTGGAGGAGTGTGTACCTGCTCTTGTTTTGCAAGTAATTACAAGCATTTGGATTTTAGTTAGTTAACAAGCTATCTTCCTATAGATTACTTAGCTTCTGTCTGCCTCAGTTTCCGTACCTGTTAAACGGGACTGAGAGTAGGACCTACACAAGGGACTCATGGTGAGATTTTGAGGAGTTAAAGGACCTAAATCCTTTCTAAACTGTCTGGTGGACAGCAAGTGTCATCGAAGTCATCTAAGTCTTTACTATTATTATCATTATGAACACCCCAAACGTCCCCCTCTGCATGGCAAAACAGCTTTATCAAGAGCTGCACTCCTAATGCCAGACTTTCCAGGAAACAGAGAACATCTGAGGTGTGTACCCCTCAGATGGTAACAGTAAATATCCTCATTGTTACAATGAATTACAAATATTAGTGGAGAATTACATGACCTCCTAAGGTCTTCCAGGTTCTAAAAGGGCCAAGGGTGCACGTCTGTGTCTTTAACTCAGCTCAACTGCACGTGACAAGGTTAAGCACAGATGAGATGGTCTTCAAAACATGACGCTCAAAGAGACAAAACCGGAAGAAAAATACTGTAGGTTGGATCTGCTCTCTGTAGAAGGCGGACATTTTAAATAATTTTGAGTTATTCCACAACTGGTGAGTCATTTGTTTTTTCTCTTCTTTATCCTTGGCATATAAGGAACCCTCTGAGTTTCTTGATATGCTGCTCCCAGCTTGAGTACATCAGTGACAGAACGGCTCAACTGGAAGGACCCAGGAAGCTGTTGTCAAGCCCAATCACCACCTTTCCCGTGTTCCTTCAGCAACTGTTCAAACCCTGACAACCGTCACCAAGGGCAACAGGAGGAGGGTGTCATCTGGGGAGTGGGGGGTGGGGGGTGGCAGGGAGATGATTGAATAGAGGCACTGACAGACTACTGTAAACGGAGCCCAAGAATTTCCCTTTGGGATTCGCCAGAGCTTTTTATAAACCCTTTCGACATTTTTGGTGGTCACTGCTGGGGATGGGGGATAGAGGATGCTCCCGGCATCTAGGAGGCAGAGACCACGGAAGCTGCAAAACACCCTGTGATGCCCAGGACCCCTCCCCACCAAGAACTATCCAGCCCCGAATATCAACGGCGCCCAGGTTGAGAAACCCTGCTCCAGACCCACTGTCTAGTTTCCAGGTAGACACCAGAGTTCTTGCAGGGATTTTAAGGGTGGAGACCATACTCTCCTCCAATTCCTGAAGCCTCTAATTCCTTAAACTATGTGCCCTGGACCAGTAGCTGTTTCAGAAACTACTTACCAGAGTACTGTCTTCCTTCAAGGTCACTTGTGGTGTTTTGGGGTTTTTTTCCCTTTTATCCTGAAGTTTGATTTGTCTCCAGTTTCCCAGCAACTTCTTCAGAGCCAGACCCTAGGAGCCTGATGGTTCGTGGGGTTTACTCATCATTTCTAAAGCTGGAATGAGATCAGTGCAGTCTCTGGTTTGGAGGAGAGCAGAATGTACCTGGCAGGGGGTAGCAGGGAGGGTGAGTAGACAGGAGGTGGTTGAGTCGAACAGTGTCCCACCTCCTGACAGTGTGGCTCCACAGGACAGAGACGCGAAGAGCTACAGGGAAGAGAGGAAACAGTGGTCCGGAGTGAACAAACCTCCCAGGCCTGCTGCCTTCTTGGAAGCTCAAGGCTGGGGGAGGAGCTGGGCCCTTCAGATGGTCTCAGGGGTCTGCTTCTTCTGCTTTGGTCAACTCGTAGCCAGCACACCTATGGATGGTAAAGGCAATGAAGAGTGACGTGGTGAGTATCATCACATCAGCAAGAGTCCCATGCCCGGTCTCTGCTACTCACTAGCTGTGTGACCCTGGACAACTCATGTAGCCAGTAGGCTGTACACCCAGGAGATAGCTGATGTTGAGCCTGGAGGTAGCTGGAGGCAGAATTCCTTTATCCACAAAGGAGATCAGTCTTTCTCTTTGGGCCTTCAACTGATTGGATGAGGCCCACCCATATCACAGAGAGTAATCTGCTCTACTCAAACTCTGCTGACTTCAGTATTAATCACATCTGGTTTTTTTTCCCAAAGATTTTATTTATTTATTTGACAGAGAGAGACACAGCGAGAGAGGGAACACAGGCAGGGGGAGTGGGAGAGGGAGAAGCAAGCTTCCCACCGAGCAGGGAGCCCGATGCGGGGCTCGATCCCAGGACCCTGGGATCATGACCTGAGCCGAAGGCAGACGCCTAACGACTGAGCCACCCAGGCGCCCCCACATCTGTTTTTAAAAATGAATTTTAGTTAAGATTGCATTTATTTTATTTTAATTCCAGTGTGGTTAACAATACAGTGTTATATTAGCTTCAGGTGCCACCTTCGTGGCAACCAGTCTAGACTGGTATTTGACCAAATAACTGGTACTGTAGCCTAGTCAAGTTGACACATAAATTTAACGATCACACCCGCCTACACTCAAGTCTTGGGGTCCCTGAGGGGGTCTGGACACTTCTGGAATACACTCGCCTTTTCTTTCTGCATCCTATCTTACTTAATTCTGTTCCCTAGATAGACCCCAAACTCAGAAAACCGTCCTCCCACAAACCAGCCAGAGAACTGGTAAGAATTTCCTTTCTTTTGAGAAATCTGAAAAATACTACCTAATAGAAGTAACAATCAAATAACAGATAGTCCCATATCCACCACCCAGAATTAGACTTGTTTAGTTTGTCGTATTTCTTCCAAGTTGTTTTCTTTCCACAAATAAAGATAAAAAAAAAGAGAGTCCTCTTTCCTTCTCAACATTATTCCCATTATTTCCCCCCTTCCCAGTAGAACCCTCTGCCCTGAAGCTGGTGTTATTTCTGTGCATGTTTTTATATATTTTTACTACATGGACGTGCCTTTGTAAATAATGTATAGGGGCGCCTGGGTGGCTCAGTCATTAAGCGTCTGCCTTCGGCTCAGGTCATGATCCCGGGGTCCTGGGATTGAGCCCCGCATCGGGCTCCTTGCTCTGCGGGAAGCCTGCTTCTCCCTCTCCCTCTCCCCCTGCTTCTGTTCCCTCTCTCACTGTGTCTCTCTCTGTCAAATAGATAAATAAAATCTTTAAAAAAAAAATAAATAATATATAGAGTTTTAAATTTTATTTAAATTTGATTGAGATACCACCTTACACCAGTTAGAATGGCAAAAATTGACAAGGCAAGAAACAACAAATGTTGGAGAAGGTGTGGAGAAAGGGGAACCCTCTTACACTGTTGGTGGGAATGCAAGTTGGTACAGTCACTTTGGAAAAGTGTGGAGGTTCCTCAAAAAGTTAAAAATAGAGCTGCCCTATGACCCAGCAATTGCACTCCTGGGTATTTACCCCAAAGACACAGATGTGGTGAAAAGAAGGGCCATATGCACCCCAATGTTCATGGCAGCAACGTCCACAATAGCCAAACTGTGAAAAGAGCTGAGATGCCCTTCAACAGACGAATGGATAAAGATGTGGTTCACATATACAATGGAATATTACTCAGCCATCAGAATGGATGCATACCCAACTTTTACATCAACATGGATGGGACTGGAGGAGATTATGTTAAGTGAAATAAGTCAAGCAGAGAAAGTCAATCATCATATGGTTTCACTTATTTGTGGAACATAAGGAATAGCATGGAGGACATTAGGAGAAGGAAGGGAAAAATGAAGGGGGGGGAATCGGAGGGGGAGATGAACCATGAGAGACTATGGACTCTGAGAAACAGAGGGTGTTAGAGGGGAGGGGTGGGGGGGGATGGTTTAGCCCGGTGATGGGTATTAAGGAGGGCACGTACTGCATGGAGCACTGGGTGTTATACGAAAACAATGGATCCTGGATCACTACATCAAAAACTAATGATGTATTGTATGGTGACTAACATAACATAATAAAATTTAAAAAAATTTTTGATTAAATTTAAAACTTAACTCAAGAATTCCGTCTTCTAGGTAAAACTGAAAGGAAGTCTCCCAAGATGGCAGAAACAGAGCTAGGTAAGAGAGTCGAGCTTCCTGGGACATACAGTCATTCACCCGTGGGATGAGACGTCCTTGTGCAGCCATGAGTTATCCACCCCTGGGAAAATTCTCGAGGATGTCTGTCTATCTATTGGTGATGCCTGAAGGCTGTGGCTCAGTACAAGGTCTTCCGAGGTGGGGAGGATCAGAGGCACAGCTCTGCCACCTCGGTAGCTGGGCCACTTTGGAAATAGTACTTCAACCCTCTGACGTTCAGCTTCTGCATCTGTAAAATGGGCATCACTCTCTCTCCCAGGATACTTGTAAGTATGAAAAAAACGTAGTGAGCTCTCCAGCACGTGGTAGGAACTCAATCGATGGAGACACACTGAGGCACCAGAGAGTGTCTCAGGAAACTGTGGGCCCTCTTAACCCCTCACCTCTCCCCCAGGGATCACTGGGATCACCCTCATTGTCATCTTCATCTTTCTCTTCCTCCTTGGAACCTTCATCTGGAAATACACCCGATGTGGTGAGTTCAGGAAAACAACAGCTAAATATGTGGGAGGAAATGGGAGAAATAGAATGGGAAAGTAACACCACAGGGTTGATCCTGTCTCTCTTTTATCCCCAGGGCCAGCTCTGGACAAGATGACCAAACGGTAGAGCTACTCAGAGGATCCCATATGCCCATACTTAACTCTTCCTCCATTGCTGCCTTGACTACTCAAGACCTTCTTTCTTACCTCAACATTTTATGTGGCCCCAAGCAGCCCCAGCAACCATCCTGTGTCTCTCCATGTCCTCCCTTCTTACAACCACCCTCCACTTCTCACTCAGTGTTCTTTCCTTGGATCCTTTCCTCATGGACCACACTGCCCCCAACCACTTCCCCTCCTCACCTCTCAAGACTTTGCTGAGCACCCGAATGACTCAGGGACCCCAGGGAGGGGTGTATGAGTGTCGAGTAAGTGGGGGGGACTTTGGTTTACACATGATCTTGCTTGGCACCTCACCTCCATCTACCCACAATGATCCTGATTCCTTTTACCTTTACCAATTTCCTTTACCTCTAATGCTTCACTCTTTCTTTTAGGTCCCACTCTAAGGAACCTGAAGAAGTGGGGACAAGTATTCAGCCTGAGAAAGAAAGTGGTGGTGGGTACATGTGTGTGTGTATTTCTATTTGTGTGGTGTGTGCACACACGTGTGCTGCTTGTGCTCACATGAGCACGTGTATTTGAGTGTGCATGTGAGTCCGCATGTGTAGGTGTGCAGGGATGTATGTATGCATGTGAACATGTGTGTGCATGTGTGAGAGAGCATGCATGTGTAGACATGTGTATGAGTGTGTTGTGTGTGTACATGTGTGGTTTGCATGTTCTTGTGTGTGTGAGTATGCATGTGTGCACACACGTGTGTGCGTGCAGACTTAACCCCGGAGCCTAGGGGTGAAGCAACAGCAGAATTTTTCCTTCCCAGATCCACCCGCAGCTATGACGAGCTGCTCTCCTGCCTCGGTGAGTTTCCGCTGTGGCCATTTCCCGTCATCCCCTCAACCCAAGCTCTCTGTCACTCCCTCCAGTTTTGTCAATGGTTTGGGCCTCTGCTTTCCTCTACCCCCACCCTTGCTCTACTTTCCAGGACAATCTGGTCTGAAATTTTCTGTGCCTTCTCTGGCCAGGGGACCTTCATCCCATCACTTGTCCTTTCTGGGGACATTTCCCCATGTGACATGGGATGCACATCACCTTCTTTCTGGGATGAATGGGATGATTTAATGAGCTCAGAGCCACACAATGATCAGTAGGATCCCAGGCATGGTGTAAGCATTCGGTGCTCCTGAAGCTGCTATTATTATAAACTATCTGTTATAATCTCGGGCCAGTGACTTTCCCACCCTGAGCCTCTGTTTCTTCATCTGGACAATGGGGATAATGTGCCCCACCTCTTCATGCTATTTATGAAAATATGGCAACCACCTACCTTGAAGTACCTGCAAACTACAACCTGCAGTTATCAATAGTGACCCTTACTGTTTCCATTTACACTTCAATTTTTTTTTAAATGGCGGCAAAATGCATATAACACAGAACTCACTGTTTAACCTGTACAAGTTAGCAATTGTTGGAATATTCACAGTGTTGTGCAAAAATCACCATTATCTAGTTCCAGAACATTTTCATCACCCCAGAGGAAACCCCAGAGCCTTTAAGCACTCTCATACCCCCACCCCAAGCCCCTGACCACCACTAGCTTTCTGTGCCTAAGGACTGACCTATTCTGTACATTTCAGATTAACACTCTTTGGTGGCTGTTTGTATGAGTTATCTATGGTTTCATAACAAATGATCCCCAAACACAATGGCTTAAGGCAACACTTATGATCTCACGGTGTCTGCAGGTCAGGAATCTGGGTGTGACTCACACTGGTCTCACAGGCTGGCATGAAGGGCTTGGCCAGGGCTGGTTCAGGCTTGGATTTGTTTCCACACTCACTCACTCAGGTGGTGGCTGGCAGGATTCAGTTCCTTGCTGGCTGCTGGCCAGAGACCACCCTGACCATATGGGCCTTTCCATAGGACAGATCGTAACCCAGAAGCTGGCTTGATCAGCACGAGTGAGGGACCTGAAAATAGACAGGTGTGAACAAGACGGAAGTCAGTCTTTCACCACCTAGTCTGGGACACGAAGACACAGGACAGCCCATCCTTTTCACTTAACTCTGTTTGACAGATGCATGTCCCTAGGTCCCACCAACCTTCAAGAGGGTAGGGGACTGCACCAAGACTCAAAGTGCAGGAGGCTCTTTCTAATACAGCTGTCTACCACACTGTTGTTACAAATGCTAAATCTTCACAATCCAACACTCTTTCCTGGGAATACTTGATCCTTTTCTCCTTGCTTCCCTTCAGGATAAAACATCCCAGGTCTCAAGAGCTGAGGAACCCCATGGAGTGACTTATGCTGAGCTGAACATCAGAGCCCTAAGTGAGGGTCCCTCCAGCCAGATGGAGCAGCCTCTGGAAACCTGTGTGTACTCAACCCTTAAGGCATAGCCAGGAGAGCACCTGGAGCCTGGGAAGGAAGAACTTCCAACAAGGGGATGGACGATGGAGAGAGGACCCTTGAGGCACTAAGCAAATGGGGATCCCTTTCCTCAAATCTCCAATGAAGACTTGTTTACTTCTTCTAAAAATTTATTTTTTTTAAATAAGAGGTATCGTTTGCGTAGAGTAAGATGCACAAACCTTCTCTCTACCTATCTCCTTTGGTATAACCACTGTCCAATTAAAAACAGTATTTCTGGGGCGCCCGGGTGGCTCAGATGGTTAAGCGTCTGCTTTTGGCTTAGGTCATGATCCCAGGGTCCTGGGATCGAGCCCCGCATCGGGCTCCCTGCTCAGCAGGGAGCCTGCTTCTACCTCTCTCTCTCTCTCCCTCTCTCCCTGTCTCTCATGAATAAATAAATAAAATCTAAAAAAACCCCAAAAAACAGTATTTCTAGCACTCCAGAAGTTTTCTTTGTGCCACTCTCCAGCTAACCACCCTTCCCCTGAGATCATTCCTTTTTCTGACTTGTATCGCCTTGGATGACTTTTGGCCCTTCCTCATACGCACTCATATACACGCAGTACACCACGTGAATTCTTCTGTGTGGGCTGCTTCCATGTGAAGATGTTGTTTCTGAGGTTTATCCCGGATGTTACTCGCATTGGTACCTTCTTCCCTTTTTACTGCTGAGTATTACTCCTTTGCACGTTCATGCCACAATCTGTTGATCCATTCTCCAGTGGAAGGACACTTGGGTTGTCTCCAGGCTGAGGCTTCTATGGGTCAGGTTGCACGAATACTCTTGGCTATGTCTTTGACATAGCCTGTCTATGACAGGCACATATGCAGGTCTTTCCCTGGATTATAAATAGTGGGACGGCTGGGTCAAAGAACAGGTGTATGCTTCATTTCATTAGACACCTGTCAGCAGTTTTCCAGAGGGGTTGTCCCACTTCCTGCTTCCTTCCTGACAAGCGCTCAGTGCCTTTCTTGACTGCCACTCTTCTGCTCCCACTCCCTTCTCTCCACAAAACTGCCCCCATGACCTTACACAAGTTTGTGGGCTTGAGCGAGCCTTCTTGTGGCTTGTGACCACCAATTATTCTCACTCCTGGTATTTGTGCCTCCGTGTAATCCCCTCCCCTGGTTTTGGAAACTTGCTTCTAACCTACAGAATATAGCAAAGGAGACAGGATGTCACTTCAGCAGTCGTGTTAATGAAGAATACAACTACGATCTAGACAGCAGGCTCTTTCCTGCCTTCTATGATTGTGCACTTGCGTGATGATGTGAGTTCCCCATTTTGGAGAAGCCCACTTGGCAAGGAACTGAGAATAGTCTCCAGCCAGTAAGGAATTGACTCCCACCAACAAGCATGTGGGCTTATGTCATATAATAAAGAATTTGGCTGATCTTTGTCCTTGGCTCCGGGGAGGTAATCTCTAAGTACTTGGAATCTCTCGAGTAACAGGAGCATCTTTGTTATTCACAGTGGGTGCCTTGTACCAGACCTGGGTTTATGTCAGTGAGATGCCCCAGGATGAGGGCTGGTGATGCCAGAAAGACCAACCATGTGATTACAGGGTTACAGCCTTGACCTCTGGGGATGAGAGGGGGCTGGAGACAGAGTCAGTCATGTGGGCAATGATTCAATCAATCACACCTATGTAAGGAAATTCCGATGAAAACTCTGGACATTCGGGGAGCTTCCTGCTTGGTGACACATCCTGAGAATACAGGAAACTTTGCTTTGGGGGCCCTCTTAGACTCCCCCATGTGTCTCTTCATCTAGGTGGTCTTGATTTGTATCCTTTATAAGAAAAACTATAATCATAAGTATAGTGCTTTCCTGAATTCCTTGAGTGCTTCTAGCAAGTTAATGAATCTGACAGGTGTAGTAGGACTCTCCAAAATTTTAGGTATTGGTTCAGAGGTTCAAGTGACTCTGGAACACCTGAGCCTGCAGCGAGGACAGTCTTGTGGGCACTGCACCCTCAGCCTGTGAAGTCTGCTAACTGGGTGGTTCATGTCAGAATTGCATTGCAGCTTGGAAGTGGATCCTTCCCCAGCTGAACCTTCAGATTAGACCCCAGCCCTGGCTGATATGGTGATGGCAGCCCACAGAGGATCCTGCTCAGCAGTGCTTGGGTTCCTGGCCCCAGAAACTATGAGATAGTGAAGGTGTGTTGCTGAAGCTGCTGTATTTGTGGTAATGTTGTTACACAGCAACAGATAACCAAAATGCTGAAACCCTCGTGTGTACCCTTCCACACAATGAACCTGAGACAAGGAGGCACCTTCACCACTGCTGAGGGAACTTCAGATGGTTTTCTGGAAAGGGAATGGGCTTCTGAGACAGAGCTGGATTCCAACTCCTGCACCTGCCTCTCCCACCTCTAAGTCTTTGCACAAGGGAACCTGCCCTGTTGCCCCTCACTTTACATATTTCCTGTTAATTTGCTTCTGCTGCCCGAATTTCACCAAATACGATTTGGCAGGAAGCACGCTGGTTCACCTGCATCATGAACTCAGCAAGTTGGTCAAAATGTAGGTAAACCAGGATTTACATTTTTAATTTGCAGAGACACATTTTCCTACCTAGAGACAAAAATCAGTGAGGGTGGTGAAAAAAAGAATGGAAAGCTGCCATTTCAGACCTTCTGATAATTTCATTTCCTGGCTAAGTAGGAGCCTGTGAGTCACACACAGCTTTTCCAGGAGACAAAAATGATTCTGGGTATAGAGACCGTGGCTTCACAAAAGCCACTGCAAATCCTGAAGAACGTGGTGCTGTGCCCATGCATGATGGTTATTCGAGTATGGTGCTGTGAGGTTTGTTCCAGCAGGAATTGGTCTGAGCTATTCTGCTGACATTAAAATGTATCCCACGACACTGACCTCTGCTTGTGCAATAAAACCTACTGATTAATAGTGTTGCTCTGTAACCACGGGTCCCAGCGGTCCTGGAGAGCTTGGTGCCAGCTTCTCAGCATTATTTACTGGTAAACGTGGGAATGATGACCCTCCAGAGGCCTCTGCCACATGCCCGTCATGGACTAAGAAACCCCAGCCAAGGATCTGTTTTGGGTTTCCCGAAGCTGAGGGGCTTTGCGAGTGACTCCTGACCCAAGACAGAAAGTCCATCTAGGAAGTTGTGTGAAAGGAGAGAGATCTTTTTGCCTGGGATACACACTCTCAGTTTAATGCTAGACAGCTGCTATATTGTATTCTTCTCCTGCAACACACAATATTTGGGTTCTACAAGTCTGCTTTAGCAATTGAACCTCACTAGCACAGTTAGTAAAAGAACTATTTGGTGGGGTGCCTGCCTGGCTCAGTCGGTAGAGCATGCGACTCCTGATCTCGGGGTTGTGAGTTTGAGACCCACAATGGACATAGTTTACTTAAAAAAAAAAAAAAAAGGAACTATTTGGCTGTAGTCCTTAGCTCTTAAGACAGTGGGCAATGTTGGGGTGTCTGGGTGGTTCAGTCGGTGAAGCATCTGCCCTCAGCTCAGGTCATGATCCCAGGGTCAGGAGGGAGCCTGCTTCTCCCTCTTCCTCTGCCCTTCCCCGCCATGCTCTCTCTCGCTCACTCGCTCAGTCACTCGCTCGCTGTCTCAAATAAGTAAATAAAATCTAAAAAAAAAAAAAAGACAGTGGGCAATGTCTAGCAACCTGAGTGTCTGTCCAGGATTTTCCAATATTCTCAACAGTGAAGTACCTTCATCTCCTCGGAGGAACCCTTCAGGCTCAAGCCTCAGGCATTTGGAGGGGGCGGGGGTCCACATGTTTGATGCCGGAAACCTGAGACAGATGAGGACTTTCTGTGAGCCAAGTCTTTGACGCTCAGTGCGTAAGGAGTATGTTGCAATCAGCAGCACCAACGTTTTCAGAATGCGGTGTGGAAGAAGGAACTGAAAAGTCAGAAAAATCATTACTTCCCACACTCTAGATACAGGGCAAGGCGTGGCCACCCCAGTTCCTTGCTCACCTGCAGACGGCACAACCCAAGAAAGGTGCTGGAGAGGCTGACAGTGACATGCTGCCATGATCCCTAAGCTACTGTCACTCCTCTGTCTCAGTAAGTGTCCCAGAGCAACATGGTGGGACCATAGAAAACAACAGAATTGGTAAGAGGTTTGGACTGCGGATGGAAAGAGAAAACATAACATTGGCTTTGGTTTAATGAGTGCATACTATGTATCAGAAATCTCGCTGAGTACAATGCATACGTTACCTCTAAACCAATGCATTGGAAATTTCAATTACTCTTGTTCCGAGTTCTTGATTTCTGCTGAATGCCTTTGCTACCTGTACTTTATTGGTTTAATGGGTTTTGCTTTTAATATAGACTCAGCCTTTTTTGCTTAAAGAAAACTGCTTACAATACAAACTCTCCATACCATGAATAAAAATCCAGGTCAAATACAAGAACTATAAAGTAAATGCAGTGATAAAGAGACAATGTTAGGATATTGTAACTATACACTGGTCCCCGTCAAGCTTCTGAGCCTGAGACCTGCTAGTTCTTTGCTATAAAGGCAATTAGCCACGGGACACCTGGGTGGCTCAGCCGGTTAAGCGTCTGCCTTTGGCTCAGGTCATGATCCCAGGGTCCCGGGATCGAGTCCCGCATCAGGCTTCCTGCTCAGCAGGGAGCCTGCTTCTCCCTCTCTCACTCCCCCTGCTTGTGTTCCCTCTCTCGCTGTGTCTGTCTGTCAAATAAATAAATAAAATCTTAAAATAAAATAAAATAATAAAGGAAATTAGCCACAATCCACAACATCAGAGACTAGCTTCAATAAGCTTTCTTGGTGACATAATCAGAAACTCTACAGGAGTGCTTACTGCATGCAATCATGTAGTGCTTTTTAAAAAAAGATTTATTTGAGAGACAGAGAGCGTGCTTGTGTAAGAGTGGAGGGGAGAGGGGCACCTGGGTGGCTCAGTCGTTAAGCGTCTGCCTTCAGCTCAGGTCATGATCCCAGGGTCCTGGGATCGAGCCCCGCATCAGACTCCCTGCTCAGTGGGAAGCCTGCTTCTCCCTCTCCCGCTCCCCCTGCTTGTGTTCCCTCTCTCGCTGTGCCTCTCTCTGTCAAATAAATAAATAAAATCTTTAAAAAAAAAAAAAAAGAGTGGAGAGGAGAGGGAGAGAGAGAGAGAGAATCTCAAGCGGGCTCCACCCTGAGCACAGAGCGCCACACAGGGCTCGATTCCACAACCCTGAGATCACGACCTGAGCTGAAACTAAGAGTTGGACGCTTAACTGTGCCACCCAGGTGCCCCCATGTCGTGCTTTGGTTGTCCTTTCTTCCACCTAAAATCATCACACATAACACAGATGGGATGTATTCCACATTTGGGAAATACCACTCTGATCCACCCCCCTCAAAAAAAAAAACAAAAAAACAAAACCGCAAGGGAGAATGAGGTCCACTTTTATAGAGGAGGAATCGAATTTGAGTCTGCAAAGTGAAGAGATTTGCCTCGGACTGCACAGGTTTACCACCTGTGTCAATCTCAAAGGGAAGCCAAATCTCAACCCAGACTGCCGAGCTCCAAAAACGTTTCCACTCAGCCACGATGTTAAATTAAGAGGGACACATCCACAGGGTCCAGCGTATGGAGCACTCTAGGCATGTCTGAAAGGATTCTGGGGTTGGGAAAAGCCTGAGGAGGTAGACAGGAGTGGTTCAGAATGCTAGACTTGTACCTCAGAATGAACTGGTTTCCAGAAACCAACAAAGCTCGATATCCACAAAACGTCAGGGGAGGAGGACTCGCCTCCACGTGGCCCTCTGCACTCGGCTTCCTGTTACCGCCATGGTTCTCTGATCCCAAGACTTCAGGCTCCTCCCCAGAGCACCCCTAACATCAGAGGCTTGCCTTGGGAAGACACACCTGTTTGTGTCTAGAAAGAACACAGGACTGAGTTCTGAGGACTCTGCTCCTGCACACAGTCCTTGTGGGGCCTTGGGGAACGTGTGTCCGTAGTTACAAGTTCCCTCGTCTTTCAGAATTACTTTCATAATCAGGTTCAAGCGTGCGTGGCCAGTCCATGCTCAAAAAATGATCTTTTTATGTTTATTATTCCTTGCATCATTCATTCCCCTCTGGCTGAGTTAGGCACTGATTCCACTTAGCATCCCTTCCAGAGATCTTCCCTGGGCACGTGGATGAGATTTTCATTCCTTTTTATGGCTGAGTACTCTTCTGCTTATGTATGGATCACGTTTTGTTTATCCACCCACCTGTTGGTGGTCGCCTGGCTTGTTTCCACCTTTTGAAGGTTCCTGATCTTCCTCACGTCAGTGAGATTACCCTTTTCCTTAAAAAAAAAAAAAAAAATTTATTTGTCAGAGAGAGCGTGCGAGCACAAGCAGGGGCGAGATGCAGGCAGAGGGAGAAGCAGATTCCCCGCTGAGCCGGAATCCCAATGCTGGACTCGATCCCAGGACCCTGGGATCATGACCTGAGCCGAAGGCAGACGCTTAAATGACTGAGCCACCCAGGCGCCCCAGATTAACCTTC
Organism: Neomonachus schauinslandi; assembly: GCF_002201575.2. NCBI lineage: Eukaryota > Metazoa > Chordata > Mammalia > Carnivora > Phocidae > Neomonachus > Neomonachus schauinslandi. The sequence goes on from NC_058418.1 coordinate 3,540,075, forward strand.
TCTTTTTGTGTTTGTCTTTGAGAGATAGTGAGTCTCTCCTAGTGGATTTCCTGTTCCCCCCTAAGCAACGAGGCCTCTGAGCAGCGTCCTGCTGAAGACTGAGATGAGATCCCATGAGATGTGCTGGGGCCTGTGAGCGGGAGATAAGTCCCATGTGACCTGAGGGTGTGTCCCGCTGCTGTCTACCAAGCTCTGCAAAGCCCTCAAGCCCCTTCGAGCTACCGGAGCACAGGCCACTGAAGGAGTTAGACCCGCGTTTCTAAAAGATTTTTTTTTTTTACCCCATGTGGACCAGTTTTGTGTCTTAGCAGTGAAAAGGGGACATCACCAGGTCTTTGTGCTGAAAATGCCTCCCTACCACCACAGTTCTCTGATCCCAAGAGGTCAGGCTGCCCCACAGAGTGTTCTTTACATCACCTCCTACATCCCTCACAACACCTCCCTCAAAGGCCTTGGGACCGGAGTGTCTGGGGGAGTGCAGGAGAGGGCTGATGAAGGAGGGGTTTGGGGTTGCAAAAGCTCCGAACTTTCATAGGCCCCAGAATGCCCCGTGAGCCAAGAGAGTGCCCACACAGACTTCTCAGTCCTGATCACAAGTCCCTCGTGAGGTGTTCCATGCTATCGAGAATTTATTTTCAGACTCCCACTTTCTCTGGGCATCTCACATAGCCCAGAGACTTTCTGAGCCCCCAGACTTTACAGGCTCTTGCAGGGAAGTCCTTGAGCTCTTGCCCTTCACTTTGCTCTTCACTGCAACACGAGGCTGCTATTCACGGATGGTCTCACCTGCTATGCAGAGAGAAGTGACTCCTACTTTCCACTCAGTGTGGTCAGTCAAGAGGGAACAGGCTCTGTGCTGCGGGTTCCTCTCCCTCTTTGCCAAGCACAGCAGGATGAACAAAGATCTGGGCTCCCAGGACTTTGGTGCTCAGAGACCAGGCTCAGTGCAGAGCTCAGGTCATGCTGCTTCCCAGGCAGGGGGACTTCTAATGCATTCGGGTGTCCACAGACGTGTGCTCTGACCACCTTTCTCCTTTTTCCATTCTCTGTGGATTCAATGACTGAGAGTTTTCAATACCTTAAACACATCCATTGTGCTCCCTATTTTATTGTGGTAAAATATATGTAAATAACATTTACCCTCTTAACTCTATCTAGTACAGTGGCATTTAAATGCATTCACAATGATGTGCAGCCTTCACCCAAAACCTTTTCATCATCCCCAACACAAACCCTGTACTCATTAATCAATAAATATTTTTCCTCTCTTTTTCCCCAGTCCCCTGATAACCTCTATTCTACGTTCTGTCTGCATGAATTTGCCTATTCTAGGTACTTCGTGTAAGTGGAATCATACAATATTTGTCCTTCTGTGTTTGCTTAATTTCACACAGAAAAATGTTTTCCAAGTCCACTCGTTCTGTAGCATCTGTCAGAATTCCATTCCTTTTTTTTTTTTTAAGGTTTTATTCATTTATTTGACAGAGAGAGACACAGCGAGAGAGGGAACACAAGCAGGGGGAGTGGGAGAGGGAGAAGCAGGCTCTCTGCTGAGCAGGGAGCCCGATGTGGGGCTCGAACCCAGGACCCTGGGATCATGACCTGAGCCGAAGGCAGACGCCCAACGACTGAGCCACCCAGGGGCCCCTCCATTCCTTTTTATGCAAGAATAGTATTCCCCTGTCTACAGAGACCACATACCTGGTCTCTATCCATGTATCCTCTAGTGGACGCTTGGGTCTTTTCACCTTTTAGCTATTTATCACTTTTCTTTTCCAAAACATGGAGTGTAATATTTTTGACTGGCCTATGCAATTTTAGCGCAAGGGCCTGGTAACTTCACCCCTTTTCACTACTAAGACACAAAACTGTTTCACACAGGCAAAAAAAAAAAGAGTAAAGTTCTTAGAAACACAGATCCAACCAGTATCTATGGAATTAGAGCAATCTCTCTCTCCCAATAAATTCTGTAAACAGGCTTGATGTTATTTTTAAAGAGATCTTAGAACTCAGGCAAGCTGTAACCACCACATTTGGGTAATAATGGCAGGATGTCTGTGTTGGTCAGAGACGCATATTACCACTATCATCACTTGCAAGTTTCTTTCCACGCCACCAGATTTCGAATATCTATGCTGCGGTCTTGAGAAATGTTTTTCTAGGTTTGGTTACTCAGCTGAATACTTGTATCACCCGGGAGATTTCAAAAGTTTGGTGCCTGAGCCCTATCCCAAGTGATTGTGATTCAAGGCTTTTGTGGTTTGGTCTGTGCCCTAGGATCTTTAACTGCCCCCACCCCCTAGGAAAGCTAAATGTGAAGCCAAGGCTAAGAACAACTGAGCTGTAGTACCCTACAGATGGACCCAGGTGTGGGACAAGGGAGGAGGTAGGTTTTCCCCTTTCTGGGATATGCATGTGGATTCTTTGAGGCTTATTTTAGAGGACCAAGCAGTAACCTCTGTCCTAGTTGGAATACCAAAAGACGAAAAGACATTATGGCAAAGATGGGATCAGAAAGTCATCAGATTAAAGGCCGAGGTTGACTTAACTAGCCTTGTCCAGGGACAGAGCTCGCTCCATCTTTGAGCCAGTCCTGACTCACAAGTGGACATGGGTGACCGGGTGAGGTCTGGAAATGGAGCTGGCCTGGTGGGAGGAGGATGGGGAAGTTAGGGTGAGGTTGCATCTTTCCACGTCCTTGTAAAAGCTGAGCTGTGATTACGTGGGGCATCTCGTCAGCCGGGCAGTGTGCATTTGTTGAGGTCCTCCTATGTGCCAGGACCTGCACAGACAGTGGGGATGCTGAGATGAAGAACACAGTCTCTGCCTTCGACTGCTCACAGGTCGTGGCATCCTGTGTCTCCGCGGTATGAGGTCCATAGCTTCTGAGCTCTCTCAGTTACAAACTAAGGGTATCCATCTTAGTTTATGTCACTCAAAGCACCAAGCAGCCTTCAGCAGGAGGGTTCTTCTGGTAGAGGCGAGACTGTCAGCAGACCCTCGGGTCCACCCAGGGTCTCAAATAACTTCAGAGGTGGGCTAGGGTCGCATTTAAGTCCTGTGCTCCCACAACATCTGGCTCATGGTTCCTGCCTTCTACCCCCAGGGTGAGGTGGGGGGTCCACAGATGATAATGCCAGCCTGACAGAAATGCAAGACTGAGAGTGGTTCAGGACAGAAGCTGAGAAGAGAGGGGCTTGTGGACATTGGGGAACCAGGCCAGGTCCTGGGGCTGTGGGAGGAGTGAGCTGCACAGGAGACCTTCTGGGAGAGTGGGGAAGGAGCCCAGAGCAGAGCTGTAGTCACAGTCCAGGTGGGGAAATGAGAAGCCCCAGATGCATGACCTCCAGGGTCCGTGCTCAGCAGCAGCCCCCGGGGAGACCGCTTGGGACGGGGCTCCAGGTGGATGCTCATGTCTCATGGACGGTTCTCTTGCAGGGCTGTGTGCTGGCCAAGGAAGCAGGACAACTGATGGTGAGTTCCTTCAGTCAGACCCTCCCTCCCCTTCACTCCAAACTCCCTGTGTCCCTTCTCTTTCCTTCAAGGGGTTTCCTGAGAGCAGACAAGGGCACCAAATCCCATCCCCAAATCTGCTTCCTTCCAGAGTCCCTTCCCAAGCCCTCCCTCAGGGCCTGGCCCAGCTCGGTGGTGTCTCGCAAGAGTAATGTGACGCTGCAATGCTGGACTTCTACCAAGAATGTCAACTTTGTTCTCAGAAAGGGAAAAAATATCTTGCAGTCTGTGCAATCATGGGCTTCCACAGAGGGCCTGGCTGAATTTCACTTCACTGACCTAAACACCAACAATGCTGGAGAGTACACCTGTGAGTACTACAGACTAGGGAGCCCGTACATAAGTTCACAGCCCAGTGACATCCTCCTACTGCTGGTGACAGGTGAGGAGGTGCCTCGGAGGGACATAGGGTCTTGCAGGGACAGGTGTGGGGGAGGGAGGGAACAAGGGGAGATGGAGAAACACAGAACAGACTGACCTGGCTCAGCTTCATCCAGGGCTTGCTGGGGAAATCTTCCCACAGTCAGAGTGGAAAGAGGGTGAGACCAGGGATCTGTCATTTCCCCCCCTTGGCGGGAACCCCTGCCGGGAGAACGAGGGAGGGTGGGGGACCCCGGGCTGCTCCCCATGACCTTGGAGCCCTCCTTTTCTTCCAGGAGATTTACCAAAACCTTCCCTCCAAGCCCACCAAAGGGGTGAGGTGACCGCAGGAGACACTGTGACCCTGCAGTGCCAGAGGCCAGACAATATTTTCGTGCCTGTAATGTTCGCTCTACTGAAGGCGGGAGCAGCAGGGCCCATACAGGTCCAGAGTCCTGCAGGGAAGGAGGCGGATTTCTCCCTCCGGACTGTGACAATCAGTGATGCGGGGAACTACAGCTGTGTGTACTTTCTGGTGAAGGCTCCTTTCCTGACCTCACAGCCTAGTGATCATCTTGAGATCCGGGTGACAGGTGAAGTTTTGCATGATTCTTAGGACATTTTAAAAATTTAATTAATTCATTAATTAGTTTGTTTTTATTTTGGCTATTTATTTTCTTTCTCCTGTTTTGTTGACCTATAACTGGCTTATAACACTGTATTAGTTTAAGGTGTGCGTCTTTTTTTTTTTTTTTAACTGGAGAGCATTTCTTCTCTTTCTGATTCCTGTTTCTCCTTCACTTTCCTGAGCATCTCCTTTTTAAATCTCTCCTTTCCTACTTTCTAGTCTTTGGCGTTTGTTGCTTTGCATTCTTGGAGAATGTCTCAGGCTGTTCTTCCAAACGATCCATTCCGCCACCACCAGAGCCCCTCCTGCCACCCTGGGCGTCACTTAGAGTTGTGGTGCATCCTGCTGATGGCAACTGCATGGCGGTACCTTTCTCACGCTTAGAACACGGTGCTCCCCCAGCTGCCTGCTTTTCTGGCATAGATGTGGGATCTTCTAAACTGATCTTCTTCTTGCTTCATTGGATGCTACACCCTGCTTCCTCGGTGGTGTAAAAGTTTGCGTGTGCGCTGTGGTCAGCGAACGTTCTGTAGTTGGAAAGCAAGGTCCGGGCAGGCGGTGCTGAGGGATGCAGAGGGCATCCTGGGCTTGGTGGGGTCATCACGGGTCTCTCCCCATGGACTCTGTCTCCAGGGAGCATTGTTGATGATGTCTTCAGACATGAACTCTGCACTCATGGCACGTGTGAGCTGGAAGTTTCAAGTGCAGGTTCTGTCTAGGAGCCAGGGCCAATGGCGAGCCCTAGCTCTTCTTGGGTGAAGCTGAAATGAAATGCATGGTGGTTCCGATGCTCAGCTACTAAGCTTGAATTTTCTGGAGCTCGCTGGCTGCACTGTCTTTGCTCTGAGGAGGGGAGCAGACGGAGCCCTGAACTACTTTCATTCTCCGTGCAGCACCTTTGGGTTTTGGGGTTGCTCCTAAGCCTGATTCCTACTACAAGGAAGGAGAAGGGGAAAGGGCAGTGTGGGAGGGTGGAAATGAGATGAAGAGCAAAGAAATGAAGGAAGAGCGGTAAGGCAGAGAGAATAGAAAGGAGACAAAGGAAGACCCACCACAACGCTCAGGAAATCCCACATGTGGTTTCAGTGATTACAACGTCAGTGAAGGTGCAGCTGACCACTGCCCAGGAAGCACAAGCAGGTGCAGGAGAGTCACATTGGGCAGATCCACGTGAGAAGGAGGGATGCTCCTTTCCGGCTGGTGCTCATCCTCTTCTTTCCCAGCTCCCCCAGATGCCACGTCGGGGGATTACACCATGGGCAACTTCATCCGACTGGGTCTGGCTGCCATAATGGTGGTGATTATGGGGGCTCTCGTGGTGGAAGCCTGGTGCAGCCAGAAGGAGTCTCCACGTGGATCCGTATGAAACACCTGAGCGCCTCTCTTGTTCATGGGCTGCTGTAGTGACATGGGGTTCTCTAAACACCAAACTCTCCCATGGGACTTCTTGTGTTTCTCAACATGGGCACAGATGGCATTTTTGGTGGGATATTTCACCATATGGGACCGTCCTGTTCATTGTGGGAACATTTAGCACCATTCCTCTTTCCCATTAAAGAGCAGTTGAAGCCCCAGTCATTGTGGAAGAAGATAACAAGCAATACACTGTACTTTTTCCAACACCCCTAGATATGGAGGATGGGAGTGGGGTGGTGTTGCCTTGGTGGAGAGCCTGTGTTAGGAGGGCAGGGAAATAATATTCTTCCTCTTCCTCCTTCTCCTGACCTCAGGTCTGTACTACCCACATGCCCCTGGCTGCCCAGGGAAGGATGAATGTTGGTAGACAGCCCTGCTGATTCTTAACAGTCCCATGGAACCTGCACTCTTAGCTCTATGAAGAACCACTTGAGGACAAGAGATGGCTTCCCTCCTGCTGTAGCTTCACCTGGGGCAGAGGACAGGCTGGACCATAAAGACACACCTAATAAATTTGGATGACTTGAAAAAATACTTAAAGCTTCAGAGTCAGGCTGGGTAACCTGTGTAGTAACTTCTGTAGGAACTGTTATTCCATTGAAAAGTGGGGAAAAACACTGCTTCCTGCATATTTATGATTGACTTCTCTCCATTCTCTATTTTGTGCTTCTGGACCAGCAATTAGTCAAGTATTTAAATTTCTGTATTTATCACACATGTCTTAAATTTTATTTCACATAGTCCCAACATTTTACCTAATTTGGGGAGACTTCCTCTCAGTTTCACAGCATCAAGTTGCTCCTGAGGTGCACCCAGCATGTCTTCATCTTCTGGTGCAGGTGTAAAATGTTATCCTCAATATTTTCATTTTCAAGATCTGTTGTTGTTTGTTAATAATCCTGTTCTTTTTCACAAATAGTCATTCTTATTCTAGAACTGTTATCTCCTCTCTTATAACCCGGGAAATACACTTATAAAAACCCAGTTCTGATCGGAGTAGAGTAGTAATGAGTAGTAAAACTCATGGTTCCTCCTGACAACAGACCCCTTTCATTGCTACTTGGTCAAGAGTGGTAAAAATGGACAGAACTCTGGATTTATGTGTGGCACATCAGACAGACACCAGCTGCTCAGTCTATAACCACCTCTTGCTGCAGTATCTGCCTTGGCCATGTATGGAAAAGCCTTCATGATGTTCCTGTTCCCTAATGTGTGACTGCCCACGTCTACTTTAGACTGTGTTTCCTCTTCAATCAGATCCTACTTTCATTCTGAACTCATTCGACTCACAGGAAGTTGCAAACTCAGTAGATACTTGCACCCTGCATCCATTTTCTCCAATGGTTCCATTGTAGGTCCATCACAATACCAAAACCAAAAAGTTGACCCTAGTACAGTGTGTAGGGTTCTATATAATTTTATCACATTTAGATTCAACTGGCCATGGGTATAATCAACATACTGGTGTAGTCTGTCACCATAAAGATGTTCCTCACGGTGTGCCTTACTGTCACACCCAATCTCTCTCCCCAACACCATTGCAACCACTGGCTTGTTCTCCATCTTTAAAATTCTGTCATTTTCTGAATGTTTTATGTCATATTATTTTCATTTCCTGAATGTGGGTGTGACACAAAAACCTGTGGGTCATATGAGAGGAAAGAAGGGAAAGGCTGGAGGAAAGAGGTCACTGCCCACACTGAGCTTCCCTCCATCCCATGGATGCAAAGCTGAAGAGGGGACCTTAGAGCAGGCTGCAGGGCCAGTATGACCCTGGAACTCCTTTCCCTCCTCTGCTTTGGTAAGCTCCTTAGGATGGTGTGCTGGGGTTCAAGATGAGGGTGGACTGACAGACTGAGAGATAGAAGAATACAAAAGAAATAACGTCAGTTTGGGGCGCCTGGGTGGCTCAGTTGGTTAAGCGACTGCCTTCGGCTCAGGTCATGATCCTGGAGTCCCTGGATCGAGTCCCGCATCGGGCTCCCTGCTCAGCAGGGAGCCTGCTTCTCCCTCGGACCCTCCCCCCTCTCATGTGTTCTCTGTCTCTCTCATTCTCTCTGTCTCAAATAAATAAATAAAATCTTTAAAAAAAGAAAAAAAAAAAAAAAAAAAAAGAAATAACGTCAGTTTGTATTTACTGATGGCTTCACACACGTCAGGACCCACGCTGGAGGCTTTACATCCATCCACCGCTCAAGTTTTTGCCAATATTCAAATATGTACATTCCACATTTGTGATGGTATGCTATGCCTACACCACCTTTACTTAATATATTATTTACTGACAGTGAGTCAATATTTTTCTTTAAATAAAGGTATTTATTTGAAAATGGAAACTACTTAGCAATAATTTAACAATGCAGTGTCACCTACCTGAAAAAGGAGAATTAATACAAATATATAATACTACGGAAAGGCAGAAAATGTTAGGACATTATAGCCTTATGCTGTTTTCAGGTTTCTGAGCCCATGGCTGACCACTTCCTAGCTATAAAGGGCGATGAGCCAGAGATAAAGTTGTTCTAAAGTACGTCAAAATGATCTTCTCTCCTTGATGTAATCAGAAAGGTTTGATTGAAAGGGTAATAACTTTTTGATGCTGTGATCAAAGCTATAGGATACTGTGTCACTGTGTTGCCTAAAATCATCTCCTTGAGCACCTGTGGTTCATATTCCAACCTGTGGGAAATACCACTCTGACCCTTGCAAACAGTCCTGCATGGTGGGAATTAGGCCCACAGGGTTAAATGAGGACGCTGAGATTGACAGCTGAGGGTTCCTGCGCAGGGCCACACAGAGAATGAGCAGAACAGACAAAATGCAAGCCCAGCCTGTCTGCCTCTAAAGTCATGACTGTTCCCACTGGGTTATAACAGGAAACTAAAATGGATACAAGTATGGTATCTCCAAAACAGAAATGTCCTTGGGGTGATTGAACAGATGCTGAGTAGGGCAAATTCTAAAGCATAAAAGAGGAGCCGCTCATCATGGCAAGTGAAAGGCCAGTCACAAAAGACCACATTCTACACGATTCCATTCATATGAAAGTCCAGAATAGGGAAACCCACAGAGAAAGTAGGTTAGTGGTTGTTTAGGGCTGGAGATGGTGGAGGTAGGGAAATGTAACAAAAGTAGAAGAGTAATGGGGTATCATTTTGAAGTCATGAAAGTGTTTTAAATTTGACTGTGTGAAGATTGCACATATCTGTGAATATAGGAAAGCCAATGAATTGTACATAGTAAATAGGTGAACTATATGGCAGGCATGTGAATTACATCTCGACAAAGTTGTTTAAAATTTCCTGGGTGTGGAATGGGGTACAGTTCAGGATGTCTATTTGCAGGTGCGAAAAACCCTAGTTTCCTCAGACAAGGACAGTGTGTGGTTTTCAGCTTGTTTTGGGGCACCATGACTAGATCTGAATTTTTCTTTTTAAAGATTTTATTTATTTGTCAGAGAGAGAGAGACAGAGCACAAGCCGGGGGAGAGGCGGAGGTAGAGGCAGAGGGAGAAGCAGGCTCCCCGCTGAGCAAGGAGCCCAATGTGGGACTCGATCCCAGGACCCTGGGATCATGACCTGGTCCGAAGGCAGCCGCTTAACCAACTGAGCCACCCAGGCGTCCCTAGATCTGAATTCTTACCACATTTCTCTGACCCCTAGACTCTAGGATAGTCTATAGGGCTCTCTTTATGTCAGACCTGCACCTTGGGAAAATGAAAAGGATTCCATTCTTAGGTCTTCTGTGTTTCCAGGAGAGGAGTGAATCAGGTGTATGTTCTGGAGCCTCCACTCCTGCACATGCTGGTCGACTGTATTTGAAATACATCACATGGTGCTGGGGCTTGATTTCCTTATTCATACAATGAGGATAATTATGACCATCTGCAGGGCCGTCACAGTGATGAGAGACTGTGTATGCATAGGAAGATTACTGTTATTTCCATGGGGGAATGAATCCTTCTATCATCCCCCCTCCCTGGCTCAGGTGCTATTTCTGCTGGAAATCGCTCATGCAGAACTCTCCATCATCTGTCAGTGAAGCACACAGGTCCCTGCTGGTCCCTGCTCTCTTCTGTCCTTGACAGAATGTGTGCCCGTTAACAGGCTCCAAGGCACCCACCCCTTGTGAGATAAGACTTCTGAGAATGGTCTCCTCTTATCACTGTATTGGTGATGTGCAGAGTTGACACAAGATGCCAGTTAGATAAGCAGCCAGGTGGTCAAGTGTGTATCCAACCAACATGTCCTTCCAACCATGTTGGGTGAAGCCCTCAAGCCTCAGAGGGACACCCCACTCAGGAGGCAGGTAGAGGGTCCCGGTGCCCCCACCCCAGCAGTGTCTGCAGGGGTGAGTGAGGGCAGGTGTTGAGGCAGGAACTGAAGAGGTCTGAATGTTTCAGAACCCTGTGTGGTCCTTAGCTGGGAGATGGCACATTGAGGGCATTAAGTTCTAGTAGGAATTCACTTAAAATCACTTCATGATGCTTTATGATGGTATTTTTTTCTTAACTAAGTTTAATTTATAGGCTAAGCTGGGTTCTCACACCTGAATTCCTCCCTTTGCTCTGATTTTCCAACAACTATGGACAGCTTAAAGTACCTTCATATTCTCTGACTCTACAACATCACACTTGCTCCCATAGAAAATCTCATTTCATCACTAACTCTGCTCACTTTGCTCTGTGCAGTTACATGAAGTTGATGTAGGTCTTCTACCTTTTACCTACTTTCAGCAACATCTGAGGTGGCACGTGTCTGTCCTGGGAGCTCCACCCATCCTGCAGGGACTAGGCAGGAGGGACAAAGGTCCAGGCCCCCGGGGCTTTGATGCACAGGGACTAGGCTCCGTCCAGAAGTGGGGGTCAATGCTGCTTCCCATGTGCAGCTTCCAAGTGGATTCAGGTGTCCACAGGCCTCTGCTGTCTCCACACTTGTCCTTCCTCCATTTCCTGGGGTCCTCTGACTTCGCAATAGCTTTCCTTCACATACCTTGGCACATGTCCACTACCTTCCATTTTCTCAGACTGCAGATTTAATTTTCATGATGTTTGCATGTGTTTGCACCTTAAAGTCCCAGTAACTTCTCACCTTCCCCCTGAAACACCAAACTGTTCCTCCATACAGGAGAAAGAAATGAAATTTCTGTTCTTAGAAACACAGGCCTAGCTAAACTCCTACTTCTCCTTGTTAACATAATATCCTTCTTACAATAATATTCATGTATATGATATAAATTTCCAGGAGATCTTAGCACTCAGGCAAAAGTATCCACCCCACACAGATACTCCACAAATCGTACTATTACCATCCTCTATGCCAAACTGCATTTAATCTAGCCATTTCTTCTACAGCCTGTGTTACATGTTCTAAATTGCTCCACCTGAGAGAGGAGGCAGTAACCATGCAGAAGCCTAGTGACTGGGTCTGACTCTAGCCAACTCCTGCCATTACATAAGGCCATCTGGCATAAAGTGACCAGGAATCTTCTCCCTCAATAATGGCTTATATCTCATGGCTGATTCCTTTACAGGGTTGTGTGTTGGCCAAAGAGACACAATAGTTCGTGAGTGCTCTTTTTTTCTTATTTAAATGTTACTAGTTTTTTCATCCCAAATTCCCCATCCTTTCCTTCTCCTCTAAATGGAATGTAAGGTGAGTGTGTCATCTGATCTGAGCTCTACTTCTTTCCAGGGTTGCTTCCCAAGCCTTCTCTCAGTGCCTTCCCCAGTTGGGTGGTATCTCCCAAGAGTAATGTGATTCTGATGTGCTCAACTCTTACCAGGAACGTAAAATTTGCTTTCAGAAAGGAAGGAAAGCCACTCTTGGATCCCATGCCGCTACCCAGTTCTACAGGGATCCAGGTTAAAATCTACCCCTTTCACCTGAGTCACTGATGCTGGGGAGTACACCTGCGAATACTCCATGGAAAAGGCCCCTTTCAGCAGCTCTCCAGCCAGTGATACTTCTCTACTGGTGGTTACAGGTGAGGTGGGGGTACTTTAGGATGACTTTTGGCATCAAATACAGCCTTCCTTGGCACAGAGAATGAGGCAGAACTAAAAGAAGACTGGGAGATGAGACGCTCTCACCCTCCGTGCCCCCAACTGAGAAAAAGAGAATAATCCAGAGTCAGCTGGTTGAATCCACGCCTTGGTGGGAGTCATAACCCTGCCCTGACATCGAAAGAGGGCCAAGATCAGGGATCTCCCGTCTTTTCTCCCATGTCAGAGCTCGCTCCCGGAAGGCCAAGGGAAGAAGAGAAACCAGGCTACCGCTGACATTCTGCTACCGGAAGTGACCTTCTGTTAACGGAAGCGATCTTCCATTACCGGAAGTGACCTTCTCTGACAGGAAGTGACCTTTCTTTACAGGAAGTGACCTTCTCTTACAGGAAGTTTGCCCAAACTTTGTCTCCAGGCCCTCGGAAGGCATAAGGTGAACCCCGGAAGAAATGTGGCTCCGCAGTGCCACAGGCCAGACAATATGCTTGAAGATGTAATGTCTGTTCTCCTGACAACAAGTACTAGAAAGCAGGTACAGCACCAGAGACCTAAGGAAGAGCAGACTTCTCCCTTCAGAACGTGACAGTCAGTGACACTGGAAACTACAGCTGTGTCTACGACCAAAGGCTCCTTTCTTGGCCTCACACCCCAGTAACCGCCTTGAAATCCTGGTAACAGGTAAGGTTTTACATGATGTTAAGAAAGATTTATTTTAAGATTTTTATTTATTTGACAGAGAGAGAGAGAGACAGCGAGAGAGGGAACACAAGCAGGGGGAGCGGGAGAGGGAGAAGCAGGCTTCCCGTGGGGCAGGGAGCCCGATGCGGGACTCGATCTCGGGACCCCGGGATCATGACCTGAGCTGAAGGCAGTCGCTTAACCGACTGAACCACCCAGGCGCCCCATCTTTTTTTTTTTAATAAAGATTTTATTTATTTATTTGAGAGAGAATGAGATAGAGAGAGAGCATGAGAGGGGGGAGGGTCAGAGGGAGAAGCAGACTCCCCGCCGAGCAGGGAGCCCGATGCGGGACTCGATCCCGGGATCCCGGGATCATGACCTGAGCCACCCAGGCGCCAGATTTTTTTTTTTTTAAATCAGAGAGTGTTCTGTTAGTCTCTGATTCTCATTTCTCCATCATGTCCATTATGTTCTTTTTATGTCTCTTGTAATTTCCATTTCCTTGCCTTTTTTATTTTGCATTCTTGGACGATTTCTCATGTCATTCTTTAAAATTACTAAGCTAGGGCGCCTGGGTGGCTCAGTTGGTTAAGCAACTGCCTTCGGCTCAGGTCATGATCCTGGAGTCCCTGGATCGAGTCCCGCATCGGGCTCCCTGCTCAGCAGGGAGCCTGCTTCTGCCTCTGACCCTCCCCCCTCTCATGTGCTCTCTCTCTCTCTCTCTCTCATTCTCTCTGTCTCAAATAAATAAATAAAATCTTTAAAAAAATAAATAAATAAAAATAAAATAAAATAAAATTACTAAGCTAGTCACCAGCAGAATTCCTTCTACTGTTGTCTGCAGCTATTACAATTTTGGTTTATCTTGGTATGAGTGACTTTCATTCTCGATGACTCTATCTTGTTCTCCAAATGTGGTGTTTCCCCAGCAGACTGCTTTTCTGCATGGGTGCAGTACATACTTGTATATCCTGGCCCACACTACTTGTTGCCTTCTAAAGTTATCTTTTGTTTCAGGGAGCCTGGGTGGCTCAGTCAGTTAAGCATCTGCCTTCAGCTCAGGTCATGATCCCAGGGTCCTAGGATAGAGCCTGACATCGGACTCTCTGCTCAGTGGGGAGTCTGCCTCTCCCTCTCCATCCGCCCCTCCCCCAGCTCATGCTTTCTCTCGCTTTCTCTCAAATATATAAAATCTTTAAAAATAAATAAAATTATCTTTTGGGTCCTACTATAATTCTGCTTCCCTGGATGCTACACACTAATTTCTCAGTTTATAACTTCCTTTTTGTCTTACTGATTCTTCCCAGAGCCAGTGAATATTTTATAATTAGAAATAAAGGTCTGGGGGCGCCTGGGTGGCTCAGTCGGTTAAGCGTCTGCCTTCGGCTCAGGTCATGATCCCAGGGTCCTGGGGTCGAGCCCCGCATCGGGCTCCCTGCTCAGCGGGGAGCCTGCTTCTCCCTCTCCCTCTGCCTGCCTCTCTGCCTATTTGTTCTCTCTATCTCTCTGTCAAATAAATAAATAAAATCTTTAAAAAAAAAAAAAAAGAAAGAAAGAAAGGTCTGTATGGTCAGTAATGAGGGGTGGAGGGGGCTTTCTAAAGTTGGTGGCATCATTACAAATTTCTCTCCATGGACCTTGCCTCAGGGACATGCACAGGCTCCTCATTAGGAATCAGAGCCACTGCCACACTCAAGCTCTTCTTAGGTGCAGCTGAAATGCACCATGACCCAGATGCTTAGCTGCTGAATTCCAAAATTCCTGAGCTCACTCCCTGTATGAAATTAAGTTTTGTGCTCTAGGAGGATACTGGGCCAGCTCCTAGATTTCAGTACTCTGTTGGTGCTGTAATAGGTTGATTTTTGTCCCCCAGAAGGTATGTTTAGGTCCTCCTAACTCCTGGTGTGTGTGAATGTGATCTTCTTTGGAAATAGCATTACTTGGTCTTTGCAGATAATCATTTAAGTTCACATGAAGTCATAGTGGATTAGAGAAGACTCTTACTCAATATGACTGGTGTCCATAAAAGATGAAGAGTAAAGACACGGAGACACACAGAAGAAAGACAGCTATGTGACAAGAGAGGCAGAGATTGAAGTGATGCTGTCACAAGCCAAAGAAGGCTTGGAGCTTCCAGAAGCTGCAAGATGCAAAGAGAGAAGGATGAGAAGGATCTTTCCCTAGAGTCTTTGGAGGAAGTATTGCCCTGTCAACACCCTGACTTCAGACTTCTAACCTCCAGACTGTGAGATAATACATTTCTGTTAAGTCACCCAGTTTGTGGGACTTTGTTACAGCAGCCCTAGGAAACCAATAAAAGCACTCTAAGTCTTTTTGTGTGCTCCTAAGACTAATTCCTAATCTATGGAGGGAGAAAGGAAATGTGAGAGGGTGGAAATGAAATAAAGAGCAAATAAACGAAGAAAGAGATGAGGCAGAGAGAATATAAAGAAAAGAAGACCAAAGAAGGACCACTATAGCCCTCTTGAAAGCCTATGTTTTCAGTGAATAAAACTTCAGTGAAGGTACAGGTAGGTGACCACGCCAGGAAACACAAGTGGGTGTGTGAGAGTCACAGTTGGTAGATTCATTTGAGAAGAAGGGATACCAGTGATGACCTCATTCTCTGTTTTCCCAGGTACCACACTGGGAGATTACACCAAGGTTAACCTCATCCGACTGGGTCTCGCTGCCATGTTTCTGATTATCACCAGGATTTTGCTGGCCGAAGCCTGGCATAGCCAGAAGGAGTCTCCATGAGGATCCACATAAAGCATCTGAGTACTTATCTTTTTCATGGGTTTTTATAGTGATACAGGGTTCTTTCAGCACCAAACTATATCATGGAGATTTCCCGTTTCTCAGTAGGAGGGCCAGTGGCCTTTAGGTGGGATACTTCTTTACCACGTGTGACTGTCCTATTGATTATAGAAACACTTAGCATCTATTTTCCCTCCCCACTAAACACCAGCTAAAACCCACAATAAGCGTGGAAGAAGAAAAAAGACAAGTACTACAGTACCTTCTCAGACATCCCTAGATACAGACAATGGGGAGCAGGGTGTTCCCCTGGTGGAGAACCTGTGTTTGGAGGCCAGGAGAAATAACATGCTTTCGGGGCGCCTGGGTGGCTCAGTCGTTAAGCGTCTGCCTTCGGCTCAGGTCATGATCCAGGGGTCCTGGGATCGAGCCCCGCATCGGGCTCTCCGCTCAGCGGGAAGCCTGCTTCTCCCCCTCCCCCTCCCCCTGCTTGTGTTCCCTCTCTCGCTGTGTCTCTCTCTGTCAAATAAATAAATAAAAAATCTTTAAAAAAAAAAAAAACAGGCAAAAAAAGAAAGAAATAACATGCTTTCTCTTCTTCCCTCCCCTGATCTCTCTCTCTGTCCTTCTCTACCTACAGGCCCCACAGCTGCCCAGGGGAATGATGGATATTGATCAAGTTAGACCCACTGACCCTGAACAGTTTCCAGTGGATCGTGCATTCTCACCTCTGCTGAGAGCCACTCCAGGACAAGATGATGGTTTCCTCTTCTGTACTCCTCACTTGGGGCAGAGGACAGGCCTGGGCATAAAGATTAATCCAACAGAATATTAATTTATGTAACACAGGACATCTTTTCCCTACTATATGATGTACCATTTCTGTTATAAAGCAAACTTCCGTAAGTATATAGATCTGTTTCTGGGATCATCATTTATTTGGTCAATGTGGCTTTACTGTGCATTTTCCTGACAGCTAATGTCGTTGAGCATCTTCTCATGTACTACTGGATATATGTATATATTCCTAATGAAGTATCTGATGAAGGATTTTGCCCATTTTGTAAGCAGACTCCAGGAGCGCAACCTGGGGCTTGAACTCATGACCCTGAGATCAAGATCTGAGATCAAGAGTCGGACACTTAACCGACTGAGCCACCCAGGCACCCCAACTCTGCCCATTTTTAAATTGGGTTGTTAATCTTCTTGATATTGAGTTGTAAGAATATATATATAATCTGGGCACAAGTCCATTATTAACAGACATGTACTGCAAATATTTACCTCAGTCTGTTACTCCTCTCTGCACTCTCTGAAATTTTGCATCTTTTTAAAAGCTAAAGTTTTGAATTTTCATGAAGCCTATAAATTATGAAAGTTTTTCTTTTACAGCTAGAGCTTTTGTATTCTATCTAGGAAATTTCTGCCACACATAGATTGTGAGTCCTTGTTTTCTTCTGTAGGTATGATAGTATTACCCCTTATATTTAGGTCTATTATCTTTTCAAAATTTATAGAGATGGTATCAGGTAAGAGTCAAGGTTCATTCTTTTAACATACAGATTAACCCAATTGTTCCTGTACCATCTCTTGAAAGGGTTATTCTTTTTCCACTGAATTATTTTGGCATTTTTGTTTAAAAACCAGTTTACCAGCGGTGCCTGGGTGGCTCAGTCGTTAAGCATCTGCCTTCGGCTCAGGTCATGATCCCAGGGTCCTGGAATTGAGCCCCGCATTTGGGCTCCCTGCTCAGCGGGGAGCCTGCTTCTCCCTCTGCCGCTCCCCCTGCTTGTGCGCTCTCACTCTGTCAAATAAATAAACAAAATCTTTTTTAAAAAATCCTTGATTTAGGGGTGCCTGGGTGGCTCAGTCGTTAAGCGTCTGCCTTCGGCTCAGGCCGTGATCCCAGGGTCCTGGAATCGAGCCCCACATCGGGCTCCCTGCTCGGCGGGAAGCCTGCTTCTCCCTCTCCCACTCCCCCTGCTTGTGTTCCCTCTCTCGCTGTGTCTCTCTGTCAAATAAATAAAAAATAAAAAGATAATAAATAAATAAAAACCAGTTTACCATAGATTAACTAGTTGCTTTCTGAACTCTGTTGGTCCACTGATGCAATACCACACTATATTTATAATTGTAGTTTTTTTAAGTCTTGAAAACAGAGGCTGTTGGCGTTATCAGGTTTTCAAATTATTCTGGCAGTTCTAGATCTTTTAAATTTCCATATACATTTTAGAATCAACTTGTCAATTTCTACCAAAGGCTACTGGGATCCTGATTGGCCTTGTGTTTACACTATATATCAACTCAGAGAGAATGGATATCTTGATAATGAGTGTTCTGATCCAGGGGCACAGTTTATATCTTTATTTAGACTTCTCTCATTTCTCTCATCAGTGTTTTGCCTTTTTCAACATACAGGTCTGGCATATGTCAACTAAATTTTATCCTTAGGTTTTTCATGTTCATTTACATGATACAAATGATACTCCCTCCTAAATTATCACTTGCAGTGGTTCCCTGCATGTGCATATAAGTTCAGTTATTTTTTTGTTACCAAGACATCCTGCTACCTTGCCAAGCTCAGACATTATTTAACTTTTTATAGATTCCTTAGAAATTTTTACATAGTCCATCATATTCTCTGTGACTAGACACAGTTTTACTTCTTCCACTTCTAATCTGTATACTACTTTTTTTTTTTTTTTTTTTTTTTTGCCTAATTTCTCTAGCTAGAATATCCAGAATGCTGTTGAGGAAATTAGTGATCTTGCCTTCTACGTGATCTTACAGTGAAAGCATTCAGTTGTTCACCATTAAATATGCTATTACTCATAGGTTTTTCACAGATGTCCTTTATACCTCAAAGGAAGTTCCCTTCTATGTTCCTGGTTTGCTGAAACCTCACACCTTATAAAAATGAAATCAAAGTGGATTAAAGATTTGAATTTAAGATGTAATATTAGAAAGCCTTTGAAAGAGGGGTGCCGGGGTGGCTCATTTGTTAAGCGCCTGCCTTCGGCTCAGGTCATGATCCCAGCATCATGGGATGGGGAGGACAGCCTGCTTCTCCCTCTCTAGCTCCCCCATGCTTGAGTTTCCTCTCTCACTGTCTCTCTCTGTCAAATACATAAAATCTTAAAAAAAAAAAAAAAAAAAAACCTTTGAAAGAAAACAGAAGCGAATCATCAGGATCAAGGGCTTGGTGAAGAGTTACTAGACACAACACCAAAGCATGACCCATTACAGAAAAATGCATGAAGTTAGATTTAATCAAAATTAAGAACTACCACTCTGCAGAAGACTCAAAAGGGGTCAGAAGACAAGCTACAGTCTGGGAGAAAGTATTTGCAAATCCTGTATTTGACAGAGGCCTTCTATCTAGAATAAATCAAGAACTCTCAAGTATCAACAATAAAGAATTTTTTTTTTAATTGGGGAGTTGGTTAATGGAGACAGAGTTTCAGTTCTGCAAGAAGAGAGCCCTGGAGGTAGATGGTGGTGGTGGTTCTACAACAGTGTGAACGTACTTAATACTACTGAGCTGCACACTTCAAAATGGTCAAGGTACTAAATTTTACATTACGTGTGCTTTACCACAATAAAAATATTGGGAAAAAATTAGAGAATGGCAAGGCACCTGGCTGGCTCAGTTGGTAGAGCAATTCCTTTTTTTTTCCCCCAAACTTTTAAATTCTAGTTAGTTGACATATAGTGTAATATTGGTTTCAGGAGTAAAATTCAGTGATTCATCACTTGCATAGAACACCCAGTGCTCATCATAGCAAGTGCCCTCCCTAACACCCACTACCTATTTAGCCCATCCCCCACCCACTTCCCTCCATCAACCCTCAGTTTGTTCTCTATAGTTAAGAGTCTATTATGGTTTGCATCCCTCTCTTTTTTCCCCACTTCCCCTATGTTCATCTGCTTTGTTTCCTAAATTCCACATCAGAGTAAAATCATATGGTATTTGTCTTTCTCTGACTTATTTCACTTAGCATAATATACTCTAGTAGAACATGCATTTCTTGATCTCAGGGTTGAGTTCAAGTCCCACATTGGGTGTAGAGATTACTTAAAAATAAAATCTTTAAAAAAATTGGAGAGTGGGCAAAAGTCATAAACAGTCATTTCCTCAAAGAGATTATATGATGGTAAATAAGCACATAAATGTGTGTTCAACATCACTAGCCATTAGGAAAATTCCAATTAAGACCACAACTTAAGGAACATATCAATAAGAACATCTAAATTAAGAATAATGACAATATCAAATGTGGAAGGATGCAGAGAAAGTGGACTTCTCATACAATGCTTCTGGGAGCTTACATGGTATAGTTGCTCTGCAAATTATTTTGGTAGTTTTGGTTTTTTTTAATTAATTTTTAATTTTTTAAAAAGATTTTATTTATTTATTTGACAGAGAGAGACACAGCGAGAGAGGGAACACAAGCAGGCGGAGTGGGAGAGGGAGAAGCAGGCTTCCCGTGGGGCAGGGAGCCCAATGCAGGGCTCAATTCCAGGACCCTGGGATCATGACCTGAGCCAAAGGCAGATGCTTAACGACTGAGCCACCCAGGCGCCCCTGTTTTTCGTGTGTTTTTTTTTTTAATAAAACTAAATGTGTACTCACCATATGACCCAGAAATCTCAATCTTGGGCATTTATCCCACAGAAATGGAATTACACATCCACAAAAAACTTGTACATAAGTGTTTGTATCAGCTTTATTTGCAATA
The DNA here is from genome assembly GCF_002201575.2 of Neomonachus schauinslandi. NCBI lineage: Eukaryota > Metazoa > Chordata > Mammalia > Carnivora > Phocidae > Neomonachus > Neomonachus schauinslandi. Next base: position 3,560,176 of record NC_058418.1, read on the forward strand.
GCCAAAACCACGGAACATCAACAATGTCTGCAGGTGAATAGTTAAACTCATACACCCACATGGGCTACTGCTCAGGAATAAAAATTAACAAATTACTGAGATTGAGACATACAATTTGGATGGGTATCAAGGGCATTTTCTTAGTGAAAAAAAAAAACCCAATCTCAAAAACTCACAGGCTGTCTGATCCCATTAATGTAGACCACCCCTCTCCAACACAAAAGATTTTCATTCATGTGAAATCAGTGCCCAGACATGGTCAAATTCATGAATTCAGGCCTCAAGCACTAACTCACACAGAAGGACCCCAAACCCCTAAGATCTGAAGGATCTGACTGAGGTTGGTGTTGAGCCTATCAGGAATTCTTTGGTTAATCAAAAATTTGCTGGATATTGGTATGGAATGATGTAATCAACGTTAGTGACTGTATTCATCTCCTCACCTGCTGCAACAAAGTACCACAAACTGGGTGGCTCTCAACAATAAACATTTATTCTCCTGCAGTCTGGAGGCTAGAAGTCTGAAATCAAGGTACTGGAAAAGCCATGTTCTCTCTGAGGGCTCTAGGGGGAGATCTGTTCCTTGCCTTTCTCTTAGCTTCTAGCCTTGCTACATCTTTGGCGTGCTTGCCTTTCAGAGCGATCAATCCACTCTCTGCCTCTCTGGTCACCTGGTCTACTCCCTCTGTGTCTCTTCTCTTTTTTTTTTTTTTTAATTTTTTTAAAAATTATTTATTTATTTATTTGAAAGAGAGAGAGAGAGAGAAACAGCATGAGAGGGGATAGGGTCAGAGGGAGAAGCAGGCTCCCCACTGAGCCGGGAGCCCGATGTGGGACTCGATCCCAGGACTCCGGGATCATGACCTGAGCCGAAGGCAGTCACTTAACCAACTGAGCCACCCAGGCGCCCTGTGTCTCTTTTCTTTTTATAAGGACACCAGTGATACTGAATTAGGACACACCATAATGTCCTCATCTGAACAAGTGTACATTTGCAAAGACCCTATTTCCAAATAAAGCCACATTCATCGGTATTGGAGGATAGGAGTTCAACATCTTTTTGGGGGCCACAAATCAACCCATATAGGAGATGGCTGACTTGCCTGTCTACCCCTATTATTTAAGGAAGTGCTTGTATATCCTTAGTTGGAATTGCTGTAACCACTTCTCCACTTGACTCTATTTATCAGATTATGGAAAACAATGCTTAAAGGCACAGCATATGAAAAGTATATTGCAGGGGTGACTGGGTGGATGAGTCAGTCAAGCGTCTGACTCTTGATTTCAGCTCAGGTCATAATCTCAGGGTTGTGGGATGGAGCCCCACATCAGGCTCTGCCCTCAGCATGGAGTCTGCTTAAGATTTTCTCCCTCTCACTCTGCCTCTCCCCCCGCCCCCCACACACAAAAGTATATTGAATAGAGATATTTCTACTCGTGAAATAAAGTTCTTATTCTTTCTTATAGTCAGAGGACCAACCCTAGGACATGAATTTTACCTACTTTTTTTTTTGTGTGTGTATTTATTGGCTGGTCTTTATTGTTTTTATCATACCTGCTATAATAGAAAACATATAAGAAAGATACAATTTAAGAATAAGCACAAGGAAAATACTTAATAATTTGATTAAGAAATTCTTAAAACTTCTTCAGTATCAAAGTTTGATTCCTGATTCTCTTTTTGACATAAAAACCCTAGTCTATACTAGTGAATTTTTTTTAAAGATTTTATTTATTTGACAGAGAGAGACACAGCGAGAGAGGGAACACAAGCAGGGGGAGTGGGAGAGGGAGAAGCAGGCTTCCCGCGGAGCAGGGAGCCCGATGTGGGACTCGATCCCAGGACCCTGGGATCATGACCTGAGCTGAAGGCAGAGGCTTAACGACTGAGCCACCCAGGCGCCCCGTATGCTAGTGAATTTTTGAACTAAGAATTATTATGGAGCAACAATTTTCAATTACCGAACACTACAAAAGATATAAAATGCATGGAGCTTTCTTTGGTATTTATTCAGCTTACAGTAGTTCATGAAATCTATTAATAATGGGAATGTTTCCATTATTGATTCTTTTTTTTTTTTAAAGATTTTTTATTTATTTATCTGAGAGAGAGAATGGGAGATAGAGAGCATGAGAGGGAGGAGGATCAGAGGGAGAAGCAGACTCCCCGCCGCCGAGCAGGGAGCCTGATGCGGGACTCGATCCCGGGACTCCAGAATCATGACCTGAGCCGAAAGCAGTTGCTTAACCAACTGAGCCACCCAGGCGCCCCTCCATTATTGATTCTTAAGGAAAACCTAAATAACATCTATATAATGGAATAAAAGAAGTATATATCAAATTAGAAAACACAGAAAATGAAGATTAAAATAATCTCATGGGGTGCTGGACTGGCTCCAGTCAGCAGAGCATGTGACTCTTAACCTCAGGGATGTGAGTTCCAGCCCCATGTTGGGCATGGAGCCTACTTTAAAAAAATTAAAATAATCTCACACCATACAAATAACATCTTTTTAAAGAAAGACGCACTTTGTAGATATTTCATTTTGCAGCAACTTCAAACCTACACATGGTTTCCAAGTACAACATGAAAGCTTTCTGATTTGCAAACCAATTAAGAGTGCATAATAGTGATGCTCCCAACATTCAATCCGTTGTGTGATCCCTATGAATACAGCATTCTCCTCTATGACCACAGGACACCTCGGAGTCAGGACTAGACACTATCCACGACTGCCTTCTAGTACTCAGAGCTCGTCTGAATTCTGCCAATTGCTTCAGGACCTCCTTTTGCAGCAAGATGACCCAGTTCAGGGTTTCGTGTTGCATTTAGCAGCCGTGTTTCGTCTTCTTCACTCTTGAATGGTTTTCCCTTGATTTTCAGGCCCTGAGATTACAGGCCAGTTACTTTGCAGAACAGGTCTCAGGTCGGTTAGTTTCCTTTCTCCTCACATTTAGATTCAGGTTATCTGTGAATCTTCAATAGGACCTTCACAAACATGATCTTGGGTTCTCACTACCTCCTGGCAAGTGGCACACCATTTTGACTTGTCTTGTTAGATCGATTTTAACACTTCACTTTCCCTAAAGATTTCCTAAAAAAATCCTCTCAGAGCATGTGATTATCTACAGAGATTTGTGCAGGACTACAGAGGGGACACCACACTCCCTGCTGCATTGACCCGGCAGAATATTCCAATGGCTCAGAGCCCATCCCCCGGAGCTGCCAAAGGTAAGCCCTGAGGGGAAGACAGGCTTTTCTTAGTAATACGCGGTGTTTGAGCAAGGCAGGCCACCTGAGTTCACCCTTCCCTGCACACTTTCCTGCATTCTAGTCATTAGAAACAAACCACTAAAAAATGGCCCATGTTCAAGGAGAGGAGATTTTGACTCTAACTTTTGATGTGATGAATAGAAAAGAATATATGGACATGTTTAAACCACTGTAAGTCCAAGGTAACCACAGCAGGCTCCAAGCTCCTAAATACATATTAAACTAGGATCTAGAGCTCTCACTTGGGAGAGACACAAATCTTCCCTTCCTTTCGCTTTCCTTCCTTCTTGCTTTTTAACAGTGCATATACCTATTTTGGTAAATGCTCCATGTGTCCTTGAAAATAATATACATTCTGTAATTGCTGGGTGTAGCAGGATTCCAAAAATATTAATTAGGTCAAATTGGTTAATCACGTTGTTCCAACTTCTTTAGCGTGATATTTTTGTTTGTTTCATCAATAACTATGTAGATAAAAACCTTCCAAGACGGAAGACCCTTGTGTGTGTGTGTTTGGGCAGATGGGTGGCAGCGTTTCATGGACTTTTTAAGGATGTTGATGAATGTCTCACTATAGCCATTCAAAAACTTATTCAGCAGTGCTGATGACCTCATTTCATCCTGGTGCCCAGCATCTTTCCCACTAACTAGGGAATGGGCAATATCCTTGATATCAACCTGATTCTGTCTCCTCACAGAGAATCCTCTGGTCCCTAAGGGCTTTTCTAAGTTAAAACTGGAACCTGCGGTTGAGTGTGTTCAGATGAGGATTTTGACAAAAGAAGTGGTTGCTTGTGGGGCTGTTCATGCACACACCTGGTTCTCACTACAGGGATGCGGGTAAGTCACAAAACCCACGAGTCACAGGAGAGGACGGAAGGGGAGGGTTGGCCAGAGATGCCCCGGGGGGGGGGGGGAGGCTCTCCTCCCTCCCATGCTTGCAACACTGAAGCAGGGCCCCCAGAGCAGGCTCCAGGGCCAGTATGATCCCTGCGTTCCTCTCCCTTATCTGCTTTGGTAAGTTCCTTGGACTGCATATACTGGGATTCGAGACAGGGTGGACTGAGTGGGAGACCTAGGGAAGGTAATGAAGTGGGAAGGGAGTACCATCTGCTTGTCTTCATTCACAGCTCACAGGTGTCAGGGCCCCGCTGGCAGCTCCAGACAGGCTTCCTCTAACAAGTGATGTCAACGTTTAAAATTTTACCTTCCGTATCCATGACTGTGCTCTGCGCCCACATTGCCTCTACTTAACATTTTAGTTTTAGCGACTCGGTATTTTCTAATGAAGGATGAACACTTTCAAGCAATACTTTCAACAATAATCCAGATTCACTTACTAAGAATGGAAGGTTTCTGTAAGTGTATGCAGGAGGAAAAAGAAGAAAATGTTAGGATTTCTAGCCATGTGCAGTTGCTGGTCAAGTTTCTGAGCCCAAGATGGCTCACCTCTTGTTAGAAGGGTGATTAGCAAGACACAGAGGTGCCCATCCCTACCTGAGCCTTTATCCTCGCTGTGATAAAAAGGCTTAATGTGACTGGAAGTTACTGAAGTAACTTTCTGAAGCCGTGATCAATACTACAGAATGCTAGTCACTGAATCCCCTAAAATCATCCCACAGAGCACCTATGGTTCCTAGCTCATGCTGTGAGAAATACCACTCTAAGCAAAGTATCCTTTGTGATGGGAACTAGGCCCGTAGACATAGATGAGGTCCCTGAGACCAAAAGCTGAGGGTTCCTGCTCATGGCCACACAGAAAAGGAGCAGAAAAGTCAGCATTCAAACCCAGGCCTGGCTCCAAAATCACTGCTGTTTCTGCCCAGTCATAACGGGATATTAAGAGGAATGTGTGCATGGGGTCTTCAGAGTATAAATGTCCTCAGGGGGAGTGTACAGACACAGGCTGAGGAATCTAAAGAGGTGACACAGGAGTGATTCAAACAAGTGTGGGGAGGAAGTGCATCTCAGGATGTCTGTTTGTAGGCACCACGAAAGCCTGGTGTCCACAAGGGGAGTGGGCATGGTCTCCAGGCAGTGGCCGCCATGGCCTAGCTCTGTCTTCACCACATTCCTCTGATTCCAATACTCTAGACTAGATCTAAAAGTGTCATCTTGGGATGGTGAAGGGGTCCACATCGTAAGCCGCCCACCTGCGTTTCCAGGAGAGGAGTGAATCAGGTGTGTGTTCTGGGCTTCCACTCCTACACATGCTGGTTGACTGCATTTGAAATACATCACATGGTGCTGGGGCTTGATTTCCTTATTCATACAATGAGGATAATTATGACCATCTGCAGGGCCGTCACAGTGATGAGAGACTGTGTCTGCATAGGAAGATTACTGTTATTTCCATGGGGGAATGAATCCTTCTATCATCCCCCCCCCTCCCTGGCTCAGGTGCTATTTCTGCTGGAAATTGCTCACAGAGAAGTCTCCATCATCTGTCACTGAAGAATGCAGGTCCCTGCTTTCTTCTGTCCTTGACAGAATGTGTGCCCCTGTTATCAGGCTCCGAGGCACTGACCCCTTGTAAGATAAGACTTCTGAGAATGGTCTCCTCTTATCACTGTATTGGTGATGTGCAGAGTTGACAGAAGATGCCAATTAGATAAGAAGCTAGGTGGTCAAGTGTGTATCCAGTCAACATGTTCTCCCAACCACGTTGGGTGAAGCCCTCAAGCCTCAGAGGGATACCCCACTTGGGAGGCAGTAGAGGGTCCCAGTTCCCCGCCCCCAGCAGTCTCTGCAGGGGTGAGTGATGGCGGGTGTTGCAAAGGCAGGAACTGAAGAGGTCTGGATGTTTCAGAACACTGTGTGATCATCAGTCAGGAGACGGCAGGGCGAGGGTACTGAGTTCCAATGGGAATCGCTTAGGACCTGCTTCATGATGCTGAGAATCTTTTCTTAACCGAGATGAACTGGACTCTCACTCCTTAATCCCTCCTCTGCCCTGATTCTCCACCAGCTCTGGGCAAACAGCAGCCTGCACATTCTCTAAGCCTTCACACTCCTGTCCACAGAGATCCCATTCACACTGCCCTGTCCGCTCCCTTTGCTCCGTGTGTGGTGTGAATCCTCCACCTTTACGCAGAGTTACACAACAGCCGAAATGGCGCACATCCTGCCCACCCAGCATGGTCATTACAACGGGGAAGGGTCTGCCGGGGGGCTCCACCTGTTGGCAGGGACTGGGCAGGAGGGACAAGGGTCCAGGCCCCAGGGCTTTAGTGCACAGAGACCAGGCTCTGTCCAGTTGGGGGTCTTGCTTCTTGCTGAACGTCTGTTTTCTCCATGCCGTGCTTTCTGGAGTTCACGGAGTTGCGAACACGTCTTCTCTTGAATGTTGCGGCGCTTCCTCAAAATCGTTACTTTAAATTCTTTCTCTGGTAACTCAGAGTGCTCTGCTTCTCTGGAGTCCCTTCCTGGCAAACGGCTGTGTTCCCTGATGGTGTTGTCTGCTTGCATTTTCACGCTGCTAGTGGTGCACGTCTGAGGGAGCGGTCGCCTCTCCCGGCCTCTCGGGTCTGGCTCGGGGGGAGGCTTTCCTCGAGGGCAACTGCCGTAGTGCCTGAGGTGTGGGCCGTGCAGGCCTCCCCCGGGACCGGGTCTCGGGAGCGCAGCCGGGTAGGGGGACCAGCAGCAGCACAGGCCCTGGGATGACAGGGCACGGCAGCAACTGGGGCTCCTGGGGCAGGTCCCACGGCAGTGACAGCTCCGGTCCCAGGGAGCCCCAGTGGCTGGGACTGAGGGCCACTGTCAGCCGGGGTCAGCGTCGGGTGAATACCGTGGGGCTCTTGGGGTGAGGCTTGCTGGGGTTCTCCTGCCCTCCCTTCCCCCACGCGGTACAAGCCCTCCGAGGGGATCTCCCCCCGGCGCCCAGCTGCTCTGGCCTGGGAGTTGCAGGGCTGCAGGCCAAAGGCTGACCTCGCTTCCCTACGTGGCCACACCTGCTTTTTGAGCTCTCCGCATCTCTGCTGCCTCTCCGCTGCAGTCCAGAGATTCCCCGGAGCTATTTCCACCCATTGGTAGCTGTGCTTTCAGTTTGTTCTTGTGGGGGACCCGAGCACCGGGGCCCCTGCAGCCCACCATCTTGCTGATGTCACCATCTGCGCTGGGAGCTTCCACAGTGCCCCGGGGAGCCCGATGCGCAGCCAGTGTTGGAGTCTGCTGCAAACACAGCCGTTGTGTGGGACAGGGGAGAAACATGGTCTGTTCCCGAGATCTGTTTTAGGGCGCTGTGCAGTGAGCTCTGTCCTGCTTGGAGAAATACGGGATGAAACTACATAATGGAAAAGATGGGCTCAGAAACGTTTTAGCACAAAAGGCTGAGGCTGTCCTCACGAGCTCCTTCCCACAAAAGGGCACGCTGCACCGTCCAGCCACACGGACGTGGGTGAGGACGGCGTCATCCCAGGGGCTGGAGGAATGACAGCAGTTATCGGAAGTTTGCACTGTTTGAATGAACGGACCATCTACTGGGTGGGGACTTCCAGACGGTGCCAAGAATACAACGGGATGAACGGACATCGGTCATCTCCAAAAAAAAAAAACCACAATTTAGTGGAGGACTCAGCATCAGTCAGGTTCGTAAATGGAGTATCTATCTGGAAAGGCCCATCCTTTTCTGGTCCTTGAGGATTAAGATAGGACTTAAAACAGCCCTATGAGTTTGCATTTTTTTTTTTTTAAGATTTTATTTATTTTTTAGAGAGTGAGCGAGAGAGAAACAGCATGAGAGGGGAGAGGGTCAGAGGGAGAAGCAGGCTCCCCGCTGAGCCGGGAGCCCGATGCGGGACTCGATGCGGGACTCGATCCCAGGACCCTGGGATCATGACCTGAGCTGAAGGCAGACGCTTAACCATCTGAGCCACTCAGGCGCCCTGAGTTTGCATTTTTTACCCTCCTTATAAAATCTGAGCTGTGCTTACACAGGCATCTCGTCAGCCGGCCAGTGTGCGTTCACTGAGGTCCTACTATGTGCCAGGACCTGTGCAGACGCTGGGCACACTGAGGTGAAGAACACAGAGTCCCTGCCTTCTAGCTGTTCCCAGGTAGTGACATCTTCTGTCTCCCGTGGCATGAGCTGCAGACTTTATAAACTCGAAGACTGTATGACCCAATCGTTTCTGTCTTAATTCACGCCCCCCAGAGCACCAGGCAGCCTTCATTATGGGGGATGCTCTTATCACAGAGGAGACTGTCTGCGGACAGGGAGGGGGCCAGGCCCACTCACGGTCTGGTGATCCTCAGGACTTAAACTGGCAGCAATGCTCAGTCCAGGCTCACCAAACTCCTGCACGGTCCTGCTTTCCTCCCTGGGGGACGGGGAGTCAAGGAAATAGAACGTGGACTCTAGTAGCAAAGCTAAGAATAAGGGTGGTTTGGACAGAGGATGTGAATGGAAGGGTTTGTGGACATCTGTGGAACCAGGCCAGGTCCTGGGGCCGTGGGAGGAGTGAGCCACACAGGAGACCTTCTGGGAGAGTGGGGAAGGAGCCCAGAGCAGAGCTGCAGCCACAGTCCAGGTGGGGAAATGAGAAGCCCCAGATGCATGACCTCCAGGGTCCGTGCTCAGCAGCAGCCCCCGGGGAGGCCCCTCAGGACAGGGCTCCAGGTGGATGCTCATGTCACATGGATGGTTCTCTTGCAGGGCTGTGTGCTGGCCAAGGAAGCAGGGGTACCAACGGTGAGTGATTCTTGGTGATACCCTCTTCACCTTTGTTCCGCAGCCCTGATTCTTCTTTCTTCTTCTCCGGGTCTCGTCAAGGGGCAGAGGCTTCTTCTTCCCATTTTCTTTTTAAAGAATTTATTTATTTATTTATTTGAGGGAGAGAGCACAAGCAGGAGGCAGAGGCAAAGGGAGAAACAGACTCCCGGCTGAGCAGGGAGCCCGACATGGGGCTCGATCCCAGGACCCCGGGATCATGACCTGAGCCGAAGGCAGATGCTTAACTGACTGAGCCACCCAGGCGCCCCCATGTTTTCTTTTTAGATATAACGGTCATATAACATCGTATTAGTTTCAGGTGCATAATGGATTCAAAGTTTGTATATACTGGGAAATGATCACCACAATAAATGTAGTCAACCTACATACCACACAGTTAACAATTTTTTGGTTGTTTTTTCTGGTTATGAGAACTTTTAAGATCTACTCTCTCAGCAGCTTTCAAATAAGCACTACGGCATTGCGAACTATAGTCCCCATGCTGCATGTTGCATCCCCAGGACTAACTTCATAACTGGAGATTTGGACCTTTCGACCCGCTTCACCCATTTCACGCTGGCAACCATCAGTCTGTTCTCTGTATCTACGATTTCTTTCCTTCTTTTTTCCTTTTTAGAGTCCACATATAAATGACAGCATACAGTATTTGTCTTCCCCCGTCTGATTTATCTCACTTAACACAATACTTCCAGATCTATCTGTACTGACACAGTGGCAATATTTCCTTCTTTCTGTGGGTGAATAATATTCCATTATACATACACACACACCAAATTTTTTTTTAAAGATTTTATTTATTTATCTGACAGAGAGAGACACAGCGAGAGAGAGAACACAAGCAGGGGGAGAGGGAGAAGCAGGCTTTCCACTGAGCAGGGAGCCCAATGCGGGGCTCGATTCCAGGACCCTGGGATCATGACCTGAGCCGAAGGCAGACGCTTAACGACTGAGCCACCCAGGCGCCCCCACACACCAAATTTTCTTTATCCATTCGCTCATCACTGGACATGTTTTGGCTGTTATAAATATGCTGCAGAGGACATGCGGTGCAGATAATTTTATGAGACAGTGTTTCCATTTCGTTCAGCTATATGCGCAGAAGTGGGGTCGCTGCATCGAAGGGTAGATCTACTTTTCGTTTTCTGAGGAACCGCCCTACTGTTCTCTGTAGCTGCTGCCCCTACTTACATTCCCAGCAACAGTGCACAGGGTTCCCTGTTCTCCTCCTTCTCGCCGACACTCGTCTCTCGTTTTCTGGATGAGTGCCATTCTGACAGGTGTGAGGTGACATCTCATCAAAGGGCCCCCTGAGAACTGGCGAGCTCATCAAATCCAGCCCCGGGCTCTACTTCTTTTCGGGGATACTCCCCAAGCCTTTCCTCAGAGCCTCACCCAGCTTTTTGGTTCCTGCCAAGAGTAACATGACCCTAAGATGCTGGACTCCTGTCAGGAATGTAGAGTTTACTTTCAGCAAGGGAAGAATCCTGCTACCCTCAAAGTCCATGGTGTCCGTGTATCATTCAGGAAGAATGGCTGAAGTCCCCCTCGTTAACCTGAGTTGGCAAGACTCGGGGAAATACACCTGCAAATATTGCCGGACAGAGGCCCCCCGCCAGTGTTCCCCAGCCAGAGATGTCCTTCTCGTGGTTACAGGTGAGAAGGAAGTGTCCCAGAAAGAGTCTGGCTTGACCCATCTGCCCCCACCCCCAGCATAAAAGGACGAAGAGGGACTCAGAGGAGAGGACAGGAAGTGGTTTCTGCTCCCACAGAGGGGCCTGAGGACAGTAGGAGCAGTCTGATTTGGAGATTAATGAAAGTGAAATTCTGATCCTCAACAAGACTTTGCCCACAGCTGGGCAAAGGTGTGTCTGGTATCCTTGGTCCCATGCTCCCAGGAAAGACCTTCGAGAACACCAGGGATGAGGGGACCCTGAGCTTCTCCCCATTATTTCTGACCCTCTTTCTCCTCCAGGAAGCTTACCTAAACCAAACTTCCTCAATCAGAAGAGGCTTACAGTGACACCAGGAGAGAACGTGACTCTTCAGTGCCAGAAGACAGACCTCGAGATTGCATTCATCATGTGGGCTCTGCTGAAGCGGGGAATTCCTGAGCCTATTGACGTCCCAGAGACCATCAGGGAACGTGGCTCACCTCGCCGTCGGAGAGTCAGGGACGGTGGCAGTAACAGATGTGTATACTACCAAACCGAGGCTCCTTTCTGGGCCTCACGGCCCAGCAACAGCTAGAACTGTGGGTGACAGATAAAGATTGGGATGATTTTATAATAAAATAACCCTAACCCCTCGCTGTCATGCCTTGCATCCTTGGAGTGTTCATTTCACTTACTCGCAAACACATACACCGAAGTAAGCAAACACAGTCGAATACAGTGCTGCTGTGCTCGTTTCAAACATTTAGCTTCTAGATGACTGAAAGACAGGAAAAAGAAAACTTCTTATTTTCACCTGTACTTATTCCTTCTACGATACTTCGCCTTTCTCCACGCGGATCTGAGTTTCTGATCCACATCACCTCCCCTCTCGCTAAAGAACTTCTGGTCACATTCCATGCAAGGCATGTGTACTGGCAATAAATGCCCTCGGATTTTTTTGTTTTTTTTTTTTAAAGATTTTATTTATTTGAGAGAGAGAATAAGAGACAGCACAAGAGGGAAGAGGGTCAGAGGGAGAAGCAGACCCCCCGCTGAGCAGGGAGCCCGATGCAGGACTCCATCCGGGGACTCCAGGATCATGACCTGAGCCGAAGGCAGTCGCTTAACCAACTGAGCCACCCAGGCGCCCGCCCTCGGTTTTTGTTTGTCGGAGGAAGGCTTTACTTCTTCACTTTTGAAGGAAAGTATCTCAGGGTCCAGGATGTTAGGTCGGTGGTTTTTTTCTCTCAACACGTTGATACTTCACTCCACTCTCATCCCACATCGTTTCCAGAAAGTCGGATACAATTCTTACCATTGTTCCTCTGCAGCTGAGGTGCTTTCTCCTCTGGCTTCCTTCGGGAGTTTCTTAACCTCTGCCTTTCTAGTTTGAAAAGGATACGCATAGAGGTAGGGTTTTTGTTTTGTTTTGTTTTTTGCTTCATTTCTGATGCTCATCCTGCTTGCTGTTCTCTCCGGGATCTGTGGTTTTGTGTCTGAAATTTGGAGAAAATTCTCAGTTGCTATTTCTCATATTTCTTGTTTCTCTCTCTCCCTCTCTCCTCCTGTTGATCCCATGACGCACGGGTTACACCTTGGTCCACAGCCCTTGGACACTCCCTTCTGTGTTCTTCCAGCCTTGTTTCTGTTTGCTGCTTGGTTTCGGAGGCTTCTGCTGGTGAATCCTCAGGCACCGAGCTCACTCCCTCAGCCACACCCAGTCCACCCACAAGCCCATCAAAAAGCGTTCTTCATTCCTGTCACAGGGTTTCTGGTCTCTGGAGCTTCTTTTTGAGTCTTTCTTCAGATTTCCACCTCCCTGCTCACATCACCCATCTGTTCTCGCATGCTGCCTACTCTGCCTGCGAGAGCCCTTAGCATATGAGTCACTGTGGCTTAAGTTCCTGAGATGATCATTCCAGCATTTCTGCCATAGCTGCATCTGGTTCTGCTGCTGCTATGTCTCTTCAAACTGTTTTTGCTTGGGTTTTCTTTTTTGGCTTTTAGTACACCCTGTCCTTTGTTCCTGATGGCCAGCCATGATGCGCCGGGCAAAGGAACTGCTGGAGACTGGCCTTGAGTGACTTGGTAGGATCTTTCCTAGGATTAGGACTCTGACTTGCACAGAGCCTGTGCCCCTGGGATGTGACCCTCACAGGGTTTCTCAGTCCCCCTGCTATGGTGGGACAGGGTGGCCAGAGCTGGCTGGGATTGGGTGTTTCTCTTCTTCCAGGTCAGTTAGGCTCTGACAAAACCCCAGGAGGTTAGGCCCAGTGAGCTAGTTTCCCCTGGCCTTGTTAAGAAGAACACAGTGCTCTGCTGTATTTCAAAGTGAGTTTCCCCCTCTCCCTGCCAGAAGCAGGAGGGGGTTTTCTTGGCTCTTCACTAGGAGAACCTGGTAGAACTCCAGGAGGTGAAACTCCCAGACCCCATGACCGGGACCCCGTGACCAGCTCCCCGGAGTTCCTAACTCCCAGGTTTGTCCAAGCCGAGCATCCGGACCTGGCTCTGGTCCCCAGGGAGGTTTCGGCTTGTGGGTTTTTGCTCGGCAAACTCTGATTCTCAGGACTCACAGGTTGGCCTCTCCAGTCGCAGGGCAGAGGGCTGCTCTGTGACCTCACTGCCATTTCAGATCTCACAAGACTTACAGACTTTTCAGTTTGTTCTGCTTTTCCTCACTGTTACTACGGAGTAGTGACTTCCATGGGCAACCAGAAACTGGAAGCCAAGATCTCGGTCCTCTCGATCTGGGGAAATCCTTGGATCAGGGACTCCGTCTTGCTCAGGGACCAGGGACTCTGTCATCAAGCAGCCCATGTGCAAGTGTATTCTCTCTACAGAGCTGTCATTCTCAGTGTCACGGTGGGAGAACCGAGCCCCTGGGAGCCAGCACAAGCCAAGAATCACATTGGAAGGGACCCTCGCATACAGAGTGTGATACAGGACGGCGACTTTCTCCCCCACAAACCTAACCTGTGACGAGCAGCAATCTCTGCCTCTGGGGGTTTTAAGACGTCCCCTCTTTCCCCATCCATTCTCCTCCTTGCATTATTTCTTCTTTGTCACGATGCATCGCATGTGTAGACTTATCCCTTGGCCCTCACCAATGTACATTTATATATTTTTAGTTGGTTAGGAATTTTAAGAAACCATCATCCTAGGCAATGGGATACAGTGCATTCTGTGTCCTGGCGCTTCTGCTTCAGCTGACAACTCAGGATGGTAAGCTCACTGACCAGGACACACAAATGGGCTCTGACTTCTGACCGAGTAGGAGGGAGGGTGCTCTGTGGTCAGTGCTGAACGCTTGTCTCTTTCAATTTCCTCAAATGGGGCACCAGGAAATCACACCAAGATTAACCACCTCCGACTGGGTCTGGCGGCCCCCTTTCTGATTATTGTGGGGGCTGTCCTGGCTGAAGCCTGGCAGAGCCGCAAGGAGTGTCTGCATGGACCCAAGTAAACAACTGAGCACCCTTCTTTTTCATGGGCTGTCCTAGTGATAGGGAGCATGTCAACACCAAACTTGCCTTGTGGGGACCTCCTATGTTTCTCAATGTGGCATGATTGGTATTTCTGGTGGGACATTTCTTACCATGTAGGGACTGTCTGGTTCATTGCAAGAACATTCAGCATCTCCCTCATCTCTCGTTAAATCAGCTGAAGCCCCAGTCACTGTGTAGACATACTAACTAACACTCCCATGCCCTCTCAACATCCCTAGATACGGAGGGCGGGGGGAGAGTTCCACTGGCGGAGACCTGTGTTTGGAGGCCAGGAGAAATCATATCTTCCTCTTCCTCCCTCGCCTGACCTCTCTCTCGGTTCTTCTCCACTTACAAGTCCCACAGCTGCTGAGGGGAATGATGACTGTTGATGAAGTTGGACCCACTGACCCTGAACAGTTTCCAGTGGATCGTGCATTCTCACCTCTGCTGAGAGCCCCTCCTGGACAAGATGATGGTTTCCTCTTCTGTACTCCTCACCTGCAGCAGAGAACAGGACGGGGCATAAAAATCCACCCAACAAATGATTATGCCACTCTGAACACTCTATATTTGGTTACACCAATATGACATGTCACTTAGGTCACACCCCAAATTTCCATACATGGATGAACCTCTTTCTGGGATCATTACTCTAGTTATTTGGTGTGTCTTTATTTTGCATTTTCCTCATAGCTAATAATAATTAGTGTCTTCCCACATACTATTGGCCTTTTTAAAATTTTTTATCAAAATACAATCAAATGGGGCACCTGAGTGGCTCAGTGGTTAAGCATCTACCTTAGGCTCAGGTCATGATCCCCCCAGGGTCCTGGGATCCAGCCCCACGTCGGGCTCCCTGCTCTGCGGGAAGCCTGCTTCCCCCTCTCCCACTCCCCCTGCTTGTGTTCCCTCTGTCTCTCTCTCTGTCAAATAAATAAAATCTTAAAAAAAAATACAATCAAGGGCGCCTGGGTGGCTCAGATGATTAAGCGTCTGCCTTCGGCTCAGGTCATGATCCCAGGGTCCTGGGATCGAGCCCTGCATCGAGCTCCTGGCTCAGCGGGGAGCCTACTTCTTCCTCTCCCTCTGCCTCTCTCCCTGCTCATGCTCTCTCTCTCTCTCTCTCTCTGTATCTCTGTGTCTCTGTGTCTCAAATGAATAAATCTTTAAAAAAAATACAATCAACATATAATGTTGTATTAGTTTTAGACACACAACATATTGATTCAACGATTCTACACGTTAGTTGATGCTCACCATGGTAAGCATAGTCACCATCTGTCACTATACGACGTTTATTTTAATTCCTGATGAAGTATCTGATTAAATATTTGCCCATTTTTATTTTTTTAAAGATTTCATTTATTTATTTGACAGAGAGAGACACAGCGAGAGAGGGAACACAAGCAGGGGGAGTGGGAGAGGGAGAAGCAGGCTTCCCGCCGAGCAGGGAGCCCGAGGCGGGGCTTGATCCCAGGACCCTGGGACCATGACCTGAGCCAAAGGCAAACGCTTAATGACTGAGCCACCCAGGCACCCCTATTTGCCCATTTTTAATTGGGTTATTTGTCTTCTTAATACTGAATTGCAAGAATATATACAGGGGCGCCTGGGTGGCTCAGATGGAAAAGCATCTGCCTTCGGCTCGGGTCATGATCCCAGGGTCCTGGGATCAAGCCCCACATTGGGCTCCTGGCTCAGCAGGGAGCCTGCTTCTCCCTCTGCCTCTCCCCCTGCTCGTGCTCTCTCTCTCTCTCTCTCTCTATCTCTGTGTCTTAAATGAATAAATAAAATCTTTAAAAATTAAAAAAAAAAGAATATATACATATTCTGGTCACAAGTCTGTTAACAAACATCTGCTTTGCAAGTTTTTTCTTACAGTTTGTTGACTTGTCTTTTCATTTTTAAACCTCTCTTAAAGAGCAGAAGTTTTAAATTTTGGTTAAGCTCACCAATTATGAATTATTTTTTCTTTATGGCTTGAGAATTTTGTCCTAAGGAATCTTTGCTCAACTCAAGGTCACAAAGATCTTTTTTCTATGTTTTCTTATGTAACTACTATAGCTTTAGATTTTACATTTAGGTCTTAATCTTTTTTTTCCTAAACATTTTATTTTTACTTATTTGAGAGAGAAAAAAGCACGTGCATGCACAGAAGCCAAAGAGTAGCCAAGAGTAAGAATACTTCCCAAAAGTTCGCATGTAGAAACCTTAAGCCCCAATGTGATGGTGTTGGGAGGTGAGGCCTTTGAGAGAGAATTAGGTCATAAGGATGCAGTCTTCATGAATGGGATTAGTCTCTTCTTATTAGAGACACAAGAAAGATGATCTCTCTTCACCATGTGAGGATACAGGGGAAAAGGCAGCAGTCTGTAAACCGGGAAGAATGCACTTGCTAAGAATCCAAACATGTTAGCACCCTGGTCTCTGACTTCTAGCCTCCAGAACTGTGGGAATAAACATTTGCTGGTGTAGCCACCTGGTCTATGGTCTTCTGTTAGAGCAGCCTGAGCTGACGAAGACACCTACAAATGCACTTGCATGTGGGACAAGGGAAGAGTGCATGTCTTTCCCTTTCTGGAATATCCACTTGGATTTTGAGGTATGTTTTAGGACACCAAGCAGGGAGCCTTGTCCTGCTTGGAGTATCAGGGAATGAAAAGGGACGATGGAAAAGATCAGTTCAAAAACCTTTCAATGCCAGGGCTAAGACTGTCACATGTATTTCTCTGCAAGGAAAGGGTTTTCTCCATCTCCGAGCCAGCCCTTCTCCCCTCAAGTGGGTGTGGGTGACCACGGGCTGGTGTTTCAAGTGGCATTCACTGGGTGGGAGGAAGACGGTTAGTTATGGTGACTTTGCATCTTTTCACATTCTTGAAAAAGATCTCTGTGGGTCGAGCTTATACCGGGCATCTTGTCAGTCAGCCATCGTGTGTTCGTTGAGGCCCTACTATGTGCCAGGACCCATGTACACAGACAGATGCCGAGGTTGACAGCACAGTGACATCGTGTCTCCTGTGGCACGAAGAACATACACTTCTATAAACTCGCTCAAGATTTTACAACCGGAGGGATGTTAGCATTCTGGTGACAGGAGTCAGTCCTTTTCTCTCTCCCTTCCAAGCACAACAAATCCACATCTGTAACTGAACAAAAGCACCTCTGCTCTGCTCACTAGGACACCAGAGATCCAACCTTGTGTGCATGGAAGGTGGGTGGCTGGGACCTGCAGGTGGCTGAGTGGAAGAGGGGGACAATGAAGTGAGGAGTGAAAGTCTGCAGCCTGGCTGCAGCTGGAGGGGCCCCTGCTCCTCAGCCACACCCCCATTTTGGAGGGGAGACCTCCAAGACTGAACAGATAGAACTGAAGGAACAGTCTCCCACTGTCTGCCCAGAAGGAGCTCCGGGATCACCCCTTCGAGGACTCCCTACAGCAGGGACACACCCGAAGCAGCAGTGCTAAGCACGCACCTCCCCCCAACTCTGAGCCTCCCCACCTTTTCCCCAATCTGCTTTTTTTTTTTTTTTTTTTAAGATTTTATTTATTTATTTGACAGAGAGAGAGGAACACAAGCAGGGGGAGTGGGAGAGGGAGAAGCAGGCTTCCCGCCGAGCAGGGAGCCCGATGCGGGGCTCAATCCCAGGACGCTGGGATCATGACCTGCGCCGAAGGCAGGCACTTAATGACTGAGCCACCCAGGCGCCCCAGCCCCAACCCGCTTCTTCACATGCTCCCAAGCTTAGCTGGGAGGCAGCTCTGGCAAGAGAAACCAAGACTTGTGCCCTAGCGCCACCTTCTGGAACACAGAAGAAAGGCTCCTAGTGACCTACCCGTTGAACCATTAGATCAGAATCAAAGTGAACAAAACCTTACCCAAGTAAGAATGCGCTCACTACTTCAAGTGCAGGGGCAGGGATACTTCTCATCAAACACTAGAAGAATCACGGCAGCATAGCATCACAAAAAGCAAATGACAATTTTCCAGTAACCAACCAAACCCAAAGACGCAACACTGTGATCTGATAAAGAATTCAAAAGAGGTGAGGTGGGGCGCCTAGGTGGCACAGTTGGTTAAACGTCCAACTCTTTTTTTAAAAGAAGATTTTATTTATTTGACAGACACAGCGAGAGAGGGAACACAAGCAGGGGGAGTGGGAGAGGGAGAAGCAGGCTTCCTGCCCAGCAGGGAGCCCAATGCGGGGCTCAATCCCAGGACCCTGGGATCATGACCCGAGCTGAAGGCAGACGCTTAATGACTGAGCCGCCCAGGCGCCCCAAGCGTCCAACTCTTGATTTCAGCTCAGGCCATGATCTCAGGGAACTGAGATCGAGCCCCGCACCTGGCTCTGTGCTGGGCGTGGAGCCTGGTTAAGATTCTCCCACCTTGGGCGCCTGGGTGGCTCAGTTGGTTAAGCGACTGCCTTCGGCTCAGGTCATGATCCTGGAGTCCCGGGATCGAGTCCCACATCGGGCTCCCTGCTCGGCAGGGAGTCTGCTTCTGACCCTCCTCCCTCTCATGCTCTCTGTCTCTCATTCTCTCTCTAGCAAATAAATAAAAAATTTAAAAAAAAAAAAAAAAAAAAGATTCTCCCACCTTCTCCCTCTGCCCCTTTCCTCCCCACCCCTCCAGCTCTGCTCTCGTGCTCTCTTAAAGAAAGAAAGGAAGAAGAAAGAAAGAAAGAAAGAAAGAAAGAAAGAAAGAAAGAAAGAAAGAAAGAAAGAAAAGAAAAGAAAAGAAAAAGCTGGGGCACATGGCTGGCTCAGTGGGTGGAGCGTGCAACTCGACCTTGGGGTTGTGCTTTCGAGCCCCATGTGGGGTGAAGCCTACTTAAAAATAAAATCTTAAAAAAAAAAGAATTCAAAAGAGCTGCTATGAGGAAATTCAGTGAGCTACAAGAAAACTCAGAAAGTCAGTACAACGAACTCAGGAATAAAATTAATGAACAGAAGGAATATCTTACCAAAGAGATTGAAATTATAAAAAAGAGCCAAATGGAAATTCTGGAGCTGAAGAACTCAATAAATGAGATGGATAATACATTAGAAAGCACTGGAAATAGAGCAGATCACCTGGAAGAGAAAATAGGTGAGCCTGAATATAGGGATCTAGAAATGATTCAGGTGGAAGATGAGAGAGAACTAAGATTTTTATTTTTATTCTTTTTAAGATTTTATTTATTTATTTGACAGAGAGAGAGAGCGCGCACGCACACACAAGCAGGGGGAGTGGGAAGCAGTGGGAGGCAGAGGGAGAGGGAGAAGCAGGCTTCCTGCTGAGACGGGAGCCAGATGCGGGGCTCCATCCCAGGACCCTGAAATCATGACCTGAGCTGAAGGCAGATGCTTAACCATCTGAGCTACCCAGGCGCCCCAAGAACTAAGATTTTTAAAGCAAATAAACCCTACAGGAGGGGTGCCTGGCCGGCTCAGTCGGTGGATCATGTGGCTCTTGATCTCGGGATTGTGGTTTTGAGTCCCACACTGGGTTTAGAGATTACTTAAAAAAAATAAAATCTTAAAAACAAAACAAAACAAAAAAACCCTACAAGAACAATCAATCTCCATTAGAGGAAAAAGCACAAGATCAAGGGTATACCAGAAGGAGAAGAGAGGGAGAGGGAAGGGGAGGCTGTATTTAAAGAAACAAAAGCTAAGAATTCCCCAATCCCAGGGTAGAAACTAGACACAAAAGTCCACGAAGCAGGGACACCTGGGTGGCTCAGTTGGTTAAGAGTCTGCCTTCGGCTCAGGTCATGATTCCAGTGTCCTGGGATCTAGTCCAGCATTGGGCTCCTTGCTCGGTGGGGAGCCTGCTTCCCCCTCTGCCTGCCGCTCCCCCCCTCCCCCGTTTGTGCTCAGGCTCTCTGACAAAAATAAATAAATAAATAAACAAACCAACCTACAAAGCTAACAGAACACCTTACTATCTCGAGGCAAAAGACCTTCTCTAAGACACATTACAATGCTGTCAAAAGACAGTGATAAAGAATTGTAAAGGCAGCCAGGGGGAAAAGGTAGTAACCTATAAAAGAACCTCCTTGAGGCTATAAGCAGATTTCTCACAGAAATTCTACAGGACGGGAGAGAGTGGAATGACAAATACTGAAAGACAAAAATTGCCAGCCAAGAAAACTTCAGATATGAAGGAGAGTAAAGACTTTCTCAGACAAACAAGAGCTCAGGGAGCTCACCACCACCTGTCAAGAAATGTTGAAGGGGGTTCTTCAAACTGAAACAGAAAGACAGGGGCGCCTGGGTGGCTCAGTCGTTAAGCGTCTGCCTTCGGCTCAGGTCATGATCCCAGGGTCCTATGATCTCTGCCCCACATGGGGCTCCCTGCTCCGTGGGAAGCCTGCTTCTCCCTCTCCCACTCCCCCTGCTTGTGTTCCCTCTCTCGCTGTGTCTCTCTCCGTCAAATAAAAAAAAAAAATCTTAAAAAAAAAAAAAAAAAAAGAAAGAAACAGAGGGCGCCTGGGTGGCTCAGTCGGTTAAGCGGCTGCCTTCGGCTCCGGTCGTGATCCCGGAGTCCCGGGATCGAGTCCCGCATCGGGCTCCCTGCTCGGCAGGGAGTCTGCTTCTCCCTCTGACCCTCCCCACCTCATGCTTTCTCTCTCTCTCTCAAATAAATAAATAAAATCTTAAAAAAAAAAAAAAGAAACAGAAAGACAAAAATACACAAAATTCTGATTAAGGTGATGGTCACCATTAGAAAAGGGTAACATTTTCCCTGGAAAAAAAAAATAGAAAAGGGTAACCTTTTTAGAACAGTATATCGAACACTTAAATATAGGATGAAGGTTAAAGAAAAAAGAGCATTAAAAATCACCAATTCGGTAATGAAATCACGGCATAAAGAGAAGTCATTTGTGGTATCAAAAATATACAAGGGGAGGGGTAAAAGGATGGGACTTTGACAGGCAAACTGCTATCAGCAGAAAGGGGACTATGTTATCTATGAGATGTTTGATGTAAACCTCACAGTAACCATAAAGCAAAAATCTAGAGCAGACGCGAAACATGAAAAAATGCGCAGACTGAGCAAATCACAATGGAAAACAACCAACTTACAAAAGTAGACAGAAACAGACGGGGATACCAGATAAGGGAGTAATCTCCAAAATATATAAAGAACTCACACAACTCAGTAACAACAACAACAAAAACAATCCGATTAAAACACAGCCAGAAGTAAATAGACATTTTTTCCAAAGAAGACATCCAGATGGTCAAGAGACAGTGAAAAGACACTCCACATCACTCAGCGTCAGGGAAATGCAAATTGAAACACAATGATATGTCACCTCATCCTGTCAGAATGACTATCATCAAAAAGGTAAGAAATAACAATGCTGGTGAGGATGTGGTGAAAAACAAAAACCAAAACCAAACACTTGTTCACTGTTGTGGTAATGTAAATTGGTCCAACCACTATGGAAAACACTATGGAGATTCCTCAAAAAATTTAAAAGAGAACTATGAAATGATCCAACAAGTCCACTTCTGGGAATATATACCCAAATGAAACAAAAACAGGATTTCAACGAGATCTCTGCACACCCATGCTTACCAAAGCATTATTCACGTCAGCCAAGATATGGAAACAACCCAAATGCCCATCAACTGGTGAATGGATATAAAGATGTAGTACCGGGGTACCTCGCTGCCTCAGTCCCCTGAGCATGTGACTCTTGAGCTCGAGGTTGTGGGTTCGAGTTCCACGTTGGGTGTAGAGATTGCTTGCAAATACTCTTAAAAAAAAAAAAGTAATACATACACACAATGTAATGTTAAAGGAGGATATCCTGCCATTTACAACAACACGGATGGACCCTGAGCACATTATGCTAAGGGAGGTAAGCCAGACAGAAAGACAGGTACCGTATGCTACCACTTACAGGTGGAATCTAAAGAAGTCAAACTTACAAAACAACAGAGCGTAAATGGGGATTAGCAGGAGACGCAGGGATTAGACTAACGTTTTTCAGGGTACAAACCTGTAACGAGTAGTAAATAAACCATGGACCGCATAATGAATATAGACAATAACATTCTACTGTAATTAGACAAGGGGATAAATGTCGCTACAACGATGTTACAACACAGAAATGTATCAAAATCACAGCTGTGCGCCATAACCTTACACAATGTTACACGTCAAATTTATTCAAGAAGCATCAAAACGTCTGGCACGCCCTCCTTGAAGACTTCGAAGTATTAAATGGGTTACACTAAGGGAAAGCTCTGGAGAGGAAAAGACCCCCTTGCGTATTCAGGGCGCTCCCTGAGATGCCACACCCAAAGCGCCTGAAATCCAGGAAGCCCCCCTTCCTCTGCGAGGCGGAGGCGGGGGGCCAGCGCAGGCGGGTCCCCGGGGCGCCCCGGCCCTCGAGCCCGCGTCTACGGGGCGCACCCCAGGGCGCGGGGAGCGCTCCGCAGGGCCGCCTCAGGAGCGTCCTCCGGGGAACGCCCTCTCACCTGGCGACGCGGGAGCGCGGGGCCGGTCCTCACCTGTTGGGGACTCCGCCCCGCCTCACCAGACGCGACAGGCTGGGCTCCCACCGCCCGGGACGCCGCTCTCAGGCCTCTCCCGGCACAGACCCGCAGGGCGCCGGGGCGCACAGGGCGGGCACCGAAGCTTCCCGAAGGCGCACGCGGCGCGCACGCTGGGGCGGCCGGCGGAGCGGCCTCGGGCCGAGCCCCCACCCCCTGCGGCCCCGGAGTGAGCGAGCGAGCGCGCGGCGGGCGGTGCGCAGGTCGGGAGCGCGCGGGCCGCAGCTGCCCTCTAGGGTCCCGCCCCCTGGCCGGACTGAGCACCAGTGCCCTGTGCATCCAGGGGAATGTCGAACTGCCCCCGGGCTCGGCCCTGTGAACGGCCCCAGTACGCCGTCCGGCTGGAGCCCTGCTCAGTGGGCCTAACCTGCGGGGCCCCCGGCCAGAGGCTCAGCCCCGCACGGGCCGCTGGGACTTGTAGTCCCCAGGGCGGGCCCGACGCGTCAGTCATCCCCTCCGGGAATCAGTAGGGCCGGACACCACTCCGTTTCGCAGCGTTGGAGAGCACAGTGCTTCGCTTGCATCACACGCGGGTCCGTTCTTACTGAGCGCCCGCTGAATGCTGCACACCTTAGCTGGACTTGGGGGAGAGTCGGTGAGCTCCTGCGCGCTTCAGGCAGAAGGATGAACTTGCAAGGAAGAACGTCAGGAACAAAAATGACAAATTCTAAGTGCTGCTGGAGGTCACACGAGGGCCAGAGAGTTAAACATCTGCCTTCGGCCCAGGTCATGATCCCAGTGTCAGGGTCCCTGCTCAGCAGGGGAGTCTGCTGCTCCCTCTTCCTCTGTTCCTTCTCTCTCTCTCTCTCTCTCTCGCAAATAAATAAATAAAATCTTTAAAAACGTGGAATGCTCTAGATGAGGGGGAGGTGGCAGGGAGTAGAAAGGAGTGTGGTCTGGCTGTAGTAAGTGGTTTATGTCAGACAATGGTGAGCAAGGCTTAGATGGGGCTGTGGTCACCAGCGTCTTTGGGCCTCACTTTCAGAAAGGGCCTCCGAGGGACACCTGGGTGGCTCAGTCACTTAAGCATCTGCCTTTGGCTCAGGCCATGATCCCAGGGTCCTGGGATGGAGTCCCACACTGGGCTCCTTGCTCAGCAGGGAGCCTGCTTCTCCCTCTGCCCCTGCCTTGCTTGTGCCCCCCCCACTGAGAAAATAAATAAATAAATAAATAAATCCTTAAAAAACAAACAAAAAAAGGAGCCTCAGTTTTGAGTTTGCCTCCAAGAGAGACCATCAGCACAGGCAGGGAGATGCCTCTTCAGACTTAAATAAAAGAGAACATCTCACTGCTGGTTTCCAGTTTCTGGACCTCAAGGCCCCTATTGGTCTAAGAATCGATTTGCGTGTATAAATCCTATCATTAACTTGAGAGTACCACAATTAGATTGAGACATAAGCTTTCAATAATGCTACCATTTTTTTGGCATTTATTCAATTTTTGTGTACCAGAAGTCTTAAGGGAAGCGGACCTAAATCTTTCTTGACCTAAAGGAGCATGTTGATGCTTTGGGGCTTGGTCCTGAGAGCAAGGGATGATTTATGAGAGCAGTTTTGATGCCTTTCAATGGCTCAGACATAAACCCACAGTTCAGAAAATCCTTTTCAAGACCACTGGTTCTTAGCTTTTGATTTCAGAAAACAAGATCACACTTAAGTAAAAGATATTTATTCTCAAATTTCTCAGGTAATGGAACACCAGGATGTCATGATGCTTTTACTTTTACTAAAACACTGTGGAACACTGTATCACACTTAACTGGTATGGAATTTGTGGTTAAATTCCACCTTTTCTGTATCGTATTAACAGTAAAAGTGAGCTGGTGCCATATACTTTATTAATTTTGATTTTGACACACAAATAATTTAACAACCAAATGATACTATCTTAATTTATGTCATCCTGAGCACCAAGAAGCCTTCAAAGTGGGGGACAGTTCCTGGTCACTCCTGTCACTATCCTAGATGACACTGTCAGAAGATGCAGGGGCCACTTTCGGTCTTAGATAATGTCAGGAAATGAGTGAGATCACATCTCATCTGCAAGCTTCCCAAATCTCCCTCATGTGCACCTCCTGTCCCAGGGTAGAGGAGAACCAGATCTCACACAAGCTCTTAACTTGATCAAGGACGCATCATTCCCCCTGGACAGCTGTGGAGCCTATGTGTAGAAGGACAGATGTGAGATCAGGAAGGGAGGAAGAGAAGAAATATTTCTCCTGGCCCCCAAACACGGGCTCTCCGCCGGGGGGACACCACCCCACTCCCATCCTCCATATCTAGGGGTGTTGGAAAAGTGCAGTAGTACTTGCTTGTTATCATCTTCCACAGTGATTTGGGGCTTCAACTGCTCTTTAATGGGAAAGAGGAACAGTGCTAAATGTTCCCACAACGAACAGGATGGTCCCATATGGTGAAGAAATATCCCACCAAAAATGCCATCTGTGCCCATGTTGAGAAACACAAGAAGTCCCATGGGAGAGTTCGGTGTTTAGAGAACCCCATGTCACTACAGCAGCCCATGAACAAGAGAGGCGCTCAGGTGTTTCATACGGATCCACGTGGAGACTCCTTCTGGCTGCACCAGGCTTCCACCACGAGAGCCCCCATAATCACCACCATTATGGCAGCCAGACCCAGTCGGATGAAGTTGCCCATGGTGTAATCCCCCGACGTGGCATCTGGGGGAGCTGGGAGAGAGAAGAGGATGAGCACCAGCCGGAAAGGAGCATCCCTCCTTCTCACGTGGATCTGCCCAATGTGGCTCTCCTGCACCTGCTTGTGCTTCCTGGGCAGTGGTCAGCTGCACCTTCACTGACGTTGTAATCACTGAAACCACATGTGGGATTTCCTGAGAGTTGTGGTGGGTCTTCCTTTGTCTCCTTTCTATTCTCTCTGCCTTACCGCTCTTCCTTCATTTCTTTGCTCTTCATCTCATTTCCACCCTCCCACACTGCCCTTTCCCCTTCTCCTTCCTTGTAGTAGGAATCAGGCTTAGGAGCAACCCCAAAACCCAAAGGTGCTGCACGGAGAATGAAAGTAGTTCAGGGCTCCGTCTGCTCCCCTCCTCAGAGCAAAGACAGTGCAGCCAGCGAGCTCCAGAAAATTCAAGCTTAGTAGCTGAGCATCGGAACCACCATGCATTTCATTTCAGCTTCACCCAAGAAGAGCTAGGGCTCGCCATTGGCCCTGGCTCCTAGACAGAACCTGCACTTGAAACTTCCAGCTCACACGTGCCATGAGTGCAGAGTTCATGTCTGAAGACATCAGCAACAATGCTCCCTGGAGACAGAGTCCATGGGGAGAGACCCGTGATGACCCCACCAAGCCCAGGATGCCCTCTGCATCCCTCAGCACCGCCTGCCCGGACCTTGCTTTCCAACTACAGAACGTTCGCTGACCACAGCGCACACGCAAACTTTTACACCACCGAGGAAGCAGGGTGTAGCATCCAATGAAGCAAGAAGAAGATCAGTTTAGAAGATCCCACATCTATGCCAGAAAAGCAGGCAGCTGGGGGAGCACCGTGTTCTAAGCGTGAGAAAGGTACCGCCATGCAGTTGCCATCAGCAGGATGCACCACAACTCTAAGTGACGCCCAGGGTGGCAGGAGGGGCTCTGGTGGTGGCGGAATGGATCGTTTGGAAGAACAGCCTGAGACATTCTCCAAGAATGCAAAGCAACAAACGCCAAAGACTAGAAAGTAGGAAAGGAGAGATTTAAAAAGGAGATGCTCAGGAAAGTGAAGGAGAAACAGGAATCAGAAAGAGAAGAAATGCTCTCCAGTTAAAAAAAAAAAAAAAGACGCACACCTTAAACTAATACAGTGTTATAAGCCAGTTATAGGTCAACAAAACAGGAGAAAGAAAATAAATAGCCAAAATAAAAACAAACTAATTAATGAATTAATTAAATTTTTAAAATGTCCTAAGAATCATGCAAAACTTCACCTGTCACCCGGATCTCAAGATGATCACTAGGCTGTGAGGTCAGGAAAGGAGCCTTCACCAGAAAGTACACACAGCTGTAGTTCCCCGCATCACTGATTGTCACAGTCCGGAGGGAGAAATCCGCCTCCTTCCCTGCAGGACTCTGGACCTGTATGGGCCCTGCTGCTCCCGCCTTCAGTAGAGCGAACATTACAGGCACGAAAATATTGTCTGGCCTCTGGCACTGCAGGGTCACAGTGTCTCCTGCGGTCACCTCACCCCTTTGGTGGGCTTGGAGGGAAGGTTTTGGTAAATCTCCTGGAAGAAAAGGAGGGCTCCAAGGTCATGGGGAGCAGCCCGGGGTCCCCCACCCTCCCTTGTTCTCCCGGCAGGGGTTCCCGCCAAGGGGGGGAAATGACAGATCCCTGGTCTCACCCTCTTTCCACTCTGACTGTGGGAAGATTTCCCCAGCAAGCCCTGGATGAAGCTGAGCCAGGTCAGTCTGTTCTGTGTTTCTCCATCTCCCCTTGTTCCCTCCCTCCCCCACACCTGTCCCTGCAAGACCCTATGTCCCTCCGAGGCACCTCCTCACCTGTCACCAGCAGTAGGAGGATGTCACTGGGCTGTGAACTTATGTACGGGCTCCCTAGTCTGTAGTACTCACAGGTGTACTCTCCAGCATTGTTGGTGTTTAGGTCAGTGAAGTGAAATTCAGCCAGGCCCTCTGTGGAAGCCCATGATTGCACAGACTGCAAGATATTTTTTCCCTTTCTGAGAACAAAGTTGACATTCTTGGTAGAAGTCCAGCATTGCAGCGTCACATTACTCTTGCGAGACACCACCGAGCTGGGCCAGGCCCTGAGGGAGGGCTTGGGAAGGGACTCTGGAAGGAAGCAGATTTGGGGATGGGATTTGGTGCCCTTGTCTGCTCTCAGGAAACCCCTTGAAGGAAAGAGAAGGGACACAGGGAGTTTGGAGTGAAGGGGAGGGAGGGTCTGACTGAAGGAACTCACCATCAGTTGTCCTGCTTCCTTGGCCAGCACACAGCCCTGCAAGAGAACCGTCCATGAGACATGAGCATCCACCTGGAGCCCCGTCCCAAGCGGTCTCCCCGGGGGCTGCTGCTGAGCACGGACCCTGGAGGTCATGCATCTGGGGCTTCTCATTTCCCCACCTGGACTGTGGCTGCAGCTCTGCTCTGGGCTCCTTCCCCACTCTCCCAGAAGGTCTCCTGTGCAGCTCACTCCTCCCACAGCCCCAGGACCTGGCCTGGTTCCCCAATGTCCACAAGCCCCTTAATCCTTAAGAGTGTTTGTGTACTCATGCCATGGGAGACACAAGGCATTACTGTCTTGTCAACACCTGGAACATAGCTACTCTATTCTGTTCTCCTTAGCATCCCCAGTGTCTACACAATCCTGGAACATAGTAAGAAGCACCTTGGCCAACAGAAGAGATGCCCCAAGTTAACATGGCTCAGATTTTTCAAGGCTGGTAGAAAGATTCAAACTTCTAATACTGTCCTTTCCTCATTTCACCAGATAGACCAGCCTGAAGGCAAAGAAAGCCCCGGGGATTACCCTAGAATCTAGGGATCAGAGACTATTGTGAAGACCAATCACATCGCTGGGACCCAATTAAGCTAAGACCCACACTGTCCCTATTTGTGCAAAGAAGGCTTTCTTAGCACCAGCAAACAGACATCCTGAGTTGTCCCCAGCTCTATGCCCTGGGATATTTTGAAGCACTCTGCTTTCATCTCCTTATAATTTTCCCAACCTGGCACTTGCTGACTCACCCCAAGGACTTTCCCATTATGAAGAGCCCATGCCTCATTCTTAATATCCCATTATGACCAAGTGGAAACAACAGTGACTTTGGAGCCAGACAGGCCTGGGTTTGAATGTTGAGGTTTCTGCTCACTCACTGTGTGGCCCTGAGCAGGAACCCTGAGCTGTCAGTCTCTGGTCCTCATTTATCAACACGGGTCTGATTTCCATCACACAGGTTGTTTGCAAGGGTCAGAGCAGTATTTCCCACAGAATGGAATACAAACCACAGGGGCTCTACAGATGATTTCAGGGGATGCAGTGACATGGTATTCTATAGCATTGATCAAAAAGGTATTACCCTTTCAAATCACGTCCACTCCTTTGATCACAACAAAGAATTACTCAAGCTAGAGATCAACCTTCTTACACATCTGTCTCTGGCCAACTGCCATTTGTAATAAAGAAGTAGCTGGGGGCTCAGAAATGTGATGGCCAACAGCCCATGGCTAGAATGTCCTAATGTCTTCTTCCTTTGCATTGTATATATGTTTACATTAACCTTCTATATTTTGCTAAGTGACCCTGGCTTTTCTTTTAAATTTTATTTTTTAATTTAAGCTATTGGCATAAAATTTCCATCTTCAGATGAATGGGCCTGTTTAAAATAAAGATATTAAGGGGCGCCTGGGTGGCTTAGTCGGTTAAGCATCTGCCTTCAGCTCAGGTCATGATCCCAGGGTCCTGAGATCGAGCCCCACATCGGGCTCCCTGCTCGGCAGGAAGCCTGCTTCTCCCTTTCCCGCTCCCTCTGCTTGTGTTCCCTCTCTCACTGTGTCTCTGTCAAACAAGTAAATAAAATCTTTAAAAAAAAATAAAAATAAAATAAAGATATGAAAAAATAAATAAAACAAAATAAAGATATTGAGTCAATAAAATTTTAAATAAGTAGGGATGGTAGAGGCATACAGGACAGTTATGGACGTGAAATGTATTTGCATACTGGAGAACATTTGATGGGTAAGATGTATCTAAAGCCTCCCTCAAGGTTCCTGACACACATGAAGCAATCAGTAAAGATAAGCAGATGTTACCACTTCTCTTTCCAATTCTAGTGGTCACATCTTTCTCCACCCACCTTTATCTCTAATCCCAGTCAACGGGCCCAAGGGACTTACCAAAGCAGAGGAGGCAGAGGAATTCAGGGATCATACTGCAGCCTGCTTCTAGGGGCCCCTCTCTGGTTTCGTCCACGACAGCGAGGGAAGGTGGATGTGGGGGGTGGCATCTTTCGCCAAGACTTCTCTTCCTTCCTCTCATGTGACCGTTAGGTTTTGTGTTCCAACCACATTCAGAAAACAAGAAGAAATAAAATGCTCCATGAGGTCATAATTTACGCAAACTCTTTATGTGAGCACAGTGAATTCAGGCCTCAAATTCTAACCCACCTAGAAAAGCCAGAGGTGCTAGACTCCTGGATCCAAATGATTCCACTGAGGAGATGGAAACAGGTTGGTGCAGAGACTGCTGGAGATTCTCTGGTCTATAGAAAAGATGCTGGGCTTTGGAACTGAATGAAGGAGTCAGTGTTAGTGACTATTTTTGAGTGACTCTAGTGGATGAGGTGTTTCTCTGAGGTCCACGCACAGTGAAGGAGCAAGACCAATGGTTCATGGGGACGCCTGGCTGGCTCAGTCAGTGGAGGCTGTGCCTCTTGATCTCAGGGTTGTGAATTCAAGCCCCATGTTGGGTGTAGAGCGTACTTAAAAAAAATAAGACTATGGTTCATCATTTGAAAACAAATTGAGTCTGGAGAGTTACACTGTGTAAAGTTTTCTTGTAAAGATTTTATTTTTAGGTACTTGTCAGAGAGAGAAAGAGAGAGAGCACAAGCAAGGGGAGAAGCAGACTCCCCGCCAATCAAGGAGCCCGATGTGGGACTCGATCCGAGGACCCTGGGATCATGACCTGAGCTGAAGGCAGATGCTTAACGACTAAGCCACCCAGGTGTCCCTAAAGTTTTTTTGTTTTAAGTGGGAAAATTCAACACAGTTATTAGTAAGTCCAACATAAATGCTTCTATCTATTGGGTAATCACTAAAAGAATTGTACAAAAAGCAAATAGATGGAAAAAAAATAGGGGAGTTAAAATAGCCTATTAGAAAAAACAATATATATTTTTTTAAACAATGATATTGGAGGGGCACCTGGGTGGCTCAGTTGGTTAAGTGTTTGACTCTTGATTTTGGCTCAGGCCATGATATCAGGGTTGTCAGACTGAGCCCTGAATCAGGCTCTGCCCTGAGCCTGCTTAAGATTCTCTGTCTTTCTCTCCCTCTGCCCCTCACCACCCCACTCACATGCTCTCTCTCTCTCTTTCTCTCTCTAAAAAAAAAAAAAATTGGAAATGAGGAAACATAAAAGAGATGTGCAGATAGAAGAATTAGCAAGATGATAAACTTACATCCTACAAATAGGTAATTACATGAAATATAAATGGGCTCAAAAAGTCAATTAAAAGACTATTAGACTGGGTGTTTTAAAAAGACCTAAATGTATGCTGCTTTTTAAGGAGAAACACTTTTTTTTTTTAAGATTTTATTTATTTATTTACTTGAGAGAGAGAGAGAGAGAAACAGCATGAGAGGGGATAGGGTCAGAGGGAGAAGCAGGCTCTCCGCCGAGCCGGGAGCCCAATGTGGGACTCGATCCCAGGACTCTGGGATCATGACCTGAGCCGAAGGCAGTCGCTTAACCGACTGAGCTACCCAGGAGCCCTAAGGAGAAACACTTTTAAAAGATAAAGTAAAGAGAAATACTTTAAGTATATGCACAGATGAGTTGAAAGCAAAAAAATAGAAAAAGATATAACATGCAAACACCAGCAAAAGAAAAGTAATATGGCCGTATTAGTATCATATAAATAGATTTAAGGCAAGAAATAGCATTAGATATGAAGAGGAATACTTCCTAAGATAAGAGTCAATACAAGAGGAATACATAATAATCCAAACTTCGTGTGCACCTACTAACATAGATACAAAAATCCATAAAAGAATTGTTGACACTATTAAAGGACCTAAATAAACCTATAATCACATTCTCTTTTAACACATCTCTCTCAGTAACTGCATTCCACGTGAAAAAAAAAAAAAAACAAGTCAAAACAAAGAAACAAAAGAAATACATTCACTATCTCAAGCAATCAAACCCAGGAAAAGTAAAGATGCCATTTCACTCTCTATCTGATAAAAAGGTTTTAATGTTAACATGTCATGTTGAATAGAATTTGGGAAAATTACATGTGCATCATCAGTTTTTAGGATGAAAAATCAATATTCTTTACCAAATGGCCACTAGGTTATGAAGCTTATCAGCCCCCCGCCCCCACCACCACACACAACACTTATAGCCTTCCATCTGGGAGTTTAAATCCCAGTAGTTTTACCCTGAGGAATAATTAAGGTTATCCAAAAGATTTATAATAATTAAAGTTGTCCAAAAGATCAGGTTGTCCATAATCATTTTATTTATTTATTTATTTATTGGGAGCAATATAAATGTGCAGAAGTAAGAGATTGGTTAGTTACAAGTTCTTACTTCCATAGAGGGGAAAACTATGCATCAATTTAAATCACATTGTGGAGCATAAAAATAAAATTTCAATTTTCTAAGAAGATATGAAAATGTATATAAATATGTATAAACAAATAAAGGAACCTCAAAATTAAAAAAAATTTAGAAATAAATCACACTGTGGAAGCCATTTATAACTATGGTGTGAGAAAGTACTCATTGGCATGGAACACTCTTTAAAATGTGTTGGTTTGTGGGGCACCTGGGTGGCTCAGTCGTTAAGCATCTGCCTTCAGCTCAGGTCATGATCCCAGGGTCTTGGATCGAGCCCCGCATCGGGCTCCCTGCTCGGCGGGAAGCCTGCTTCTCCCTCTCCCACTCCCCCTGCTTGTGTTCCCTCTCTCACTGTCTTTCTCTGTCAAATAAATAAATAAAATCTTAAAAATAAATTAAATAAATAAATAAATAAATAAAATGTGTCGGTTTGTGACTGAAGAAGATAACCATATAGGATATGTAGATCATACATATGTGTGTATATATATATATACACACACATATACATCTATGTGCATATATATTATCCTATATCAGATATCTTGTATAAGAAAAAATTTCTCGGGGCGCCTGGGTGGCTCAGTTGGTTAAGCGACTGCCTTCGGCTCAGGTCATGATCCTGGAGTCCCTGGATCGAGTCCCGCGTCGGGCTCCCTGCTCGGCAGGGAGTCTGCTTCTCCCTCTCCCACTCCCCCTGCTTGTGTTCCCTCTCTCGCTGTGTCTTTCTCTGTCAAATAAATAAATAAAATCTTTAAAAAAAAAAAAAAAAAAAGAAAAAATTTCTCATATATATATATACACACACACACACACACATATATATATATAATAAATTTTTTAGGATATATCACCCCAAACATTAGGATATATCACCCTAAACATTCTAAAGAAGTTAGCCTTACAGGGGCGCCTGGGTGGCTCAGTCATTTAAGCGGCTGCCTTTGGCTCAGGTCATGATCCCAGGGTCCTGGAATCGAGCCCCGCATCGGGCTCCCTGCTCCGTGGGAAGCCTGCTTCTCCCTCTCCCACTCCCCCTGCTTGTGTTCCCTCTCTCGCTGTGTCTCTCTCTGTCAAATAAATAAATAAATAAAATCTTTTTAAAAAAGGAAGTTAGCCTTATATTAATAAAAAGAAAGAATAAGAACCATATGATCCTCTCAATAGATGCAGAAAAAGCATTTGACAAAATATAGCATTCTTTCTTGATAAAAACCCTCAACAAGTAGGGATAGATGGAACATACATCGACATCATATACAAAAGACCACAGCTAATATCATCCCCAGTGGGGAAAAACTGAGAGCCCTTCCCCTAAGGTCAGGAACAAGACAAGGATGTTCACTCCTACCATTACTATTTATTTAACATAGTACTGGAAGTCCAAGCCTCAGCAATCAGACCAGAAAATGAAATAAAAGGCATCCAAATTGTCAATGAAGAAGTCAAACTTTTACTATTTGCAGATGACATGATACTCTATGCAAAAAACCCAAAAGACCCCACCAAAAAACTGCTAGAACTGAGACATGAATTCAGCAAAGTCACAGGATATAGAATCAATGTGCAGAAATCTGTTGTATTTCTATACACCAATAATGAAGCAGCAGAAAAAGAAATCAAGGAATGGATCCCATTTGTAATTGCACCCAAAACAATAAGATACCTAGGAATAAACATAACTAAAGAGGTAAAAGATCTGTACTCTGAAAACTATAAAGCACTTAGGAAAGAAATTGAAGAGGACACAAAGAAAGGGAAAAGCATTCCATGCTCATGGACTGGAAGAAGAAACATTGTTAAAATGTCTACACTACCGGTAGAAATCTACACATATATTGCAATCCCTATCAAAATACCACCAGCATCTTCCACAGAGCTAGAATAAACAATCCTCAAATTTGTATGGAACCACAGAAGACCCTGAATAGCCAAAGCAATTCTGAAGAAGAAAAACAAAACTGGAGGCATCACTTCAAGCTATATTACAAAGCTATAATCATCAAGAGAGTATGGTACTGGCACAAAAACAGACACATAGATTAAGGGAACAGGATAGAGAATCCAGAAATGGACCCTCAACGCTATGGTCAACTAATCTTTGACAAAGCAGGAAAGAATATCCAGTGGAAAAAAAGACAGTCTCTTCAACAAATGGTGTTGGGAAAACCGGACAGCAACGTGCAGAAGACTGAAACTGGACCACTTTCTTACACCATACACAAAAATAGACACAAAATGGATGAAAGACCTAAATGTAAGACAGGAAACTATCAAAATCCTAGAGGAGAACGCAGGCAGCAACCTCTTTGACCTTAGTCACAGCAACTTATTAAACATGTCACCAGAGGCAAGGGAAACAAAAGCAAAACTGAACTATTGGAACTTCATCAGGATAAAAAGCTTCTGCACAGTGAAGGAAATAAACAACAAAACTAAGATGCAGCCTACAGAATGGGAGAAGATATTTGCAAATGACATATCTGATAAAGGGTTAGTATCCAGAATCTCTAAAGAACTGGGACGCCTGTGTAGCTCTGTTAGTAAGCGTCTGCCTTCAGCTCAGGTCATGATCCCAGAGTTCTGGGATCAAGTCCAGCGACGGGGCCCTTGCTCAGTGGGGAGCCTGCCTCTCCCTCTGCCTGCTGCTACCCCTGCTTGTGCTCACTCTCTGACAAATAAAGAAATAAATAAAATCTTTAAAAAACCCAAAATCTATAAAGAACTTACCAAACTCAACACCCAAAAAACAAATAATCCAGTTAAGAAATGGGCAGAAGACATGAACAGACATTTTCCCAAAGAAGACATACAGATGGCCAACAGACACATGAAAAGATGCTCAACATCACTCATCATCAGAGAAATACAAATCAAAACCAGGATAAGATACCACCTCACATCTGTCAGAATGGCTAAAATTAACAACACAAGAAACAACAGGTGTTGGCAAAGATGTAGGGAAAGGGGAACACTCTTATAGTGTTAGTGGGAACACAAACTGGTGTAGCCACTCTGAAAAACAGTTTGGAGGTTCCACAAAAAGTTAAAAATAGGGGCACCTGAGTGGCTCAGTCGATTAACTGTCTGCCTTCGGCTCAGGTCGTGATCTCAGGGTCCTGGGATTGAGCCCCATGTTGGGCTCCCTGCTCAGCAGGGAGTTTGCTTCTCCCTCTCCCTTTTGCCCTCCCCCCACTCAAGCTCTCTCTGTCAAATAAATAAATAAAATCTAAAATTAAAAAGTTAAAAATAGAACTACCCTATGTTCCAACAATTGTACTACTAGGTATTTATCCAAAGGATACAAAAATACGGATTTGAAGGGGTACATGCACCCAGATGTTTATAGCAGCAATGTCCCCAATAGCCAAACTATGGAGAGAGCCCAAATGTCCATCGAAAAGATGTGGTGTATATATACAATGGAATATTACTCAGCCATCAAAAAGAATGAAATCTTGCCATTTCCAATGGATGGAGCTAGAGTGCTAAATGAAATAAGTTATTCAGAGAAAGGCAAATACCATATGATCTCACCCATATGTGGAATTTAAGAAACAAAAAGATGAAGATATGGGAAGGGGAAAAAGAAAAAAGGAGAGAGGGAAGGAAACCATAAGAGTATTTTTTATTATTTTTTTATTAACATGTATTATTTGTTTCAGGGGTACAGGTCTGTGATTCATCAGTCTTACACAATTCACAGCACTCACCATAGCACATACCCTCCCCAATGTCCATCATCCAGCCACCCCATCCCTCCCCCTCCACTCCAGCAAACCTCAGTCTGTTTCCTGAGATTAAGAGTCTCTTACGGTTTGTCTCCCTCTCTGGTTTCGTCTTGTTTCATTTTTCCCTCCCTTCCCCTACGATTCTCTGTCTTGTTTCCCAAATTCCTCATATCAGTGAATCATATGATACTTGTCTTTCTCTGATTGACTTATTTTGCTTAGCATAATACCCGCTAATTAGAGAACAAACTGAGGGTTGATAGAGGGAGGTGGTGGGGGATGGGCTAGATGGGGGATGGGGATTGAGGAGGGCACTTGATGTGATTAGCAGTAGGTGTTGTATGTAAGTGCTCACTGAATTCTGCTCCAGAAACCCTGAGATCATGACCTGAGCCAAAATCAAGAGTCCGAGGCTTAATCAACTGAGCCACCCAGGTGCCCCGAAAGCTACAATGGTTTTGAGAGCTACACTGGCAAAATTGCTGCCAGCATAACCTTAGAGAAATTATACAAAGACTTGAAGGCTCAGGGCCCCTGGGTGGCTCAGTCGTTAAGCGTCTGCCTTCGGCTCAGGTCATGATCCCAGAGTCCTGGGGTCGAGTCCCACATCGGGCTCCCTGCTCAGCAGGGGGCCTGCTTCTCCCTCTCCCACTCCCCCTGCTTGTGTTCCCTCTCTCGCTGTGTCTCTCTCTGTCAAATAAATAAATAAAATCTTTAAAAAAAAAAACAACAAAGACTTGAAGGCTCAACTTTCTATGTGCAGAAAGCAAGCTGAGAAACTGGGCCATCCATCAAGAGGGTCATATTCTCCAAAGTCCTCTTCAGAAGTGGACAGGAAGGTTGATAAAACAAAGACATCTCAGAGGGAGGAACCAAGACCTCACAGGATAGTGGGCTGAGAAACTCCTAATAGAGAACAGAACTGAAACTTTATGAAGCAACATTTCCATCCCCAGAATTGTGGCATCTAGTGGCATTTTCCCAAAGTGATTTTGACTGCTGCAAACCAGTGACTGCTTTATGTCACCCACACACCTAAGGAGGAAGCTTTTTCCAAGTGAGAATATTGTGGTTATCCCACTTCTGTTTTGTCATCATATGGCAGATGTATGGGGCACCTCATTTCTCCTTTTAGTTCATGAGTCCTGGATCCAACGGAGCCACCTATAGACTTGATAATGATCATTAGGTCCTGGATTTAAAACCTGACACCATTATTGGATGGAAATTTGGGGGAACAGGTCCTGGGATGGGAATGAGCATATTTTGTACATAGGATGTATATGAATAACTGTGGCCAAGAAGTCATAGTGCAATAGTTCACACTAATAGCCCTTCAACTATGGATTCAGCTGTGTTATTTGCTTTGGTCAACAGGATAAGGTGCAAATGGCAATATTTTAACTGCAGCCCAGGTCTTCAGGGGCACAGCATATTTTGATTTAGCCCCTGTGCATCTTCCATTTCCATGAGGACATGTGAGAGCTAGCCCATCGTTCTCAGGGGGAGGATAAAGTACATGTGAACTAGAGCCAAGTCACCCCATCTGAATGCAGAAATAAGTGGAGCTGGGAGATGTGGAGAGCATGGAGCACACATACATTCCCATTACTAGTTAGGGTTGAACTTTGGTGATTTCAAATCTTAATAAAAATCAGGACTCACTTTCCATTGGTGTTGTGTTGGAAAGTTAACTTATGAAAAATTGTACTTAAAAAATAATTGCAGGACAAGGTTGAGGTTGAATCAGAAGGCAGTGAGTCTGTATAAGCTTCAAACAAGGTGTCTTTAATAGACATGTAGTGGTCCAGAGTTGTAGTGCCCAGGATTGGGGCTTTGCTCTGCTTACTCTGTCTTCCCTTCCAATCTTAATCCCTACAATAATTTCAATCCAACCTGAGGGACTTGATCTATTTTGCCCTCTCAGAGAATGTATGAAAATCTACTTTTTGTTTCTTGCTCAGCTGTGTGTTAACTCTGCTAGGGTATTGAGTATCTGAAGTGCTGACATCTGCTTTCAGATGTAGTATAGGATTTTTTAACCCTTGTAACATTGTGTATCAGCAGACAACCATGTTTCCTCCCATCTCTCATACCTCCAGGCAGGGGACCTAGTAATTCTAGAAAACTGATGTATAGTTATAATAATAACATTATGGCATCTGCACATGCTTTCAGCAATCTCATGGTTAAAGACTCATGGTTAAGGGAGAGAAGAATCATAGATTAGTTCTTGGAAGGAGACAAAATCTTGCCTGGGCATAGCCTGAAATGGGCAGATGAAGGCACAGAGTGGACAGTATTGACTTATTGCATATCCAACTATTCATAACCAGTATATCCTGGTATGACTATCTTCACTGAGACATTGGCCACCTGTCACTTACTCTTTGTGGTTAAATGAGACTGATCCAGCTTTCTAGCTGCAGGTGTGCTCATATGTCCCAGAAGGACCAATTAGTGCAATCCGTCACCTTGGCTACATCGATCAATTTAGGAATGGACATGCAAACCAGGATCAAGCAATGTTGAGTCTGCCTTATGAGTTTTGTTGCAAGTGTTAGTGCTAGTGCACTATTTCTGCCTGGAGATGCCAGTGCATAACTTCCCAGCACATGAAGAGAACCAACCTGAGAGTGAAGTCTACACAGTGGAAAGCGGCACCTAAACATGGAGAAAAACAGATTCCCAGTACCATTATTTGAGCATTTGGATCTACCCATGCTTGAACACAACCCTAGTGTTTTCAGTTACATGAGGCAATCAATAATCAACAAGAGTTCTTAACAGACTTGGGAAGCAATGAGTAGCTGGGAAGGAAGGATGAGTGTTGTACCTCTAGAGAAGAATTTGCTTCCTTAATTTTTCAGTGTTTCTTCCTTTGTTCCTGGAAAATGGGATTATACTCTTCCCATTTGGGAAAAAAATTGAATAGAAGCTTTCCAGTTTCCCTTGATTACTTTCTCTTCTGTAAAAGAAAGCACAGCAAAAATCTGATATTGTGTGACCCATTTGTCAAGATTTACTAAAAGACAAGTTGTTCAGACTTAAAGACAGACATCCACTTCTGTTTTCTTGTTGAACCCCCTGCTCTCAGGAGCAGTGGGTGCCCAGCATTACCAGAGACTCCCACACTTTAGACGTTACCATGTGCTTGCCCAGCCATCTTATTATGCCCATGCCAACTTTCTGGTTTTCATAATGTACTGTAGTTCTATTACCAATGGGAAAGCTGGTTGATGGGTATGTGGGAACTCTGTACTACTTTTTTGCAACTCTAAAACTTTTTCCAAAACAATTATTTTTTTTTTTTTTTAAAGAAAATGTCTTGGTCGGGACTTCAGATGCGATAGGACAGATCTCAGGGTGGGTGGTGCTGGAGCCACACACACTGCTTATGAGGGAGATGTTGTCATTGATGGTTTCCTGCCTTGGTTGTGAGAAGGAAACTGTACACCAGGCAGTGGAGAACCAAAGCGTCACGGTAAAACCTCTATCCACACAACCTGGAGACAAAGTCGGCAGAAAAGACCCGCGATGGCCCAATTCCCCTTCTTCCTTTGAACTGTAAAACTGAAGGTGGGATCTTGGTCTGAGTGGAAGGGACACTATGCTCAGAGAATTCCTGCCCCTGCTTTGCCTTGGTGAGTCTCCAGGACTGGGACAGATGGGTTTGGGTGGTGAGAAAATTCACGGTGAAGCGGGGGTTGATGTGAAGTGATACCTTCTGTGTACTGGACACAGGCGACCTGTCAGAGTTTCATGGGCTGTGGTTACATGCCTCTGTTTTGGTGCCTGCACACGGGAGATGGGGAAGTGAGGTTCAGAGAAGTGGGTTGATACCCTCATTTACTCAGCTGAGCAATGCAGAGCTCCCATGATGTCTCCAAACCTCATTTGTCCCAACACCAGTCCTCCCAGGAATGTTTGTTGGCATATAGGAGGACAGAATACATAGGGTGTGGAGCTGTGGGTTTGGGTACAGACCAAGATTACAGAGAAGGGCTATGTCCGGGGACAATGGATGAAAAGAAAATTTTCTGACCAGCTCTACCCTCTACTGATTTTAACTGTCTTCAACTTGAACATGATGTAATCAAAGGGACCTCAGCCTGTAAAAAGGAAGACCTGGGATTATGACCTTGGCTTGGTTTCATGGGGGCTCTAGGCTGTGAACCAGCAGCTCCACTGACCAAGCCCCCAGTTCCTCTTTCGTGAGGTGGGGCTGAGGGGTGTGTGTGTGGAAGATATCAGGACTTGTCATCTGCCCCAATTCCTTCCTCCCTCTTCCGAGATACAGCCCTTCCTTTGGGGTAATGCTCCTCTCACACACACATTTGAGCTTTAGGGGTGGCTGTCAGTCACTATACCCCAAACCTCCAGCTGTAGGGCAGAATAAGTTGGACAGTCAAGAGACTGACCTCATCCTGCTTGTATTCATTTCCCAGGGCTGCCATGACAAAGCGCCATACAGCAAGTGGCTTAAAACAACAGAAATCTATTCTCTCACTTCTGGAGGCCAGAAGTCCAAGATCAAGGTGCCAGCAGAGTTGGTTCCTTCTGAGGGCTCTGAGGCTCCCAGGGAGAATCTGTTCCAGGCTCTCCTCACTTCTGGGGATGGCAGGCAGTCATTGGGTTCCTTATTTGCAGATGCTTTGCTGCAATCCCTCATGTCTTCACATGGCCCTCTTCCCTCTGTGTCTGTCTCTATATCTCTCCACCTCTTCTTATGGGGACACCAGTCATACTGAATTATGAGACCAGCCTACTCCCAAATAATGCAATTCCAAATAAGTTCACAGTCACAGGTACTGGGGGTTAGGACTTGAACATACCTTTCTGGAGGACACAAATAATCATTATTCCATGGATAGGTCTATGATTCAAAGCAAGCCAGTCCAGTTCTGTCAGGAAGGTTCTCAAACTGGCATTGAGACACAGATAAATTTTGGTCCTCTGAGTGTGACCTTCCAAAGATGCCAGACCGTAGTTGCCTACAGCCCTGCTTCCAGGCTCCTGGTCCTGTTCTGACAATATTCAGAGGGAATGACACACGGCAGCTGAGAGAAAAGCCTGCAACAGCACTGAATCCCTGGGTCAGGCTGCTCTGGAAACATGATCTACCATTGCACTTAATGGAGGTTGCTTGTCTAAACTAACACAACTAGTCATTTCCACTTCATCTGATTTCAGGCAGACTTCTGATATTTGAATCTTTATACATCTGAATATTTATACATCTTTAGTACAGAGGGTAAGTGTACCCAACTTACATAAAATTTTAAAAATGTATTGCGATACAATGCACATGAGAGTAACCATTTTAAAGTAGACAATCTCGTGACATTTCAGACATTCACAATGCTGTGTAACCACAACAAAATGTTTTCATCAGCTGTCAAGGAAATGCTGTACCCACAAAGCAGTCACTCGCCATCCCCCTTCCCTGGGGGGTAACCACCCATCCACTTTCTGTCTCTCTAGATGTAGCTATTCTGGATATATCATGTAAATGGAATCATACCATGTGACCTTTCATGTCTGGCTTCTTTCTCTTGGAATGATGTTTTTAAGGTCCATCCATGATATATCACTGCAACATTTCTTTCTATAATAGAATAGGATAATATTTTATATAACATAATCTGAATAATGTTTTACACAAAATTTTTAAGCTTTCCAGATGATGAGTTCAAAGGATCTGTTAAATTATAATTTAACAGTAATCTGGAGATCCAATTTTGGCACCCAATTCCAATGTGTGAGGGTGGGGCCCTGACACCACCAAGCAATTCTTGAACACCAGTTGGGTGTTCTATAATTTAATTCAGTTCTGACACTACCTGGAGTTAGCATCAGATCCTGTAGGTAAGGGCTCAGTCCCATAAAACTGCCTCCTCCCCATTTTAGATGCCAATGGCAAGTCTGGGTTATCACCTGATCAATTGGCTATATATCAGGAGTTCCCATGACCCCCTCTTTGGGTTCAGTTAATTCACTAGAGAGGCTCACAGAACTCACAGGAATATTTAACTTACTGGATTACCAGTGTATTATAAAAGGATATATCTGCACAGCCAGATGGAAGAAATATGGAGGGCCAGGTATGGGGAAAGAGCACAGAGCTTCCACGTCCTCTCCAGGCACACCACTCTCCCTGCACCTCCATCTGGTTCATCAACCTGCAAGCTCTCTGAACCTATCCTTTTGAGCTTTTATAGAGTCTTCATTACATAAACACAATTGATTAAATCATGGCCATTGGCTATTGATTCCATCTCCAACCCCTCTCTCCTTCCCAGAGGTCAAGGAGGTGGAATTGAATGTTCCAACCTTGTCATCATATGGTTGGTTCCCCTGGCAACCAGCCCTCATCCTTACGTGTGGTCCAAAAGTCACTTCATTAACATAATGAAAGACACTTGTATAGAAAATTCCAAGGGTGGGTGTCTGGGTGATTCAGTTAGAAGAGCATGGGTCTCTTGATCTCAGGGTCATGAGTTCGAGCCCCACGTTGGGTATACAGATTACTAAAATAGATAAATAAATAAATAGACTTAAAAAAACATGGTTAAGAAAATTCCAAGGATTTAGCAGCTGTGTGCCAGGAACCAGGACAAAGACCAAATGTGTATTTATCATAAATCACAGTATCACATTAGTTTTTAGGGAGCTGTGGTTTCTAATGTTCCCACTCCTTCCTACACCCAGTGGAAGGTGTAGCATCTAACGAGGCTGGTTGTTGTTCAGAGTAGGTAGCTGTAGGGTAGATGACAGCTGTCTGCCAAGGACCTACTAAAGAATATAAGCATGTCAGTGGTCAGTGTCTGTAAAGAGTCAGCCAAAAGACAGACACTTAATAATTGGTGGGTTTTTATTGTACTTCTTTACTGAGAAATATGCTTTTTTCAAGTTATCCTGCATTCCCCTCAATGATGGTTTCCTCTGTGCGGCCAGTCTTCCTTGTCTACGTCCACTGTGGTCCCTTGTTAGGAAAGAGGGGCACGTTCTAAGGAATCAAATGCACAGCATGGAGACTGTAGTTGATGATTCTGTGTTCTCATCACAGACACACACGCACATACACACAAAGGATGACTGTATGAGCTGATGGATGTGTTAACAGGCTTGAGTGTGGTAATCATTCTATATATGTATATATCATCATGTTGTGTAACTTAAGTATATACAGTTTTATTTGTCAAAGAAAGAGAACCTCTCCCTCACTTTTACACCCTATTCTCCAGTAGGGTTTCACAAGGCAAAATGAACTAATGGCACCTGTGTGCTTACTTAAAAAAAAAGGGGGGGGGCGGGAATCACTGAGCAGAATATTGGCTGATACCAGAGCTGAGACAACATGAGTCTAAAAGCAGGTTTGTGGGGGAGAGGGGACTTAAAAGAGACCATGAGACCTAGGACCCCCTGACCACCCAGATGATGATTTCTACCTACAAATCCCAGCCACTGTCACTGCAAGTTTGGCCTCAGTGCACTGTGAGACCCCTACCTCCTTTCTTCTTGGTGAAACTTGGGGGGGTCCGTGTTGTGAGTTGACCCCTGAGTTTAAACAAGGGCCAGATGTTCTGAGACATTCTCGCATCTAGAGAAATTCTAGCTTCACCTCTTGACAGACCCCAAGACTGGTTTCCCATATTTCCATCCAAGGGATGACCTTCCTATCCCAGAATGAAATACATAGAATGGAACACAGGAGAGGTAGGGTCTGACGTCTGTAAAAATCAAAGCCACACGTGGAAAGAGCATTTAGGACCATGAATGTCTTGAACTCCTTGTGAAAAGAAGAACCTGGTCAGAGAGA
Organism: Neomonachus schauinslandi; assembly: GCF_002201575.2. Lineage (NCBI taxonomy): Eukaryota > Metazoa > Chordata > Mammalia > Carnivora > Phocidae > Neomonachus > Neomonachus schauinslandi. The sequence continues at coordinate 3,603,752 of NC_058418.1, forward strand.
GCAACTTCTGTCTGTTTGAATCAGGGAGGAAACCCTCTGCTCACACTCCACAGTAAAATAACCTTTGTGTTATTTAAGTGGCAAGGGTGAAAAGTGCAGTCATAAAAAGCAGGAGAGGAAAATATAGGTAAAGGTGCAATGATGTCTAGATGGTGAAAGAAAGCCCGATCATGAAAGCAACATGATAAATCAGAAAAGTTTGCTGGAATTTTGTACATAATTGTAACTCCTGAATAAGAGACAATGGGACTTAAGTAAAAGGTAAAAAATCAATCCAAGGAAGTGCCTTTAAGAAATAGAATGGATCTTCCATCAAAATCCTTGAGAACACAGGTAGCAACCTCTTCGACTTCAGCCGCAGCAACTTCTTCCTAGAAGAAGTTTGCTTCCCTCGCCAAAGGCAAGGGAAGCAAAGGCAAAAATGAACTATTGGGACTTCATCAAGATAAAAAGTTTTGCACAGCAAAGGAAACAGTCAACAAACCCAAAAGACAACTGACAGAATGGGAGAAGATATTTGCAAATGACATATCAGATAAAGGGCTAGTATCCAAAATCTATAAAGAACTTATCAAACTCAACACCCAAAGAACAAAAAATCCAATCAAGAAATGGGCAGAAGACATGAACAGACATTTCTACAAAGAAGACATCCAAATGACCAAAAGACACATAAAAAGTGCTCAACATCACTCAGCATCAGGGAAATACAAATCAAAACCACAATGAGATACCACCTCACACCAGTCAGAACAGCTAAAATTAACAAGTCAGGAAACGACAGATGTTGGCGAGGATTCGGAGAAAGGGAAACCCTCCTACACTGTTGGTGGCAATGCAAACTGGTGCAGCCACTCTGGAAAACAGTATAGAGGTTCCTCAAAAAGTTGAACATAGAGCTTCCCTATGACCCAGCAATTGCACTACTGGGTATTTACCCCAAAGATACAAATGTAGTGATCTAAAGGGGCACCTGCGCCCCAATGTTTATAGCAGCAGTGTCTACAACAGCCAAACTATGGAAAGAGCCTAGATGTCCATCAACAGATGAATGGATAAAGAAAATGTGGTACATATATACAGTGGAATATTATGCAGCCATCAAAAAATGAAATCTTGCCATTTACAATGACGTGGATGGAACTAGAGGGTATTATGCTAAGCGAAATAAGTCAATCAGAGAAAGACAATTATCATATGACCTCACTGATATGAGGAATTTGAGAAACAAGACAGAGGATCATAGGGGAAGGGAGGGAAAAATGAAACAAGACAAAACCAGAGAGAGTGACAAACAATAAGAGACTCTTAAACTCAGGAAACAAACTGAGGGTTGCTGGAGTGGAGGGGGGTGGGAGGGATGGGGTGGTTGGGTGATGGACATTGGGGAGGGTATGTACTATGGTGAGCACTGTGAATTGTGTAAGACTGATGAATCACAGACCTGTACCCCTGAAACAAATAATACATTATATGTTAATAAAAAAAATAAATAGAATGGATCTTTAACAAATTAATCATGCATTCTCTGCCTGATGTGTAGTCAAAGATGAGTATATAATCCATGTCTCATGAGGGTTTCTCTTCCAGGGCTTGCCCTGGGCTTTGAAGACGAGAAAAAGAATGGTGAGTTTTCTTGCATAAACTCTATCTGTTCCTGCAACCCAAATTTTCTCTCTAATCCTCTGAATTCTGGGAGGGCACTGGTGGTCATCATGATGAAGAGTCAGACTAACTCTGAATTCTTTCCAGAGACGCTTCCCAAACCCTCCCTCAGTGCCTTGTCCAGCTTAGTGGTTGGACACAGAGATAACGTGACTCTGAGGTGCCAGTCTCACTTCCAGAACGTGACATTCATGCTGGGGAAGCTGGAGGACTCCGGGTACAGGCAGGAGCAGAGATCCACAGGACACAAGGCTGAATTCCTCCTCACTCACCTGGAACCGAAGGATGCTGGGATGTACCTTTGTGCCTACAAGACAATGGTCTCCCAGGAGTGGTCAGGGGAGAGTGAATACCTGCAGCTGAAGGTCAAAGGTGAGAAAGGCAGCTTCAGGTTTGCTCTTGAGGCACATATTCCTTTTCCTGTGATGGAACCTGGCTGGGGAAGGAAAAGTCCAGGAAACAGACAGATGTGACCACTTGAGTGTAAAGTATGGGGGAAATGGGAAGTGAGTGTGGGGACAGGCTCTCATCAGAGATTCTGAGTGTGTATCAATGAGGTGGATGTGGGAGAGTGTTTTTGAATATAGGTATTAGGGGCTCCTGGGTGGCTCAGTTGGTTAAGCGTCTGCCTTCAGCTCAGGTTGTGGTCCCGGGGTCCTGGCATCAAGCCCCACATTGGGCTACCTGCTCAGTGGGGAGCCCGCTTCTCCCTCTTCTTCTGCTTCTCCCCCTGCTTGTACTCTGTGTGTGTGTGTCAAATAGATAAATAAAAATTTAAAAATATATATATAGGTATTAATAGAAAATTTGAAGTAGAGTATGGCCAAAGATGAAGAAATGATTGTCATTGAGAAAAAGATATTTTGGGGGCACCTGGGTGCCTCAGTTGGATAAGCGTCTGCCTTTGGCTCAGGTCATGATCCCAGGGAGCCTGCTTCTCCCTCTCCCTCTGCCCCACCCTGCCCCCTGCTGATGCTCTCTCTCAAGCTCTCTCTGTCTCTGTCTCTCTCTCTCAAATAAATAAATAAAATATTTTAAAAGAGAGAGAGAGAAAGATAGTTTGTTAGAGTTCCCAAGAAGAGGGGTATGCCATGCCATGCAGGATCACATAGACAAGCACCAGGGTCAGTCAGGAAACAGAGGGAGGAATAAGACTGGGCAAGAGCCTTTACCATGGTTTCTGTGGGAAGGAACAGGCTTAAGGATTGGCTCTGGGGTATAGAGGCTGTCCTTGATTGTCTGGTATCTGGCCCTGGAATGATTAGGGCAGGGGAATAGTGACTCAGAGTGTGAGAGCCATAGAAGAGGTGGTTGGGAGTGTGAACTCTGGATTGGTTGGTTTGCACTTGAGAGGCGCACTTGGGGAAGTGGATACCCTTGGGGGGGGAATCTCTCCAGGGTCAGCAAGGTCCCAAGATATCAAAGGGTCAAATTCAGAAAATAAAATATGTGGTTAATAGACAGATGTGTAAGAATGTCCCCAGGTGCATTGGAAAAGGGGAATCCCTGGTCCTTTCCTTCACCCCTATTGCTCTGTCCTCTTCAGGATCAGTCCTAAAACCTTCCCTCTTACTCAACATAGACCCCGAGATGACTCCAGGTCACAGTATGAGACTCTGATGTCTGATTGCATACAACAGACCCAATTGTATTGTTATTGTTCTGCTGAAAACAGGAATGCCAGAGCCACTACAAGTCGAGAAAATAAGAAAAATCCAAACTATCAGGACAGCATAAGACATCCGTCATTTTTTTTTAGTTAATAACATTTAATATTTTTTATTATGTTATGTTAATCACCATACATTACATCATTAGTTTTTGATGTAGTGTTCCATGATTCATTATTTGCATATAACACCCAGTGCTCCATTCAGTACGTGCCCTCTTTAATACCCATCACCAGGCTAACCCATCCACCCACCCCTCATCCCTCATTTTTGACCCCCCACTTCAACAACAGAAGTTTGGCATCCAGGGCACCTGGGTGGCTCAGTCGTTAAGTGTCTGCCTTCGGCTCAAGTCATGATCTCAGGGTCCTGGGATCGAGCCCCGCATCGGGCTCCCTGCCCAGCAGGAAGCCTGCTTCTCCCTCTCCCACTCCCCCTGCTTGTGTTCCCTCTCTCGCTGTGTCTCTCTCTGTCAAATAAATAAATAAAATCTTTTAAAAAAAAGAAGAAGAAGAAGTTTGGCATCCGTCCACAAACAAAAGTGCGTTTGTGGGAGTTGTGGGATCTGGCACCATACAGCAAGGGACCCGAGAGGAGTCTCACCCACCTGAGTAATAGGCAGACAGACCTCAGTGCCAGCTGTGGAACCTGCAGGAGACTGTAAATTAGTTCCAGGCCCTGTTGGCCATGGCCTAGAAGCACCTGGAGACTTGGGCAATCACCCATGGATAAGAGAATCTTTGTAGAAGTATATAAACCAAGACCGAATCATGAAGAAATAGAAAATCTGAACAGATCCATAACAGATAAGGAGATTGCCTCAATAATCAAAAACCTCCCGATGAAGAAAAGCCCATGAACAGATGGCTTCACTGGTGATTTCTACCATGCATTTAAAGAAGAAATTATGCCAATCCTTCTCAAACTCTTACCAAAAATGGAAGACGTGGGAGTGCCTGGCTGGCTCAGTCAGTAGATCATGTGACTCTTGATCTCGGGGTGATGAGTTCAAGCCCCATGTTGGGTGTGGAGCCTACTTAAAAAAAAAAAAAACTGAAGAAGAGGGAACATTCCTACACTCATTTCATGAGGCCAGCATTATCCTGATACCAAAGCCAGATAGTGACACTAGAAGAAACCTACAGATCAATATCCCTGATGAACACAGATGCAAAAATTCTCAACAAAACATTAGCAACCAAATTCAACAGCCCATTATGAAGATCATATGCTATGGTTAAGTGGGATTTTTCCTTGGGGTACAAGGATGGTTCAACATATACAATCAATGTCATAGACCACATTAATGAATAAAGGACAAAAATCATATGATCATCTCAATAGATGCAGAAAAAGCACTTGACAAAATACAACATCCTTTCAAGATCAAAAACCCTCCACAAATCAGGTATAGAAGGAATGCATCTCAACATAACAGTACATACACAACAAGTCCACAGCTAGCATTGTACTCAAAGGTGAAAGGTCAAAATCTTTCCTGAGATCAGAAACGAGACAAGCATGTCCACTCTTACCACTCCTATTCAACATAGTACTGGAGGTCCTAGCCAGAGCAATCAAGCAAGACAAGGAAATAGAAGGCATCTGAACTGGAAAGGAAGAAGTAAAACTGTCTTTATTTGCAGATGATAAAATATTATATATGGAAAATCCTCAAGACTCAACCAAAAACCTGCTAGATCCTGAACAGCCAAAGCAATACTGAGAAAGAAGAATAAAGCTGGGGATATCATACACCCTTTTTTCAAACTATACTACAAAGCTATAGTAATCCAAATGGTGTGGCACTGGCATGAAAATAGACCAATGGAACAGAATCAAGAGCCCAGAATTAAACCCTCACATATACAATCAACTAACATTTGGCAGGAGAGCCAAAAATACTCAACGGGGAGAGGACAGTCTCTTCACTAAATGATGTTGGAAAACTGGATAAACACATGCAGAAGAATGAAATTGGACCTTCATCTTATACCACTCACACAAATTAACTCAAAATGTATTAAAGACTTAAACGTAGGACCCCAAGGCATAAGACCCCAAGAAGAAAACGGGAAAAGCTCCTTTGCACGATCTTCGCAATGATTTTTTTTTTGATATGACACATAAAGCACAAGAAACAAATGCAAAAATAAATAAGTGGGTTTGCATCAAGCAAAAAGCTTTTCTGCACAGCAAAAGAAATAGCAAGATGAGAAGACAACTTACCAAAGGGAAAAAATATTTGCAAAATGGTAGTGCTCTTTCCTGGGATAGGGAAGACTGGCAAGGAATAGGATTGGAAGGGGAGAAATCAGTGGGGTAATTTATAAATGTTTTTGTTATTAAAAATAATATCAAACTCCAGGAGTATTAAAAAGAGCCACCAGGGGGTGCCTAGGTGGTCAGTCGTTGAGCATCTGACTTTTGATTTTGGCTCAGGTCATGATCTCAGGGTCGTGAGATCGAGCCCCGTGTCAGGCTCTGTGCTCAGCATGGAGTCTGCCTGAGATTCCCTCTGCCTCTCCCCGCCCCTCAAATAAATAAATAAATAAAATCTTAAAAAAAAAAAAGAGCCATCTAATGTTCTGGCCCTGGTTTGGGGACCCAGTGAGCATCCCAAGAGTGGAAAAGACATTGTCTGCTTCCCAAAGAGGGCTTAGAGTCCATAAGCAGAATATGAGGACCTAGGTCCCCAAGGTTTCCACTCAGTCATTGTGACTTTTTTCCTCCTGCATCCTGTTTTCTAGATGACCACAATGGACGTGGAGCTACTGGAGTAAAAAATGGTAAGATAATTTGAGAGATGTTTTTCAAAATTATATCCACCTCATGAGGCAGGTGTTCCCCTTTGAATAAAAGGCACAGAAGAAGAATCATGATGCCTGCTTTCTCACTGTGATTGGGAGAATGCCTGCCTTTCTGGGAAGATGACCCCCAAGCTCCTCATTGGTTAAGGAAAAGCTGATGAGTAAAACAGCTAGAGGTGGGTCGCTTGTCATTTTACATAATGAAAAACCATGGCGGAGTTTTGTGAAGAATGGGGATGAGCTTGTGTGTCTGGTTTAGGCAACAGGATGGGGACCCATAGAGCCCAGGTGCTTTGGGAATGTGTGTGATCAAGGATTTGCTAAAACTTTAAAGTTCTCAAAAACAGGTGAATATTAAGTTATTTTTCTATGATGTTGTTTTTCCATGAGGAATTGACTAAGAGTCTATCCTTGGAGATGCCTGTAAGATAGAGCTTTTGGCATCTTTGGATGAAAATAGCAGCTCATCCAGATTTTAATGGCCAAATATATAATGTAAGTTGGCATCTAGTTGCTTACTCATCCTTAATTTCTGCAACTCATAACCTCCCTGTAATCTACTCCAAAGAGCCAAAATTGTTCAAGGCTGTCATTAGAGTCTATGCTGGAATAACCAGGTTTTTTTTTTAAAAAGTATCTCCCAAAATGTCCTCGCAAAATAAGTAATAGCCTTTGAAAATGTTTTTATTCAGTATTAGCCGACTTGGGAAATGATTTCTACTCCAGCTTTATGAACATAATTCATAACAGGAATGTTTTCTGGGAGAGATCTGAAATCTGATAGGATCAAGGATCATGGACGTATCAGAAATAAGGCGGGAAGCCTAGTGATGGGCAAGAGGGGAAAGAGAAAGAGAAGTGTTCATGTTTTTAGCTCTCGCATTACTTATTTTCTTTCTTTTTTTTTATAAGATTTTATTTATTTATTTGAGAGAGAGAGAATGAAAGAGAGCACATGAGAGGGGGGGAGGGTCAGAGGGAGAAGCAGACTCCCCACCAAGCAGGGAGCCCGATGCGGGACTCGATCCAGGGACTCCAGGATCATGACCTGAGCCGAAGGCAGTCGCTTAACCAACTGAGCCACCCAGGCGCCCCCTTATTTTCTTTCTTTTTTATTGATCCATAATTCACATTCCATAAATCCACCCTTTTAAAGTACACAATTCAGTGGCATTTGGTATATTCACAAGATTGTGCAACCATCGGGCGCCTGGGTGGCTCAGTTGGTTAAGCAACTGCCTTCGGCTCAGGTCATGATCCTGGAGTCCCGGGATCAAGTCCCGCATCGGGCTCCCTGCTCAGCGAGGAGCCTGCTTCTCCCTCTGACCCTCCCCCCTCTCATGTGCTCTCTCTCATTCTCTCTCTCAAATAAATAAATAAATCTTAAAAAAAAAAAAAGATTGTGCAACCATCACCACTCTATAATTCCAGAACATTCTCAGACCCCAAATGAAATGTCCTACCCTGTAAGCCGTCTCTCCCCATTCCAATCCCCATGATGGACATTGGGTTTTTCATACCTTTTGGGTATCGCAATTAATGCTGTCCTGAGCATTGGTGGGCAAGTACCTGTTTGAGTCCCTGCTTCCAATGTTCTTGGATATCCACCTAGGAGTAGAATTGCTGGGACATATGGTAACTCTATGTTTAACTTTTTGAGAAACTGCCAAATTGTTTTCCAATGTGGCCGCACCAATTTACATTCCCACCAGTAATACATGTGGGTTCCAATATCTCCACGTCCTTGCCAACACTTATTTTCCTTTTATTTTATTATAGACATCCCAGTGGGTGTGTGGATCATTTCTTGAGATGTACTTTCTGAGTTCAAATTTATACCGCAGCAATTCTAAATGGAATAAAGTCTCTAAGTGCAGATATGGTGCCCCCAGCCTGTCTATATGGATGCACATGTGCACACGAGGCCAGGCTTCCTCTCTGCTGCCTGTGACCTCTTTTACACCCCGTGGCAAGCTGTATCCCACTGCTCAGTGTGATTCCTTCACACTGACACCAGAGACTCCTCGTAATTTATTCTGGCAGTTTGTAAAGAGTGATGTGAAATTTGGCCAGGAAATGTGGACATCTCAGGGTGAACTCAGATCAGCGGGTTGTGGTACCATAGGAAGGGGAAAGTCTTATGACAGTTTACTTCTCATTTCTAGTGAGTTGTTGTGTGAGAGAAGCCGTAGGCTAGATGAAGTGTAAGGCAGGGCTGATGTTCCTCTTCTTCCATTCGGGCCCCGCTAGTCGGGGAACACCTGTTCCCACCCTGTTTTCTTATGTCCTTGGAGATGCACTGATAGTTTGCTGCTTTTGAGGGTCTCTTGGATTCAGTGCCACCAACAGACTCAAATAAGTATTAATGTCAAAGTGACATTGTAGGAGGTGCAGGGGGAGGAGGGCTGAGAAGAAAAGGACTGAGCAAGAGTAGGATATTCACGTCCCTCCGTGGTGTCTTTTGCTCAGTGCTGGGCCAGGGCACTCATGCTCCCGCAAATGGCAGTCACAGTAAAGAGGTATCCCTGGGATACATAGATCCCGAGGCATTTGGGGTCCTTCCTGGCAGTCCCCCGACAAAGAGATGCAAATGTTCGCATCGGAAAGTGAAAGAAACCATGATCCAGGGTGCATAAAAATGGCAAAGGGGTCTGGGGGAGCAGGGGTGGAGGAGACCTGGCATCATCTGTTACAGAGGGAGACAGGTGTGGGTGGGATATCGGGGGAGAAAATAATCATTATCGCTGCAATCTCATTATCCTACACAATGAGTCAAATTCTAGACTTTGAAGCACTTTGAAGCCAGCGCTTTCCATCATTACCCAAGCTCTTCAAGTTCGGTGTTCTCATCCCGCCCCTCTCCTCCTTACCCCACCTTCTTGAGGTATAACTAACAAAAGTGTACAACGTGATGGTTTTTTTTTTTTAAGATTTTTTAAATTTATTCATTTGAACACAGAGATACAGAGAGAGAGAGAGAGCATGAGCAGGGAGAGAGGCAGAGGGAGAGGGAGAAGCAGGCTCCCCGCTGAGCAGGAAGCCCGATGCGGGGCTCGATCCCAGGACGCTGGGATCATGACCTGAGCCGAAGGCAGACGCTTAACCATCTGAGCCACCCAGGCGCCCCAACGTGATGGTTTGATACATGTGTCCACTTGTGGAAGGGTCGAGTTAGTGAACGCATCCTCCCCTCACACATTTTTGTGTGAGAATGCTTAAGATCTACTCTTAGCAAATTTCAGTTATACACTTGTCAACCATTGTCACCATGCTATACGTTGGATCTCCAGAACTTATTCATCCGTTCACTGGAAGCTGGTAGCGTTCTGCCAGCCCTCCCCACCTCCCCAGCCCTCGACCCCTGGCAGCCACCACTCTACTCTCTGCTTCTATGAGTTCAGTTAAAAATAATTTTTTTTGTTTTGTTTTAGATTCCATGCATCAGTGGAATCTAATCATGTAGTATTTGTCTTTGTCTGGCTCATCTCATTTAGCATAATGCCCTCCAGGTCCATCTGCATGTCCCAGATGGCAGGATTTTCTACCTTTTTTTTTTTTTTTTTTTTTTTTTTTTTTTTTAAATTTTTTTTTTTTTTGAGAGAGAGAAAATGAGAGAGAGCAAGCACATGAGAGGGGGGAGGGTCCGAGGGAGAAGCAGACTCCCTGACGAGCAGGGAGCCCGATGCGGGACTCGATCCCGGGACTCCAGGATCATGACCTGAGCCGAAGGCAGTCGCTTAACCAACTGAGCCACCCAGGCACCCCGATTTTCTACCTTTTTATGACTGAATAATATCCCAGTATATATACCATTTAAACAACTCTTGGACTGGGAGAGAGTTTGGATTTTCGTTCATCTGAGATGGGACTTATTGTTCCCTCTGCAGCATCACAGCTATTTGGGTAAATGTGCATCTCCCCAGGCCGCGAGGTCACTCCTCTGGTGTTTCCACACCCAGAGGCCAGCACGGAGTGGCCCCGACCTGTGGCCGACTGACCTAAAAGGTTACACATACCAGGATGCGAAGCCCATCCCGACCGTGTGACTTTGAGCAATTCCCTTAACTTCTGGATACTTTGTTCCCATTGGGATGAAATGGGAACAGTAAAGCTATCTTGTATGCTTTTTTTTTAAATTTAATGTTATTTTATTTAAATTCAATTAATTAACATTTAATGTATTATTGGTTTCAGAGGTAGAGGTCAGTGATTCATCAGTCTTATATAACACCCAGTGCTCATTATATCACATGCCCTCCTAAATGTCGATCACCCAGTTACCCCATCCCTCCCCCTTCTCCCCTCCAGCAACCGTCAGTTTGTTTCCTATGATTAAGAGTCTCTTATGGTTTGTCTCCCTCTCTGACTTCATCTTGTTTTATTTTCCCTTCCCTTCCCCTATGATCCTCTGCTTGGTTTCTTAAGTTCCACATATGAGTGAAATCATATGATAATTGTCTTTCTCTGACTGAATTATTTTGCTTAGCATGATACCCTCTAGTTCCATCCACGTCTTTTCAAATGGCAAGATTTCATTTTTTGATGGGTGAGTAATATTCCATTGTGTATATGGACCACATCTTCTTTATCCATTCATCTGTTGAAGGGCATCTGGGCTCTTTCCATAGTTTGGCTATTGTGGACATTGCTGCTATGAACATTGGGGTGTATGTGGCCCTTCTTTTCACTACATCTGTGTCTTTAGGGTAAATACCCAGGAGTGCAATTGCTGGGTCATGAGGTAGCTCTATTTTTAACATCTTGAGGAAACTCCATACTGTTTTCCAGAGTGGCTGCACCAGCTTGCATTCCCACCATCTCATGTGCTTCTTGTCAAGGTGAGAAGAACACGTGTGAAGCGCCTAGCAGAGAGAGGCTCACAACAAATAATCAGAATTATTGATATGGCTGAAACGTTTATTGGAGATTTCCCTTGTACGAGGCCCTCTCTGCGAGTGCCCACCCAGTTAACCCCCTGCCATCCAGTCCAGCAGCTACTGTTCTTATCCTCACTTTGAATGGGAAAATGGAAAGTCAGAGAGATTAAGGAAATTCCCATAGTAATCGGAAGTTCCAGCTCAGAAGTGGTAGCTGCAAGTTTTGGAAGCCAGATTGTCTGGCTCCTCACACCTGTTGGGCTAAACTTGATCAGGGTGTCTCAGGAGCCAAACTGATTCTCCGACCTGCTCCTCTCCCACCAGCCAATGGATTAATCTTTGCTGCCACCTTCAGCTGCCTTTCCATTTTGATCCTCTTCCTCTCTGTCTTCTTCATCAACAGATGTACCCAGCATGGTGAGTTCAGGAAGCACTGGTTTGTTTGTTTGTTTGCTTGCTTGCTTATTTAATAAGTAGGCTCCATGCCCAGCATGGAGCCCAGTTCAGGGCTTGAACTCACGACCCTGAGATCAAACACCTGTGTTGAGATCAAGAGTTGGACGTTTAAGCGACTGAACCACTCAGGCACCCCAGGGAAGCACCAGTTTTATATACTATATAAATTCCTCCTTGTATTTTTTTGTTTTGTAGGTTTGTCACAGGAAGAATCCACCAAGAGGTAGATATACTTCACATATCGCCTGCCCCTCTCTTCTTCAGATACCCTGTTTGTATGTCTGTGATTCCCATGCCTCTTCTCTCTAACGCCCCATCTTCTCCCTCAGTCTTCAGATCCCATACTTTAATGTGTTTTTGTCTCTCAGAACCAGCCATTCCGAATTTCCCAAGCAGGAGGCTACAGGTGAGTGGTAAGGGAAGAAACCATAAGAGAATCGTGGGATGGAAAGAATAAGTCTCACTCCTGCAACCTGGGAGCTGATCTTTTTCCCTTTCACTCACATGCAGATTTATCCAACCTGGAAAGGATATCTGTCTCGGTGAGTTCTCCCCACGAGGTCACTTACCACCATAGGCTGACCCTGTCTGCCTCTTGGTTTAGCCCATACTCTAGTTACTTGGATGCCCCAGCTCACACGATTGACAAGAGGCCAATTAACATTGTGTTTAAAAACATGTGCTTTGACCAAACTAAAAAAAAAACAGAGAGTAGAATGGTGGTTACCAGGGGTGGGAGAACTGGGGAGATGTTGGCCAAAGGGTACAGACTTGCAACTAGCGGATAAGTCAGTCGTGGAGATGTAAGGCACAGCATCATGATTATAGTTCACAACACTGTATTATAAACCCCAGAGTTGCTAAGAGACTAGATCTTAATTGTTCTCACTGCAAAAAAGAAATGATAATTATGTGGCAGGACGGAGGTATTAGCTAACCTACGGTGGTGATCATGTTGCAACATATGAATGTTTCAGATCAACACGTGGTACCCCTTAACCTCATACAATGTTATATGTCAATTATATCTCAGTAATTCAACAAGGAAACACGTGCTTCGTCTTCCATAGTAGCTGGGTTCCAACTCCCCATGGCTACTATTTATTGCCAGTATGGTCTGAGACAACTCACGAAACCCCTGTGATTTGGACCCTTCATTCCCTCCCTTATCTATTGGGGATCAAAATCCCCCATGACAGGCCTGTGTAATCCAGTGATGCACTAAACATAAAGGGTTCGCTGGAATTTCCGGCAAATTTTAAATGTCGGATGGATGGCATGAAAGCATCAATTAACAAATGTTAATCAATGTACATCAATCAGTTTTTTCTATTTAAAATACTGCTTACTTGCGATTTAACATTAATTACCATTACCTCTAAGAGCAATTATCAGGTGATATTTATACATTTTCCCATAGGACACAGAGGTTTATTGGTTCATTCTTTATGCCAAGGCAAGTAAAGAGAGGCATTAACAAAAGGTGCAAATTGTTCACTGTTGTATTTAAAAAATATCTATGCACATGGCATTCATTTAGATACATATATTTTTTAAAGGTATGGAAAAACACAGTTCACAGGTTCACAAATGAACCATCAATGAACAAATCTAGTCTATATTAAATGTTGGATAAATGACATTGATTAGCAAGCTGTTGATAATAATAATATTATAATAACATAATATTATGATGTGGTACCTCCATACAATGAAATTCTATTCAGCAATTTAAAAAAAAGGAAGAAACTAGTGATAGATCCATGTGGTAAATGGATGCACTGCAAAAACATTTGCTAAGTTATAAAAAAAGCCAGATACAGGGGACTGCCCATTGTTCCATTTATGTAAAATCTCCAGAAAAAGCAAATCAATAGTCGCCTATGGCTGGAGCTGGGAGAGGCGATGTAACTGCACCCAGGCACAAGGGAACTTTTTTGGTGACGAATGTTCTAAAACTTAAGTGTGGCGAGGGCTACATCATTCTACAAGTGCACTAAATGTCATCAAATTGCACACCTATATTAGGGGAATTTCGTGGTGTATAAATCATATCTCAATAAGGTTGTTTTTAAAATAGCGTAATAGGGCGCCTGGGTGGCTCAGTTGGTTAAGCGACTGCCTTCGGCTCAGGTCATGATCCTGGAGTCCCGGGATCGAGTCCCGCATCGGGCTCCCTGCTCAGCAGGGAGTCTGCTTCTCCCTCTGACCCTCCTCCCTCTCATGCTCTCTGTCTCTCATTCTCTCTCTTGCAAATAAATAAAAAATCTTAAAAATAATAATAAAAATAAAATAGCGTAATATTACATAACCAGTAAGCATTCTTACGGGATGGTAGTTCTTATTTTCAACACCATACGCTTGTAATGACTGTTCTTAGTACCGGTCGTAGTTATTAGTATCGTATTATTAAAACTAGAGTCAAAAACCCTCATCCTCCCCGAGACACAGCCATTCCTGGAATGGCGCTGTCCAGTAGGACTTCCCGCAATAATGGACATGTCCTATGGCTGTGCTGTCCAGTACAACAGCCCCTGGATACACGTGGCTTTTGCACATGCAAAATGCATCTGGTGCCACTGAGGACCCAAGTTTTAAATTAAATGTAATTTTAATTCACTTAAATGTAAACAGCTATATGTGGCTTGCAGGTACCATACTGGACAGCTAAGCTCTAAATGCCCATCTCTTTCCCCCAAAGACTGAAAGACCCCCGGGGAGTGAGCCATGCTGATCCATACCTGAGGCAGCTTCCGTCCCCCGCCGAGGAGCCCCCCGGATCTTTTGAATGTGCAGTGCGGCAGGCGAAGGAGGACAGCCAGAGCCCTGGAGGAAGGAGAATGTGGGTTAAGATGGTGAGATGACTGGACATATGGAAACCAGGTCATTCCACGTCCTTGGCTCATAATCCATAGTAATAAAGTTAAGTTTCTGCCTTTTTGCTTCCACACCTCTCAAGAATTCCTGGTTGGGTTTTCCCAAAATCTGGAGTGTGACTTTAGTATGGATTGACTTAAAACATGTCCTACATCTATGGGCTGATGATACTGTAATACGCACTTAGGGGATTCTGGATGGCACCCCATAAGTAGAAAGATTTTTCCCCGGAAAAGCCCATTGGTTGCTGTTGGATGAGGCATCCCATAGACAGAGGGATTTTGAAAAGGAGGCACAAGAGGGGCACCTCGGGGACGCAGTTGGTTGAGCGTCTGACTCTTGGTTTTAGCTCAGCTCATGATCTCAGGATCGTGGGATCTAGCCCCACTTCTGGCTCCTCGCTCAGCGCAGAATCTGCTTGAGATTCTCTCTCTCCCTCTTCCTTTGCCCCTCCCCTGCTCATGCTCTCTCTCGCTCTCTCTAAAATAAATTAATTAAATCTTAAAAAAAAAAAAAGAAAGAAAGAAAAGGAGCACAAGATACAAGCCACAGAGAGGGACCCTCGACTGTGAACTAATAAAAGCGACTCTGAGTGGCATGCACCAGGGTAAGCAGCTAGCTGTGTTTGGTTCATGATCCTTCCAAGCTGTGCTGGGCAGCCCTCTAGTCTTAAAGCCAAGACCAGTTTCCTTGCTGACATGAATGGAAGCATTTTCTCAATGCCATCATATTTCTGTTCATTTTATTTCTTGAAAATCAAAGGATGCAATGAAGCTAGACTTACCAATATATGTGGATTTTGTCGCTTGGCACCCATAACTTCATTAATTTATGTCTTATGTCACTGTAAGGATTTTCCTGAGCATGGACTTTTTTCTGTGACAATGACACAGAATGGCCCGTTACATACAAACATAAATAAATGAGCTCTGCTTCAAAAGTTATGTCACCTGATCAGGATTGAAAGTCATTTTTTAATATATGAATGAACGAAAGTGTAAGGATTTGGGATGCACATATAAATATTCTTAACTCATAAGCATATGCTGGGTAACTCTTCTCTTTTTAGGTTTTTAATTCCGAAATAATTTGACCATAAAGGAAAATACCAAATTATATAAATAGAAATATGCACACTGTCCTTACTTTCTAGACATTTTTTGCTGTGTTTCACTTCTTTTTTTTTTTTTAAGATTTTATTTATTTATTTGACAGAGAGACACAGCAAGAGAGGGAACACAAGCAGGGGGATTGGGAGAGGGGGAAGCAGGCTTCCCGTGGAGCAGGGAGCCCGATGCAGGGCTTGAGCCCAGGACCCTGGGATCATGACCTGAGCTGAAGGCAGACGCTTAACGATCGAGCCACTCAGGCACCCCTCTGTGTTTCACTTCTACCACTCCTGATCTGCTGTCCTTCCTCTCTTCCCCAGAGGTGAAGTTTATCGATGTTATTATATGTTATTCTTATGCATTTTTTTGTATTTTTACTACACAGACATTTATTGATAGTCAATATATGGCAGTAGTCTATGTGTTAGTAACATATACACATATATATGGAATCCTATTGTATATTATAATTCTGTGACTTTTTATTGTCCCCCATATTATGCTGTTGAAAATCATTCAGGTGAATTTTGTGGGTCTAGCTCATTCCCCGCGGTATAGAATTCAGCTATTAGCCATACCACGGAATATTGCTCAGCCCCAAAAAGAAATGAAGCACCATGACATGCCACAACATGAATGAACCTTGAAAACATTATGCTCAGTGAAAGAAGCCAGTTACAAAAAGCTACATAAATACTGTAGGATTCCATTTCTTTGAAATGCCCAGAATAAGCAAACCCTCAGACACAGAGAGCAGATTCATTCATGCCAAGGGGCTGAGGGAAAGGAGAATGAGTATGGGGGTGGTTTTTTTTGGTTTTTTTGGGTTTTTTTTGCTGGTGACAGAAATGTTGTGGAATCAGAAACCGGTGATGGTTGCACATCCTTGTGAATATACTTTTTTTAAAAAAAACGCTGAATTTGATGCTTTAGAAGCAAAGATTTTATGGTATGTGAATTATATCTCAATAAACCAAATGTGTAAAAAGAACTGGCTGGATGCACCAACCATGGCTTCTCTTTAATTCTTTCCTCGACGGCTAGATGTTTGGGCTCTTACCGGGGCTATGTTATCAGCAAAATGCTACAATAGACATCCTGTTCACAAGTGTGATCTCTCGGTGGCATATTTAGAAGTAAAACCTGTATTTTGTGATGTCCACATCTTTAATCCCACTAGGAGAGCCAAACTGAGAACTAAGGTAGTTTTCCCTATTTATACTTCCACCAGGGATGAATAAGTTCCCAGTTCCCCACGTCCTTGCCAATTCAGAAATATATTAAACTTGATAATTTTTGCTGATTAAAATAGATGAACTCATAACCCACTTTAAGCTGCCTATATAAAGATATCTCATGGTTGCTTTAATTTGCATTTTCCTGATTATGAGTGAGGCTTATTGACCATTTGGGGTTTCTTTTCTGTAAACTGATGATTTGTACCCATTGTTCACTTTCCAGCTGAACTGTTGGTCTTTTCCTTTCTGATTTTTATATATATAGTAGGCACACCTTTCCTTTGTAAGCTGTGTGCCGCAAACATCTCCTTGAAGCCTGTGACATATTTTCATTCCTTCTGTATCTTTTAATGTTAGCTAGTCAAAGTAATTCATCTTTTAATTTATATGTTGAGGGACTTCTCATTGTCTTGACTAACTTTACATGATGAATATACTCTCCTATACCTTCTAAATTAAAATGTTTTAATTTTGTTTTTCACGTGTAATGCATCTGATATTAATTTTTGTCTAAGGTGTGAGGTAGGGATCTAATTTTTCCACTTGGATAACCAACTGCCCTAGTACCCTTTACTGAAAGACCCGTTCCTGATGAAATATGCTCACTTCTATTTCATCGGCACTGCCTTCCATTATTAGCGTACTTCAAATTCTTGGATGGAAATGACGAAAGGAGAAACTTGATCTGAAAAGACTTGAAAACAATAAAGAAAAAGGTGGGACGCCTGGCTGGCTCAGTTGATAGACTCCTGGGGTTGTGAGTTCAAGCTCTACCTTGGTTGTAGAGATTACATTTATTTTTTTTTAAGATTGATTGATTGATTGATTGATTGATTGATTGATTTGAGAGAGAGAGAGAGAATTCACATGCATGAGAGAGGGAGAGAGAGAATCTCAAGCAGGCTCCCCAAGGAGCATGGACCCTGACATGGGGCTTGATCTCAAGACCCTAAGATCAGGACTTGAGCAGAAACCCAGAGTCAGATGCTTAACCACCTGAGCCACCCAGGTGCCCCTAGAGATTACATTAAAAAAAAAAAAAAGAGGGAGGGAGGGAAAGAAAGAAGAAACTGAGTCATGTAAACTAACTAAAGAAAAGACAGAACTAGAGATACCTCAGACGATTACATCCACAGGCTCAAATATCATTTAGACTTTTCCTCTCTGTATCTCTCATCCTTGTTTCTATTTCTGTGTTATCATTATTATTCAGACCAGCTGTCCTGAGGAGTCTGGGACTGACTATGACAATTCTAGGCTCACAGCCTTGCAGACTTTTAGCCAAAGAGGTAAGGGGGGTTTTCACTTACTGGATCAATTTAGAAAAAGATATTACCGGCTACCTTTGGAACACGCTAGAAACCCACTCACAAAAGACTTAAGCACAGAGGAAAGAAATCAAGCATTTATCTCGCCTTTCATTTATAACCAATACGTTAGCACAACCACAGAGCTGAGGAGGCCAAGCTTCTACTTAAACATTACTACAACTAATACATAAAGAAGAAAACCTCCAAGACTATCTTTGGCTAATGCATGCCCACCTTATCAGGAATAATAACAGAGGATATGGTTTAGCATCTTTCACCCATGTATCTACACGGTAGGTAGAAAACCCGGGCCTGGGGCGCCTGGGTGGCTCAGTAGGTTAAGCGACTGCCTTCGGCTCAGGTCATGATCCTGGAGTCCCTGGATCGAGTCCCGCATCGGGCTCCCTGCTCGGCAGGGAGTCTGCTTCTCCCTCTGACTCTCCCCCTTCTCATGCTCTCTCTCTATCTCATTCTCTCTCAAATAAATAAATAAAATCTTTATTTAAAAAAAAAAGAAAGATGGGGCGCCTGGGTGGCTCAGTCGGTTAAGCGACTGCCTTCGGCTCAGGTCATGATCCTGGAGTCCCAGGATCGAGCCCCGCATCGGGCTCCCTGCTCTGTGTGGAGCCTGCTTCTCCCTCTCCCACTCCCCCTGCTTATGTTCCCTCTCTCGCTGTGTCTCTGTCAAATAAATAAATAAAATCTTTAAAAATAAATAAATAAATAAATAAAAATTAAAAAAAAAAAAAAAAAAGAAAACCCAGGCCTGCCAAGCCCTAGACCGGAGGTCCACAAACTTTTTCTGAAAAGTATTTTCAGCCTTTGTGGACCATAGGCTCTCTATGTTGCATCATCTCTGCTCTTAAAGCATGAAGGCAGCCATATCTGTTATGTAAACAAATAGGTGGGTCTGTGTTCTAATAAAACTTTATTTACAAACACAAGTGATGGGCCTATCGCCAACATCTGTCCTAGACCAACGCTTTTTGAAATCTGAATGAATCACCAGAATAAGAACTGAAGTAAGCCAGGAAATATGTGTTCTAGGATGCAATGGGAGACTTTTTTTGCCCCTTCCTCAGTTTTCAGATCTGTAAAAGTGGGAAATGGGGTGCCTGGGTGGCTCAGTCATTGAGCGTCTGCCTTCGGCTCAGGTCATGATCCCGGGGTCCTGGGATCGAGTCCCGCATCAGGCTCCCTGCTCAGCAGGAAGCCTGCTTCTCCCTCTCCCACTCCCCCCGCTTGTGTTCCCTCTCTCACTGTGTCTCTCTCTGTCAAATAAATAAATAAAAAATCTAAAAAAAAAAAGTGGGAAACAAGCAGGATAGGATGGTTTCTGGGGTCCTCTCTGTCCTGACATGCTGAACTTCTGGAGCCATCCATCCTACCGCAGAGGTGGTTTTGCCTAAGGGAGGGGGCCCAACCAACATCTCTTTGTGAAGAGACCCAGCCGGCTCTGCAACCTGCATGGGGCTTGTTTCCCAGGAACTTTGCAGCTTGTCCTTCACCCTATAGCCTGAGTCAGTCTGTAAAGTACAGTCAAGGCGACTGGGTTGGGAAGAGGGTGAAGGGGTCCAAGAGCAGAGAGGCCTCCTGAATCCTGGGGCCCTGGCCTGTCCCAGACTCTTCAACCTCCTTTGGGTGTGTCAGTCTCTCTGCTCTCACTGTGTGTGCTTGGGGGCGGGGGGGTGCACTGTGGGAGGTGAGGACAGAAAGCAGAGGAGAGTGAGGGGTCAGTAAGCCTGGAGGAAGGGAGAGAAGACTCAGTCTGGATTTCCATGAAAGGCACACATGATGAACCTACAGGGGCCTCTGCTCTACAAAGAGTCCCTTTCTCTCTCTCTTTCTCTCTCAGACACACACACACACACACACACACACTATTAGACCCCTCCAGCCGCCACAGTAACACCCTGTAGATTGGGTGATTTAAACAATAGACATTTATTTATTTCCTTAGTTCTGGAGGCTGGAAGTCCAGGATGGGGCGCTGGCCGACTCAGCTTCTGGTGAGAGCCCTCTTCCTGGCTTGCAGAAGCCACCCTCTCGCTGTGTCTTCACATGACCTTCCCTCTGTGCTCATGCAGTGGGTGGAGAGAGAGAGAGACAGAGAGAGAAAGACAGAGACAGAGAGAGAGGGCGAACTCTCTGGGGCTCTTCTCATAAGGACACTATCAGATCAGGGCCCCACTCTTATGACCTCCTTTAACCTTAATTACTTCCTTAGAGGCCCATCTCCAATATAGCCACACTGGAATTTAGGGCTGCAACATAATGCGTTTTGGGGGAGCACAAATACTCAGTCCATAACACACACACATACACACTATTCTATGCAGACACCCACAGAGAGAGCTACACAGACCCTCTATGTGTGCACAATCACACACACCGATTCACACTCTTGTGGGTTCAGCTCGTGTACCCCCAAAATTCATGTGTGTACTAACCCCCCTGTACCTCAGAATGTGGCCTTATTTGGAGAAGGGGTCACTGCAGACCTAATTTGAAAGATGAGGTCCTACTGGAGGAGGGCGCAGGCCCTTCGTCCAATATGACTATGTCCTTATAAGGGAACTTTGGGCACAGAGATGCACACAGGGGGAACACCGTGCGAACATAAAAGCAGAGATCGGGGTGATGTGTCTACAAGCCGAGAAGCACCAGAAGCCAGGAGAGAGGCCTGAGACAGAAGGAACCAGTCCTGCTGACCTTGGTTCCTCCAGAACCAAGAAAGAATAGACTTCTGCTGTTTAAGCCCCCTCCCCAACCCTCCACCCCCAGTCTGTGCTGCTTTGTGGGAGCAGCCGGGAGAACAGGCTAACCCAGGGAACTAGGGAGGCAGCTGGAGGCCGGCTGGCAGGAGGGAAGCATGGCTCTAAGCCCCGGGCATATGCTACACTGTCCCATATGCTACACTGTCCCGTAGGAATTCATTAGCAAAACACAGATCCCAAGATAAACGACTAAGAACTTCAAGATGGTGAGTGCAGAGCACGAAGCCCTGAGCACAGGGTCCCTGCTGAATGTGAGGGCCCGCAGCACTAGTTGGAACTGGCCAAGCTGGTGCCCCAGCATCAGTCAGCAGCTCCCAGGATCGGTGCACCCGAAGGCGCATCCCCTTTGCTCCCCTCCGCTCCCTGCACAGCCCACGGCTGACCAAGTGCTGAAGCCCCCGAGGGAGTCGCTGGGCGGGCGGGGGAGCGGTACCTCTGTTCCTCTCCTCGGGGAAGTCATTCTCTTTAAAACCTGGGAGCTCTTGGTGGCCATCTGTCTCACCATGTGGAGGAAGCCGGTCTTTAAGGAGAAACACGAAGATGACTCAGAGCATCCGCCGAGGAGCTGGGATGCCTGCAGCTTTTGTTTTCTTGCTTCTGACTGCTTCCAACACTCAGCATCCTCCCTCTCCGTGCAGCTTTCTTGTTCAGTCATTCTGGGAACCCTCGGAGCCAAAAAAAAAAAAAAAAAATTAAAATAAATGACACCCGAGAAAGTTTTCTGAGTCGGAGCCAGTCTGAGAATGGATTTTGTTCTGAACAGAGTCTGGACAAATATTGTTAAAATCGCTGGCCCTAAAAGATATCATTTATGGACATCCACTCTGGTATTCATCCTAAATCACTACAGCACACCTTTCATTGTAATGAAGTGACTCCCAACCGTTTGTTCGCTAAAATTCCAAATGCAGGATGGCGAGGGTTGCCCACTGGTGTTTTCCTAACTTGTGTCTTCCGGGGTGTGGGGGGGGGCATGCCGGGGAAGAGGCCAGGGCTGAGGAAAGGGGGTGTCCTTTGTTTTCAGATGGTGTTGGGTCTACGTTCAGCTTATGTGAACCTAAGGAAGATTTCTTAAAATCGCCAGGACTCCACGTCCTCATCATAAAGAGAGAGAGATACCAGATAGGGTTGTTACCAGCAGTAGGACCTACTGTCCCTGTTACCCCGGGACTGGGGCTGGGGCAAGGGCTGCCCCAGGATGTGGGAACGAGGAGTTTCACAGGACATGGACATTTCAGGGCTAAGACTGAGAAAGCTCTGGGCAAATGGGAACAAGTTACAAATTCGTTCGTCACCCTCATCATAAGCGTAGGAGCTTGTAAGCAGGCGTGATCAGAACACTGGCACTCTCCTTCCGCCCCCATTACCCTAACACACCCACGTCACAGGTCTGTGCCCTTGGGAGACATCCAAGGCAAGTCTCATGACCTTCACAGTCATCTTAGGTAATAAAGGTGTCCAATTAGTCACATGCAAGGGAAAAATAGTGTCAGTTCAGTAATTGAAATGCTTTTGGCAGGTTGCCTGCAGCAGCATTGGGCATGGTCAGCTTTTTCTTTATTTCCCCACCTGGAGCTTCTGCTCCTCCGCTCCTGCTCCTCAGGCCACCGTTCTCACCTGCATACCCCCCGGTGCCTGTAAACGCATCTCCTCCAGGTGCTCACAGAAGGACCGCCTGCTCTGTCTTTGGGGTCCATCAGCCCATTTCCAGCCTCTCTGCAGGGTTCACCTTGCACCTCCAGGTGGCGCTGGTGGAAAGCACAAAAGACACCTGATTCCTTCATTCTGTCCCAAATGTCTGCAGAGCTGTGAGCCACAACCTTGAGCCCTCGAGATGGTTCAGACTTGAGCCGGACCCCATTCCTCTCTGAGCCTGCCCTGACCCCATACTGAATGCTCTGAGTGGTCCAGTGGAAGCTATCCCCCTCGGAGCTTGAAGCCAGGAACTGGCGTGCTTGCTACCCTCCTGTGTGGGGACTCACAGCTCTTGGACACAAACACACAAAAACAACATAACTCTTCTAATTCCAACACCGCTCTTCCACACCTTCAGGTGAACATGAACCCCAGCCCTGACACCTGAGCAGCACTCCTCAAAACCATCAAAGTCATTCAAACCATCAAGGTCATTCGAACCATCAAGGTCATCCAGAACAAGGAGTCTGGAAACTGTTGCAGTCAAAAGGAGGCATGTTGTATCAGTGTCATGTATCCTGTAACAGAAGAAAGGACATGAAGTAAAAACTAAGGACATCTGAACACAGCATGGACTCTAGTCAGCAGCAATGTATCGAGTTTGGTTCATTAATTGTGACAAATGTACCGTCGGATATTGACAATAGGGGGAAGTGGTAACAGGTCAGAGGATAAATGGGCGTCTCCGTATTCTCTTTGCAATGTTTTTGTAAATCTAAAACCATTCTAAAATTAAAAGTTTCCTTGTTAAAGGGCGAGGGAAAGCAGCACGAGTGCCGGGTCTGGGACCAGGTAGAGGATGATTCGGCTCGATGCCGGGACCCTGCCACCCACGTCTCTCTCTGCCATGCAGGTCTTCCCAGCGGAGGCCGGGATGCTGTGGAGCAGATACTACCCTCCCCACTGTGCTCTGCCCAAATTCCCAACCTTACAATCCATGGGCATACTACAGTGATGGCTGTTTTATGTCACTAAGTTTGGGCTGGTTCGGTATAAACCGCTAGCTAACCAGAAGAGAGAATCAATGCTGGGAGCCGGCATGGCTCCTGCTGGCTGCCAGTTTTTGCAGCTAGGTGGCGGCCAATGATTGTCTCCAGCCCAAGGAAGACGGAGAAGAAGCAAGGCACCCACTGTTGTCGCCCAAAATCTAACGTCCAACACAACCTCACTGAGGACTGTAATGGTGATTTCCTTGCAGAACCCCAGTCCCATCCTGCCCGTCTCCACACCAAGACCCTCATTTCCAGCCTCAAGCCGTTTGCCCAACCCCAGGAGGCTCCCCAAAGCGGAGCAGGAACCACACACACGGGGGTCCCTTTGCCCTGTTCCAAAGACCCCCGTTCCGGTTCTGCAGTTTGAGAAAGGGGGCAAAGCTGTGGAGGTCACACTCTCTCCCTGCTCTGTTTTCAGCCCCACAGTTGGTCTTTTGCTGACCCTTCAGGAAATGAGATATAGTTTATTGCGACATCACACTCCCCAGAGCCATCCCCCGCTGAGCTTCTCTCACTGTGAGTCCTCACTGACCCAACAAGAATTCGGACCGTCAGATTCCAACTCATAAACTAGCATTACCGTATGCTCCAACTGCTGCGTCTGGGCATGAGCCTGAAAGAATCGAAAGCAAGGGACTCAAAGATGCATATTTGCATCAGATATTTGCACACCCGTGTTCACAGCAGCACTGAAGGTAGAAGTGATCCGTCAGCGGAGGAACGGATAAACAAAATGTGCTGTATACATGTGTATTAATCAGCTCAGACTGCTATCATAGAATATCATAGCTGGGTGGCTGAAGCAACAGAACTGTGTTATCTCATAGTTCTAGAGGCTAGAAATCTAAGATGAAAGTGCCGGCAGGGCTGGTTTCTTCAAATACAGTCACATTGGAGGTGAGGGCTTCAACATATGAATTTGGGGCAGACAAGGGGATATTAGACAGCCTTAAAAAAGGAAGGAAATTATACATTTCCCCTGCTACAACACGGATGAGCCTCGAGTAGATCATGCTCAGTGAAATAAGCCAGGACCCGAAAGTACAAATACTAGACGAAACCACTTACATGAAGTTCCTAGAGTTGTCAGATTCATAGAGACAAAAAGTAGCTACCCCGGGGCCAGAGGGAGAGGGGGATGGGGGGTGACTGCTTCACAGAGAGTTTTGCTTTGGGAAGACAAAGTTCTGGAGGTCGACAACAACATGAACGGACTTCATGACACCGAGTCAGTCCGCTTGAGGGCTTTCTTTGCTCTTGGCGGGCATCGTACTTCCGGCAGTTAGACCCTGGTCTGGGAGTCAGGAGACAGAAGCCTGGGGCAGGCTCCCTGTCTTGAGCAAGCCCCTCCCATTTCTGGAATTGTCTTATTTATCCAGCTATTTAACAAACATTTATTGAGCACCTACAATGTACCAGGCTTTTTTTTTTTTGGAAGGGTTATTACTATTTTTAAAAAGTAGCCAAGATCCCCACCTTCATGGAGCTTATATTCTGCTTGGAAAGAGGGACAGAACCAAGTAAATAAATATTTATAGATTGCGATGAGTGTTCGGCTGGCTATAAGCAGGGTGATACAATATAACATAATGGGTATGTGGAGAATATAACATACTGGGTGTGTGGAGGGGAGGTCTTCCCTTTAGGAAGGGAGTCAGGGAAGGCTTGGAAGGAAGTGTGTTTACGAAAATTAAAGACTGCAAAGTATCCAGCCCTGAGGAATGTAAAGGGAATGCCCCTCAGGCAGGAATTTCAACAGGTGCAAAGGCCCTGAGGCAGGGGAGAGTTGGTATGTTCTAGTTCTAAGATCTGAGCATGAGGCCAGTGCCGCTGGGGGCAAAGCAGGCTGGTCAGAACAAAGCGCAGGAAGAAAGGTAGGAAGCCAGATCACACAGAGCCATGAGAAATCTGAATTTTTATCTAAGTGGTAAAGGAAGTAGAGCATGAAATATGCCTTCATGACACTGAGAAGGAAGACACGCAAAGTCCTAAGTACTCCTTATCTTATCTTTGGCTTTTCACATCTCACACTTGAGTGCCCCTTGTTTTTCCTTGAGGAGGCAGTGAATAATGTTTAGAGTAGATTCTGCACCGTCCCCTCCTCTGACTCCCCGCAGAGATCTTTAGGCTCCTGTGAATGGTGCTGCTGGGAACATTCATGTACAGGTCTTTGTCTGAACACCTGTTTTCAGTTATACGAAACACCCGGAATTGGTCAATCCACAGAGACAGAAAGTAGATGAGCGGCTAGGGGAAATGGAGAGTAGCTGTTTGGTGCAGACAGGTTTCCTCTGGGGTCATAAAACGTCTTGGAACAACACTGAGAATGTACTAAATGCTGCTGGATTGTTTGTTTAAAAATGGCTAATGGTTAATTTTACATTGTATGAATTTTCCCTCCATTAAATCATTAAATAACCTTGTAAACATCGTGAAGGCTAAACAAATATGTCTGTGGGTCTCATCTGTCCCTCTGGCCATGAGCTTGAATCTTCTTCAGGCTTTAAAAAAAATAGAAAGACAAACATTACACAGAAAAATATACATGGTTAGATTCCATTTACATGAAGTTCAAACATAAGCAAAATGAAACATTTTCTTTAAAGAGTAGAATTATAGTTTGCAAAACTACAAGGAAAAGGGTAGGACTTATTCAAAATCCAGGTTGTGGTTGGTAATCTTGGAGCTGGAGGTGGGGATGAGCTCAGCTAAGAACATGAAAGCAGCTTCCAAGATCCGAGTTCTTTTCCTCAGCCAGGGTTCTGAGAAAGCGAGTGTTTTTTATTCTGATTCTTTAAATGGGATGTTGGGTTCTTACACACACTTTTGCATATCTGATGCATTCCACATTTAAAAATAAACGTTTGCTGAATTTCAAAAAGACACATGGACGTAGGGTAAAACGTTAGCAACAGGGGAATGTGAGTGAAGAGTATGTGGGTCTTCTTTGCGTTATTTTGATTCTTGCAACTTCTCTGTAACTTTGAAATTATGTTTGAAAAGTTTTAAAATGTATTTAGAAAGGACAGGATTGTAGATTTCAAGAAGCTTCTATTTTCCTTTACTGCAAAAAATATAAGATGAAGAGAAGCAAGTTAATGTTTCGGCAAATTAATCCACAGTACGATGTGGTTCCAGTTACTAGTCGTTGGTGGGTCTCTATTCCTTTCCCCCACCTCTGAGAAGCCCACACAGACCCTGGGTAGGAAAGAGGGTGCAGAGCACAGGCCCCCTGCACTAACAGCCGTTCCCAAAACCAAGCGGACATCTCTCAGAGCCTCCCCGAGCCAGCTGGCCTCAAAGTCAAGTAGGAAAAAAAAAAAAAACGTATTGCTGATCCCATTCCCTGGCTTTTATCTGAGTTTATAATTACACGTTCATTAGCGTGATTATGTGATGAATATCTGTTTCCATCACCAGACTGTCAGCTCTTTGGGGGTCCCATTTGTGCTCTCTACTGTATGCCGGGCCCAAAGTGCCACTCGATAATAAGAGCAGCAGGGCTGATCTGAGTCATGCCCGGGTGCCAAAGCTCTGCAGGGAGTAGGACAGCATCGCTCTTGGCAATGGCTCTAGAAGGTAAGCCCTGAGAGGAGCTCTCTGAAGGGATGAAGAAGTGGAAGCCCAGCAGTCCAGCAACGTGCTCGGGCTGTGGAAGGTGGAGCTAGGGTTTCCCTGGCCACTGCCCCACGCCTCCTCTACCTGTCAAAGGAGGATGGGAACCCCACCCATCCTCAGTGCAATGCTGACTTCAGTACAGAAAGGAAGGAAGAGAGTGTCCTACCAAAGAGTGCCCCACTGACTCTGAGATGGGGGTGCGGTCTCAGTGAACCAACAGAAGGCCACTCCACGTTTCCTGGATGAAAAGGAATCTCCCCAGTGAGGAGGTTGCTGGGAGCCCTGGGATGATAATTGCAATTATAGCTACATAATTATTTATGTCCTATAACACGTCGTGTTATAGAAATATTATGTGGCATGTTATATTATAAATATTATGATATATTTATACATTATATATATTATGTTCCATATATGTAATATTATGAATCCTATATTTATATAACATGATAGGCTAGTAATACAACATTCATATAAAGATTACTATAATATATAATTATGTTACATCATATAGTTATATAATATATAATTGTATTTATAATGTATAATCAAATATAGAAATGCTTAAGAGAATGCTAACATGTTAAATATAATATCCATAGTATTATTAATAACCAAGTGATTATAACATAATCATAGCTATATATAATACTGGTATAATATATAATATTATATATGTAATTATATTTATAATTAAATATAGCAACACTGAAGAGAATCAAACTCTGGGTATTAACACATTTGTATTCATAAGCCAGCACATAGTCCCAATTTTAAAAAGTTTTTTAAAGATTTTATTTTTAGGGGCGCCTGGGTGGTTCAGTCGGTTAAGCGCCTGCCTTCAGCTCAGGTCATGATCCCAGAGTCCTGGGATGGAGCCCCACAGACTACTTCTCCCTCTCCCTCTGCCCCCCCCCCCCCCCTGACTTGTGCTCTCTCTCTCTCTCTCTCTCAAATAAATAAATAAGATCTTTAAAAAAAAAGATTTTAAGATTTTAATTTTTAATCTCTATGCCCAATGTGGGGCTCTTGGACTCGTGACCCA
Organism: Neomonachus schauinslandi; assembly: GCF_002201575.2. Classification (NCBI taxonomy): domain Eukaryota; kingdom Metazoa; phylum Chordata; class Mammalia; order Carnivora; family Phocidae; genus Neomonachus; species Neomonachus schauinslandi. The sequence goes on from NC_058418.1 coordinate 3,631,894, forward strand.
GAGACCAAGAGTTGCATGCTCTACCCACTGAGCAGCCAGGCATCCCTACCTTAAGTATCTTTAAATGTTGAGAAATTGAGAAATAACAGATCAGCTTCGGCTATTCTGTGTAACTGAAGAATGTACTCGAGTTGTGATTTTGGGGTTGAAATACATACCTGGTCTTCACAAGGTGCAAGGCCGGCCCTTTGGCCCGAGGGACGGGAACCCTTGACCCGGGCCTTCCTTCCCCTTGGTTTCCGCAGCTGCTGTTCTAGTTCCTACCAGCATTCTGTTCACGTGATCACTGCATTCCCTGAGGAGACAGCTCTCCCGCAGGCGCGTCCCCTCCCGCAGTCTCCTGGGGGCCATGGAGGCTCTTCCATCATGCACCTCAGCAGTCCCCAGCCTCTCCTAGGCCCCCTGCCCCAGAGCCACGTGCTCATCTTCAGCACCCGTTCCCAGGTCCTGGACTCCATGCTAGTCTGCTGGGGCCACCCTAACAGAGCACCACAGACTGCATTGTCCTGGTTCTGGAGGCAGGAAGCCCGGGGTCAGTGTGTCTCAGGGCTTCCAAGGACCAGAGACCGCGAGGGAGAATCTGCGCTGGAGTCTCTCCCCTGGGCTCATAGGTGACTGGCCGCCTTCTCCCTGTCTCTTCCCTCGGGCCTGTCTGCGTCCTAATCTCCCCTCCGTATGAGGACACCAGTCACTGGAATAGGGCTTAATCACGTCTGTACAGACCCTCTCTGCAGATCAGGCCTCGTGCTGAGGTCCTGGGGATTAGGACCCCAACACAGACATTTGGGAGGGATGCAGTTCAACCCACAGTGTTTGTGTCCTAAACTGCTGCATTTTCCTGTCACTCTCTGTGGGTTTCTTGACATGTGACTCTGGGGCTGCCAAGCAGCATGCCACAGGTTTCTGGAGAGCACGAGGGGGTCACTTTTCTCTACCCCGGGACGCACAATCACACCCAGACAGACTCCAAATAAAAGCTGTTAAATTTCCAAACTTTTAATCCCAAGCTGACCATAGCAAGGTCAGAGCCAAAGATTTCCCCACCCCCTCCCGTTTCCCCAAGGTTCAAATGAGTTGGAAGAAGTCTCTCCCACAAGTGAACACATCCAGATCTGGGAAATGAATCGGTCCAACTCCCTCCTCCCAAGACCCCCTGACCTCATCCCCCCACCCCACTCCCTAGTTACCCCGTCAGGTCGCCCCCAGCCTTCCCTGGGGACCCTCGTTTGCAAAAAGCCTCTCCCCATCCTACCCCCAAGCATCCCAATTCAGCCACAGAAAAGAACATATTCACAGAGGGAAAAGACGAGGCAGGTTTGTGCAAACCATGTGTGCCCCACAGTTTCTCCAGGACGGCGTGGGGGGGGCAGATTTGGGGGACAAAATGGAGAAAAGGAAAGGTTTAGAAGGAGCTTGCAGAAGGCACAGTGGTGGCTCTAGGTAGCCCTGTGCCCTTGCTTGGGGCAGAGTGAGCCCCAGGGCCAGGGAGGCAAGGTGAGCAGGAGAAAGCAGCCCCCCCCCAGCAGCAGGACCAGGCTGGCCCCCACGCCACAGCCCAGGGACCAGGAGTATTCATAGGTCAGGGCGGGGGCCGGGGGAGGCTCAGGGCTGACTCTCTGCAGGAGGGCTTGCACGGAATGCCGGAACACCTCCAGGCTGACCAGGAGCAGCAGGCCTGTAGGGGGAGGACAGGCACGGTGCTCAGGCCCCGGGGGACCCGGGCCCGGGTCTGAGCATTTCCCTAACACACCCCATCTCGTCCTCGCTCAAACAGCAATCTGGGGGACCCTCAGCACCGCCCCACCCCATTCATCCAACAGCTCTTTACCAAACACCTACTACACAGCACGCACAGTTCGGGAAGCTGGAGATAAAGAGGGAACACAACACAAGCTGATAGGGACAGAAGGACAGAGGGACAGAATGGTGGCCGCCGGGGCTGAGGGCCAGGGGAATGGGGGCTGCTGCTTCACAGGGACAGAGTTTCAGCTGGGGAAACACGAAAGTGAAAAAGTGGTGGAGATGGATGACGGGGCTGGCTGCACCACAGTGTGAGCCTACTTAACGCCACACAATCGAAAACAAAAATGGTTGAAATGGTCAATTTTGGTTATGTGCATTTTATAGGCTTAAAAAAGAGAAAAAGCAGGGGCGCCTGGGCGGCTCAGTCGGTTAAGCGTCCGGCTTGTTTTAAGCTCAGGTCATGATTTCAGGGTTGTGGATCAAGCCCCACGCTGGGCTCCACACTAGACATGGAGCGTGCTTAGGATTCTCTTTCGCTCTGACCCTCCCCCTCCTTCAAATACATACATACATAAATATATAAATAAATGGAAAAAGCAAATCCTGGAATCAAGAATAGCAAAAATCAAATGAAGACTCCATAAAAAATATATATATATTAAAAAAATAAAAGGGGTGCCTGGCTGGCTCAGTTGGTAGAGCATGCAACTCTTGATCTCGGGGGCAGGGGCGGGGGGGTGATTTCAAGCCCCACGTTGGGTGTAGAGCTTTGTTTGTTTCAAAACAAACAAACAAACAAAACCAAACAACAACAACAAAAAACTCCATCAAGGCTTTTGGAAAGAGTGATGATGGAATCTGAAACAGTCCAACTCATAAAAGCACAGAGTAGAACATGGTTGCCAAAGGCTGGGGGGAGGGGATATGGGGAGATGTGGGGCAAAGGGCACAGAATTCAACTATGCAAGGCAAATGAGTTGTGGGGATCTGATGTACAGCTGGGTGACTATAGTTAGCAACACAATCATACACTCGAAATCTGCTAGGAGACTAGATCCTCAGAGTTCCCACCACACACACAAAGGTAGCCATGTGGGGTGATGGATAGTGTGAACTAGGCTGACTGTGGTGATCAATTCATGACATGCATGTATATCAACACATCAAGTTGTACACCTTAAAGATCTACAATTTCCATTCATCAATCATACCCCAGTAAAGCCCATTAATCATACCCCAATAAAGATGAGGGATCATAAAATGAAAAGAAAGGCAGTCAAGTTGCAATGCAGCTTGATTAAAAACAACAATGGCAAGAAAAGAAGAAAGAATAAGACAGACAAAGACCCTAACCTCATGGAGCTTATATTCTACTTGGACAAGACAGGTGGTGAGAAAATAAACCAAGGCTTGCAAACCTCAGATGCCTGCAGGAGGCAACAAGAGAAAGCATAAATCAACGAGGCAGGTGAGTGTGGTGGGAAATATGACAGAGAGTAGCCAAAACTCAGCTTTGGCCAACTGCAACCCTTCAGAAATGGGGACTTCAATTGCCAGACCTTCTGATTTTTCAAGGATAGCTGGAATTTTTAAAATGATGACTATTTTTATGGAAATTTGCCCAACACCTTTAAATATTTGCTCAGAGAAATCTTTATGCACTGTCCGTCAAAGTACATTTATGGGTCATTGTTAGCTGTGGGCTGCCGGGTTGTAGCTTCCAAAGTAAACACATGAGAAGACAAGATTATTTCAGAGAGTGATGTGTGCCCGGAAAGGAGATAAAAACAGCGTGATGGGAAGGGGAGTGACATCCAAGGTACAGCAGGGACTTTAAGATGATGTCACCAGGAAAAGCCATTTGAGTAAGACCTGGAGAATGAAAAGAAGCCAGCCATGCACCAAACTAAGTGATGGCTGTTTCAAGGAGAGGGAACAGCTGCTGCAAAGGCCCTATGGTAGAATGAATACAGTGTGTTTGGGGGAAAGTAAGAAGGTCGGTATGGTTGGAGCAAAGGGAGTGGGGAGGGGAGAGTGGCAGGTGATGGAAGTAGAGAGGCCAGCAGGGGTCAGATCATGTAGGACCATCTGACGGTCATCCATGAGTCATGGGTCCTAGCTGTCTCCTCTCTCAGACTCTGGAGTCTGGCCCCAACCTCAGTCCCAGACCCTCCTTCCTCCCGGCACTCTGCTTCCCTGTGAAGTTTTTAATCAGGGGCCTGGAGAATGCAGCCAGGAATCTGTGTCCTGTGGGTCACTGGCTCGCCTCTTGGGCCCCATGCAGCTCAGCTTAGGGCACTGGAGGAGACGCTCTCCAGTCCCCTTTCTTCTTTTGCTACACGCATCTTTCATTCATTCAACAGATCTTAACTGAGCTCTCATTGTAAAATATATAAACAAGACTATGGGCGCCTGGGTGGCTCAGTTGGTTAAGCGACTGCCTTCGGCTCAGGTCATGATCCTGGAGTCCCGGGATCGAGTCCCGCATCGGGCTCCCTGCTCGGCAGGGAGTCTGCTTCGTCCTCTGACCCTATCCCCTCTCATGTGTTCTCTCTCTCTCATTCTCTCTCTCTCAAATAAATAAATAAAATCTTTAACAAAAAAAAAACAAGACTAACAAAGGCCCTGTCCTCCTGGACTCCCATCCCAGAGGGAGAATTGGACAATAATCAGGTAAATGTATTGCTGTAGGCTGAATCATGGCCCCAAAAGTTCATGTGTTAGCATCCTGACCCTGTACTTTCTCAGAATGTGACTATATTTGAAGATAGGGTCTTTAAAGCAATAATTAAATGTAAATGAGGCCAATAGGGCCCTAATCCAATATGGAGGGCAATATTGCTGGTGTCCTTACAAGAGGTGGTCAGGACACAGACCCACAGAGTGACAACCTTTGAGGACACAGGAAGAAGACGGCCATCTACAAGCCAAGGAGAGAGGCCTCAGAGGAAACCAGCCCTGCCTACACCTGGACCTCTGACTTCCAGCCTCTAGAACTGTGAGAAAACACGTTTATGTTCTTTAAGCCCCTTCCCCACTCCCAATCTATGGTACTTTGTTATGGCAGTGCAAGCAAATGAATACATACATAAATATATAATTCCGGGTAGTGATCGATTCTATAGGGGGAAAAAAGGCAAGGTAGGGACACAGCAGGTGACGGGCCTACTCTAGACAAGGTGGTCAACAGTGGTCTCTCTGAGGAGGTAATATTTGATCAGAAACTTAAATGATATGAAGAAACGAGACATAGGATGATCTAGCGGGAGAACATTCCAGGCTGAGGGGACAGCAGCGCAAAATGCTCTGAGGAGGAAATGAATGTGGAGTATCTGAGGAACAGCGGAGAAGCCAACGTGGCCAGAATGGAGGGAGCAAGTGGTAAGAGATGAAGTCCCACGTAGCCAGGAGCCAGGCCACATAAGACCCTGGAGCCATGTTATTCTAGTGGTAGTAATTTATTGTTCATTTACTGGCTTTTGAACCAGGCAGGAAATGGTTTAAAAATATGACTAACCCCAAAGCAAAGAGGTAGGATTTGGCCATGGGCTGCAGTCTGCGGACCCCTAGCCTTGACACACTAGCTTTGTGCCAAGAATCCAACCAGATGCTCTCGTGTCTCATCTCTTCCCACTAGACCTAATGAGGTACATATTATTATCATCCCCATTTTACAGAAGAGAACATTAAAGCCTGGAGAAGTGGAGCTTGGGTTTGAGCGCAGCCAGATCTACTCCGTTGACTATTCTGTTAGGCACATCACTGTACCTCCTCAAAGATCAAGCCTGATATCCCTTGTATGATCTAGAAGGGCCCACGTGATCTGGCCCCTGCCTACTTCTTCGGCCTCCTTTCAGCTGCTCTTCCCACCGTATAATAGTAGAGAGTAGGACTTCTTTCAGCCTTTAGATGCACCAAATTCTTTCAAGCCTGGAGATCTGTATGCATCCCTACTTACATTATACTTCTTCTGAGAAGCCTTCCCTGAGCACTGCCACTTAAGTCAACATCAGATTTCCCTATGATACATCTTCCTCTTACTTTTTTCATTTATAGCATTTATCATAGCTGGAATTATTTTTTTAAAGATTTATTTATTTGTCAGAGAAGAGAGCACAAGCAGGGGGAGCTGCAGGCAGAGGGAGAAGCAGGCTTCCCGCTGAGCAAGGAACCTGATGTGGGACTCGATCCCAGGACCCTGGGATCACAACCTGAGCGGAAGGCAGATGCTTAACTGGCTGAGCCACCCAGGCATCCCCACAGCTGGAATTATTAACATATATTAATTTATATTAGTACTGTCTGTCTGGCCAATTTCTATCTCTCTCAGTAAACTATAAATCCATGAGGGCAGGAACCTTGTCTGTCTCAGATCTCTAAAACATGAACAAACACCTGACGTATTTATTTTATGGAGAGAAACAATGTAACCCAAATATGTCCCTTTATCTAAGGAGAACTTAAAAACACAATCTGCCCAGTCCCTGATACCCAATATAACTAAAGTACTTACAGCATCAAATCCACCCCCTCACTTTCATTTGGATGTACAATTTGCAGAAAAATTTCATGCCTGAGATTTCCATAAAACACTTTTATATCCACACCTTCATGGCACCCCCAGGAATAACCCAGGTATGAGTTCAGTAATAACAGTAGCACCAAATTCCTACCATGCCATAAATTACACAAGAACAGGGATCATCTTAATCTTATTCATCTTTCTATCCCCAGTGGTACCTAGCACAGCATCTGGCACTTACTAAATATAAAAAAAATACTTGTTGAATAATTGGATGGATGAACAGATGGAAAAATAGATGGAGGGAGAGAGGGAGAAAGGAAAGGAGAATGGAAAAGGGAGAAGAGAGTGGGAGGGAATTAATGAATGGGTGGATGGATGGATGGGATGGACAGATGGATTAATGGGATGGATGTTTAACAAATGGTTACTTGGATGAGTGAGTTCAGGGATATAAGAATACCTGAGCTCAGAGATTAAAAAAAAAAAAAAATCTGCCCAAGATCACATGTCTTCAGAAGTTGGGATTCCAACCCAGATCTTTTGATTCCCTGTTGATTTACTGGCCCATCTTTTATACCAGTCTCCTCCTCACTCTCCATGCTCCAGCCACACTGGCTTTCTTTCAAGATCTTAAATTCACTGAACTCTGTCTAGCTTGGTTACTCATGAACTCCCTCTCTAACTCTCTGCTTCAAATCAAGTGCTCTTATTATGCACTCTCATAGGATTCTACTTTTCCTTTTCCTTTATAGCACCTAGAAGTTTGTAATTGTGGGATGATCTGTGATATTTCTGTGTCCTTAACCAGATGATAATCTCCATAAGGGAAAGCACCTTTCTGTCTTGTACACTCTTATACTACACCTACATACATGTACAAACGTGTTGTGTACAATGTGTCTGTGTGTGTACCAATGCATAAAATGAACACATGAATTAATGAAAGAAAGGAAAGAAGATGACTGATTTTCCCCCCCTTATTTAGGAAGATATCTAAGGCAACAAAACAATAAGAATTGGTCCTTATTATTTTCCATTCATATGCCCATGCTCTTGAAGACTCATTGTGTCTCTTTTATCCTGCACCAGGCTCTACCTCACTTGTTAGTTAGGGTTACCATGTACATTTGTGCAAGATTTGGCCTGCTTTATGCTCTGATCTTCATTCTGTTCCTCAAGCTTGTTAAGTCTTCTACAGCCTCTGCACGTGCTATTCCACCATCACCATCATCACCATCATCACCACCAACACCGCCAACATTGCCAACATCGTCACTGTCACCACCGTCATTGTCCCCATCACCACCACCACAAACATCACCAATATTGCCACCACCACACTCTGGATGATTCCTATTCATCCTTCAATTACCCGCTTAAATATCACCTTCTCTGAGTTCCTCTGACCCACCCTCGCTGCAATGCATACCCCTAACATGCTTCATCATAATTCTCATCACAATTATGGTTGAATTAGCCTATGTGTAAATACTGGTTACTGTCTAATTCTTTTTTTATATTTTATTTATTTATTTGACAGAGTGAGAGAGCACAAGCAGAGGGAACAGCAGAGGGAGAGGGAGAAACAGGCTCCCCGGGGAGCAGGGAGCCCGATGCGGGGCTCGATCCCAGGACCCTGGGATCATGCCCTGAGCTGAAGGCAGACGCTTAACGGACTGAGCCACCCAGGCACCCCTGGTTACTGTGTAATTCTGTCAGAATCTAGGCTCTGTGAGGGGAAGATACTATCTGTCTTGTTGTTAGTCTTATATCTCCAGCCCTTAGCACAGCGCATGGAACATAACAGGTGCTCAGTAAATACACAAAGGATAAATAAATGAAGCTTATATAATTGATGACCTTTCTATCCACCTTAGAAAACATTTGATCCAATGAGGACTACATTAACAAGATGCAGCATTTTTCTGGACTATCAACTCCAAGAATGCAACAATCCTTAAAGACCCCAGTTCCAATCTAAAAGAGTGTTTGGAGACCTTCCAGTTCCAGCTAATAATAAGGCTTAGAACTCCCACATTTGAGCCTACTAAGCCCTTGTGCTTCCCAGAATGCAACAGTGATTAGAGATGTCCTCCAACTTCCCAGCATGCAACAGTGCTTAAAGGCTCCACGTTGAAACTGGAGACACACCCCTCCCCTCGCCCCGCAGTACCCAACGAACAACAGGGCTCAGAATTCTCCTATGTGTGAGACCTCTATAGCCCTTGAGCTTCCTCCCATCACCAGCATACAACCCAGAATGCAACAATCCTTGGAGACCATTGGTCCAAATTTAAAATAGCGTTTGGAGACCCCTTTAATCTCTAGGCAACAACAAAGCTTGGAATTCTCCCATTTTTGAGCCCACTATAGCCCATGGGTGTCCCTCAACTCCCAGCATGCAACAGTGCTTGGACACCCTACTTCCCAGCATGCAACAGCGCCCGGAGATCCAACCTCCCAGCATGCAAC